>NC_088334.1:48340000-48940000 GCF_036884655.1 Musa acuminata AAA Group | reverse complement strand
GTATTCAAGTTATATTCGAATTATACTCGTCTATAAAACTTATTAAAATATATTATTTTTTAGATTAAATTTATTTCAAATTTATCATAGAATAAAAAACTCATCGAATATTGTTAGAATCGCATTATAATAAAATCCTCAAATTTTATTAGAAAAAAATTCATACTAATTGGCTTTTATGAGATGATATTTTAGCAAAGGATATCTTTATTTATGCTTTCATCAAAATACCTTCAACAAATTATAAAAATATAATGATTATCGTTTAATTAGATTTGAATTGATTTGTTAGAATTAAACTATTTTTTTTAATGAATCGGATCAACTGATTTAACTAAATCTTAACTATTCAATTGATTTAATAAAATCCTAGATTACCCTTTTATTTTCTCAAATTACCCCCTCACCTTCACCCTCACTCCTCCCGCTCCACCTTTACCGTCTTCTCATCCTCCCATTTTGTCGCTTCCTCCCCTTCCCCGTTACCTTTCGCTTCTTCTCTTCTATCTTCCTCCCACTCCACCTCTTACCTTCCACTCCACCACCCTCCTTCCCCTCACCCCACTCCCACTCTACATCAGCCTCTTCCTACTCTCACTCCACCACCACCTCCTCCCAATCCACCTTCTTCTCTCACTTCACTTCCTCCCCGTATTCCTCTTCTTTATCTACCTTCTGACCTCCTCCTTCTTCTTGTAATTTACTTAATTGACATAATATATATTGAAAAAATATATTAATTTTATATAAAAATTATAATATTAAGTTTAAATTGATTTGATAAAAATTAATTCGAATTATACTCGATCACATATTCAACATAAAAATATTTTTTAAAAGTTAATCATCTTAAATTCATATAAAAAAACATATTTCCATATCACCTTAGTAGTTCCAGAGAAATTTGAATATGTTTAGTAAACATTCAAAATTATACTCTAATTACACTCAATCATTCAACAAAAAATATTTTATTTCAAAAATTAATTAACCTAAATTTATATAAAAAATAATAAATATATTAACATCTCATCTTAATAGTTCAGAACAAGTTTTGATAGATTTAGAAGTTTGAATTACACTCGATCTTAGATTCATTCTAAAAAAAAATTATTTAAAAAATTAATCACTCTAAATTTATATAAAAATTTAAAAAAATAACAGTAAACATATTTTCATCTCACCAATAGTAGTTCGAGAAGTTTGAATGTATTCTAAACATCTTAGAATGATTTACTATTAGTTCTAAAGAAAATAAGATTGGTTTGATAAAAATACATTAATTACACTCCAATCATACTCATTCACATATTCAATAAAGTCTAACTCGATCCGTTTCGCTTGCTCGAACCCAACCCGATCATTGGTTGCCATAAAAGAAAACATCATGCGTAATTCCACTGATTCCAGACTATTGAAACAGTAATTATCATCAGAAAATATTATCATTCATTTATTTTAAATTATTTTAAATTATTAAAAAACCTTTTTGAAAAAAAATTCATTTTTTTTTAAATTTTAAGTAATATAATCTCTCAGCTTATTTCCTCCGACGCTATCCATTTAATCGGCTCGGCAATCCATCGGGAAACGTTGATGGCGCTCAGAACCCTCGGGGCCTTCTCCTCCTCCTCCAACGCTTCTACTACTCCACCCGCTCTCTGCCCTCACAAGCCCTCATCGCTCCTCCCCTTCGTCCCTCTTTCACCTCCTCCTCTTCCTATTCGCTTCCATCTCCCACCCCTCAAAGCCCAAGCAACTCCCCGATGCTCCTCGTCCTCTTCCGCCTCCATTACCTCTCCGTCGCCCATCTTTCTCCCCCATCTCCAAGCCGATGAAGAGGAGAGCGAATTCGACCAGGGAGGACCAGCAGCAGAAGAAGGAAACATCGATGAAGAAGCAGAGGAGGAGGAGAAGGAGGACGATGAGGCCTCCGACCCCATTCTCGAGTTCTTCAGGTTCCGCTCCTCCTCCTCGGCCGATGACCCCAAGCAGGACGGCCGCCTCTCCCTACAGAGGAACCGTCGCACGTCTTGGCACATCGCCAACATCGACTCCGCCGACCTTGACCACGATGGCCTCGAGGACGAAGGACAAGTGCTCGAGCCGCCGTCACCGTCGCCGTCGCCGCCACAACCGGCGGAAGATGGAGTCGTGGCGGAGATCTTGGGCGTCGCGAGGAGCCTCCCGGAGAACGCCACGCTGGGGGAACTCTTGGGTCCTTACGCCGGGAGGGTCGGGGAAGGGGAGTGTATCGAGCTGCTTGGGAGGATGGGGGAGGAGGGCTTGCCTTGGGGGTGCCTTTATCTGTTTCAGTGGATGGGGTTGCAGGAGCCGTCGCTGGTGACGCCGCGGGCTTGCTCGGTGCTGTTCCCGGTACTGGGTAGAGCGGGCATGGGGGACAAGCTGATGGTTCTCTTTCAGAACTTGCCCAAGGGGAAGAGATTCAGGGATGTATGCGTCTATAACTCTGCCATATCTGGCCTTGCATCCTGCGGGAGGTGAGAAGTTCTTTTGTTCTTCATGGCTTTTTGCTATGTAATGTTTCTAGATAACAACTGTAGGTAAAACCCTCGGTACCGTTACTTATGGAGATAGTTGGAATGATACAGTAAAAATTAGTCCATAATGAAAATATCAATTGTAATTAAAATCTTGAGCTACATAAAGCCTGTGCATATTCTTATGAGATGGCAAAGCTGGAACTCCTATATGATACAGTAGTTTAAATCCTTTTCTTCTGTTGTATATGATTTCTGGGAAGAAATATGTTCTAATGCTATAGCAGTATGGGGACTTGTTGCTGTTGCCTCTTATTACTTGGATTTGATTAGACTTGAATGCTAGTTGTATTACACAAACTAGTCATGATTATCCTCAAGTTCAGTTCTTCAAGGATGCCTGAAATTTGAATTAGTGGAAGTCAAATTGATGTTTGGATGAAAGTTTATCGTCATTAGAGGTTTTATTGGTTTAAGAAAATTTAGGACTTACTATGTCCTTGGGTTATGTAAAATCATAGTATGGTAGTGTCATTTTATAATGTTTCAATTAATTGCAAAATTATATATATATTCATGCCTGTGCAGTGGTTGATGAATTTTCTTGATGTTTGACCTATTTCCAGGCATCTGAAGAAATATAAAATATACTGTAGCAAGCCTAGAGGAAGAACAACAAACTAAAACATCCCACATGAAGAACATATTTGCATACATGCATATAGATGCTATACCTACGGCATGTGCAGACACAATTACATCATACAGAGAGGCACAGAGCAAGGATGCATGCAGTTTGCCATGTTGCTTATCGTGCCTCCATGTAAAACTGGTGCACGAACATGGTGCAGCAGAGGGGGTAACCCATCAATCCTTGGAAAAATATATTATTATACCAATTCAGCATTGTCTTGAGAGGAAAAGTTCTCTCATTTTTTCCTGGACCTTTTGCAATCAGAAATACTTTCTGGTTCTTACTTGATGATCGAACAAAATTATCCTTTATCTACTCGCATGTTAAGCTTGAGTGTCTTGGTTTTGCAGTTATAGGCCTGATTCAACAGCTTGCTTGTGGCACTTGTACTTGTGCCTTTGATCGTCATTTGAGTGATGCTGATTTGGTGACCCTTTTGATTGCCTGGCTGACTTTTTGTGACCCTTTTGATTGCACCAATTTTTATATTTTGTCTGATCTTACTCATTTAAAATTACAGATATGATGATGCCTGGAAAGTGTATGAAGCACTTGAAGTCAACAACATCAAACCAGATCATGTAACTTGTTCTGTTCTGATAACCATCATGAGGAAAAATGGTAAGCACTCAAAGGATGCCTGGGAATTCTTTGAAAGGATGAACAGAAAAGGTATCAAATGGAGTTTGGAACTCATTGGCACTCTTATTAAATCCTTCTGTGATGACGGGCTGAAAAAGGAAGCTCTCATCATTCAAGCAGAAATGGAAAGGAAAGGAATTTCAGCCAACATCATAATTTACAACACCTTGATGGATGCCTATAGTAAATCCGACCAGGTTGAGGAGGCAGAAGGTCTCTTTCATGAGCTGAAAGAAAAGGGACTAAAGCCAACTACAGCAACGTACAACATTCTAATGAATGCCTATAGCAGAAGAATGCAACCTGAAATAGTTGAATCTTTAATAACTGAGATGCAAGGTTTAGGCTTGAAACCAAATGTAAAATCATATACCTGCCTCATAAGTGCATATGGAAGACAGAGGAAAATGAGTGACATGGCAGCAGATGCATTTTTGCGGATGAAAAGGGCTGGAATTAAACCCACGTCACACTCATATACTGCTTTGATTCATGCATATTCAGTTGGTGGATGGCATGAAAAAGCATATGCCGCATTTGAGAATATGAAAAGAGAGGGGATATCACCCTCAATAGAAACATACACAGCTCTTCTTGATGCATTCAGGCGAGCTGGTGAAACTGATAAATTAATGGAGATATGGAAATCCATGATCAGCAACAAAGTTGAAGGTACAAGAGTTACATTTAACATTATTCTAGATGGTCTGGCTAAACATGGTCTTTATGTTCAAGCAAGAGATGTGATACATGAATTTGGAAAACTTGGCTTGCAGCCAACAGTCATGACCTACAATATACTGATGAATGCATATGCACGGGGAGGGCAACACTGCAAGTTACCACAGTTGCTGAAAGATATGAGTGCCCTCAATTTGAAGCCTGACTCTGTAACTTATTCGACAATGATATATGCATATGTTCGTGTACGTGATTTTACTAGAGCATTCTATTATCACAAGCAAATGGTCAGAAGTGGGCAGGTGCCTGAGGCCAGATCCTATCAGAAATTGCGGGCTATTTTGGATGTCAAAGCTGCAACAAAAAATCGGAGGGATAGAAGTGCTATACTTGGAATACTGAATAGCAAATTTGGTTTGAAACCGAAAAAAGGCAAGAAGGATGAATTCTGGAAAAACAAAAAGAAGAGATCTATTATGACCAGGGTTGTTGGTGATAAAAAATAATCTAGTGAAATTCTCCTTCAAATTATAATCGAATGACTTGGTTCTTGTTGGGACTGATAACTACATCTGCTTTGGTTTCATTGGTTATATGTTCTTTCCACCTCATGCGTGCATCCGTTCCTGACTTGGTGTGTCATCTAAAAACAATTATATCAAATGAGATGGCACACCATTCCAAACAACTAGATGACAGTGAGTTAGGGAATTTTCTTGTGAACCACTGCAAGTGATTATGGTTATTCATGGTCGTCCTATTTTTATGAAAATATGGCATTGCCTTGTTGATCATTTTTATGGTGGTGCAATACGTTTCAGGTAATCTCTTTTTTTACATTAATTATTTTAATGTGCAAAATATAACATGTGTGGCTAAGCAGATTTCTGGATTAAATGCAACAATTATGATGCTCATTCATGTGCTTCGTTTGATTTGTATATTGTTGTTTGACAGGGTTTAGAATATCATGAGGACGAAAATTTTGTTTGTTCCAGCTGTATGGTGACTTCATTCCGTTGCTCTGTGACCTTGAGAGAAGCTCACTATTGAGCGCCCTCCATGATTCTGGAGTTGTGAGATATATATTATGAACTTGGTTGTCTTCAGTGTTATACTGTAAAGCTGATTAAATTAATCCCAATCAGCTGCAAAGAAGTTGATTACCCCGTGGCAGTTGCAGTGCATATGTGGCTAAGAATTAGTGTAATTTCAATCAATGTTTGTAAAGTTGATACCAGAGTCTGTAAGAATAATTTTTGGATTAAGAAGGGAAAGAAGCTGTGATGGTTCTGACAGTTGTGAGACCTTGCATCACTTGGGATTAGGGCAAACTTGTTATCATATATGTGTGTTATTGTCTTTGTAAGTGAGTTTGTATCATCTAACACTTGGTATCTTCTGTTCCGTGTGATTAGATTCTACATCTCAATGTTCATTGTTGTGTGTGCTTCGTACCATTGGTATTTATTTTGATCTTGTAAAAACCTAGGATGTTGCGCTTTCCATGACATAATCTGATGGTGTAGTTGTTTGGATTGAGCACCAAACAATATTGTAAGAACCATATTCTAAATTTTGGCTTCTAGTTGATTATGGTTCTAAATTTTGGCAAACTTCTCGTTGCGGTGGCATTCTCCAGCTTGCCCTTGGCTGGGAATGACATCGCGTTGGAGGAGAAGCTCTTGTACTTGTACTGCGACTTCCCGATCATCGCTCTCGGTTCCTCCATGCCGCACCGCCCGGACACCGACCCCAGAATCTCGAACTACGTGCAGCTCTTCCTCCGCGAGATTACGACGACCAGAGCTTGGTCCGACGATTGCACGCCCCTCGAGACCGTGTTCTTCGACGGTGGCACGCCGTCGCTAGTCCCTCCGGGCTTCGTCTCCTCCATTCTCGACGCGCTGAAGTCGAGATTTGACATGTGCGATAGCCCGCGATAGCCCGGAGGTGTCGATTGAACGCGATAGCCCGCGAGTTATCATGTTTACAAGTATACTCCTGGAGAATTTTCTCTACCAACACTTCTCGTCGACGCTGCGTGACACGCCATGGTGGCTCTGCCACCTCTCTCCTCCGACGCGATGTCATCCCCAACCAAGGGCAAGTTGGAGAATGCTACCGCTACGAGGAGTTTACCATAATTTAGAACCATAGTCAACTAGAAACCATAATATCAATCGATAATCAATAAGAAATCAGAATATGGTTCTTACAATATTGTTTGGTGTTCAATCCAAACAACTACACCATCAGATTATGCCATGGAAAGCGCAACATCCTAGGTTTTTACAAGATCAAAATAAATACCAATGGTACGTAGCACACACAACAATGAGAGAGTGCGAGCTAGCACCAAGAAAAGGGCTTCAACTAGCTAAAAAGGACGGAATAAAAAGGACGTCGATCTACTAGATAAAAAGGACGGAATAATGTCGACAGTTTGGATTGGATAGGATCTTCGGACGATAATTACCGATTTTTATAGTATGGAATTAGTGGAATTTGCTCATGATGTTTTCCTTTGTAGAACCACATATTAAAAAAAAAGTATTTTTCTTATTGTGAGAAATGAAAGTTAGTCCCTCTAAATTGCAATCAACTTTATTTCATGACAAGGAGCTTTTTAGGAGAGGATGATGACATGACACCACCGGATGGCTCTTTTAGCTACATCTAATTGACAAGTAAATTTATTGATGTCGAGCCACATTGGATAGTTCCTCATCTTCCTTTCCGCTGTCACCCATTGGCAACTTGGTTGGTTGTTTACTTCAATGGCAATAGTATGGTCGGTTGTCTACTATGTTTATGTACCATTTTAGGTTCATGCACTCTCATGTCATTTTATTTTCTGAATCGATAAATAAATTTTGGATATACATATTTATTCAATATTCATGCATATTATTTTGGATAATATCTACTTTATTCGTGAAGAAAGTGGATAATAAGTCTAGTTCATGCATATCAGTTTATATCCAAAAATAATATGCATGAACCGGTAAATTCTCCTCATATTATTTATTTTATTTATGAATATTATTTTAAATATAAATTTAAAGTTTTGGCTCATCGCTTCAGCCAGCCAACAAACCAATTTGGGTTTCTTTCGGCTTTTCATTTTTTTCAATACAACAACAACCCATAGTCATCAAAAAAATACAATTTTCTCCTCTCGTCCCCATCTATTTATTGTCGATTTAGGTGAAGAACTCGAACAGAAATGATGCCCCCAAACCTCTTGATTTGCTTAGATATTTATGGAATCCCTAATCACTGTTGCCTCCAATCGTCCTTATGTTGAGGTAATTGTTTGCTTGCTAGATTTTATTTGTGTTTTCTTGGATCTCCAAGCACTGGCTAAGAGAGGGGAGTCAAAGCCTCAGAATTGGTAGTTGGTTTCCCACCAAGTAACGTATAATGTGACGCGGTAGTCCCATTTATTTAATTATTCTTAGTAATAGTGTTTGTTTCAAAGCAAGCAGTGTCAGGCTCATAAGCAAGTAAAGCAAGGCTAGAAGCAAGGTATAGCATACTTTGAGTTAGTAATCAAAGAACGAGACCAAGGAAGCAAGAAAGCAGTACAAGAGTTTTTAGATCTGGTGTGATTATCGACAATCTTTCCATTTTACGGATTAGTGTTATTTTACCTATGGAAATATTAGCCAAGAATTAAAATCAGTTTGACTGAATTTGACTGCATAAGAAAAATTTCTACAGTGACAAGTTTCTACGCAAACCGGATGACTCAGCTTTAAACAGGTTTGACTTATGAAGCAACTCCAAGATCCAAACGGGTGTGTTGTATGGTATAGAATAATTCTGATCAAGTTTCGATCTAGTTGCATTTTATTTCATGAAAGCGAGAAGCATCTGATCAAGATGATTGTGGATGATTATAACTCATAAAAGTAGTATAACTCATAACTCATCTGATCAAGATGATTGTGGATGATTATAACTCATAAATTTGGTATAAGATCACCGCTATAAATGCTCTTAAAAGAGCAGCAACTCCATGAAAACAAAACATTCAGATAAATATTCAAACAAAACAAGTTGATGCATTCATACCGATCCCTTATATATCACAATTCAATAGAAACATGTGAGCACCTTATTGACACATTATAAAATAAAAAATTACAATTTAAGCAGAAATTACATTTTACATCATTTAGCTCATCATTATCAACACCAGAAACCCAAACCCTAAAATTTAAACAAACATATGACACATTATAAACAAAGATGCATTTGCTGAGGCATACCATTCAAGCATTCAATAACAAACACATAAATCCCACATATGCAGCTATGTAATTACAACTCATAAATTTAGGATAAAATCACCTTCAATAACAAACACATAAATCCCACATATGCAGCCATGTGATTATAACTCGTAACTTTAGAATAAGATCGCCGCTATAGTAAATTAGTAATAATAGACTATACACAATTGCACATAAACATAACAGGTTCACCACTGTAAGTGCTCTTAAAAGAGAGAATATAGATGACCCTCATGTTTGGGCCAAATAAAAAACTCATGACCCTTAATTAAAGTAAACTAAATTCAATATGAATCTCAATTGAAAAACAAAAAATTACTGAAGAAATGTCGTCTAGAGCAGACATTATGTTTTACATCATCAAGCTCAACAGTATCACCAACACAATCCAAAGCCCTGATAACAAAAATAACATTTGTGCAAATTATACAACGATGCATTTGATGGGCATGGAGCATACCGTTCAAGATTTCAATAACAAACACATCGTATCAAAAGCTAACAATTTAGAACTACCCAAATATTCAATCAAACACATCGACGGAGAATGTAAATTATGCAGTGTCACAAACATTGCAATGAATACGAGCATGCTAAGGTGCCAAAACATCTTCCACAATCTCAAGGTGAAAGACATTCACATAAATCCCACGGGTGATGAAAATGACCAACACTTGTTTCGACAAAATGCACAAATGAAAAAGCTAACATATTTTAGGTCCTTTAGATATACATAACACTCGATTGAACATTTACATACCAATACAAAACCACAATATCTTACTCACATATCGGTGCAGATTATTTTAACTTCAACATTGAGGGAGGGGCAAATGGATCACAAGAAAAGAATTAAGTAGCAAGATATCCAAACTTAACACATGGATATATTTGGACCCACCATTATTGTAGGACAATTGAATGTGATCATTGGAACAAAAGAAGTTCCTAGTAAATAACCATAGATATGTAGCTACTCAATTAAAGATTTTCAACCTTACAACTAAAATGGAGCAATCTTCAAATGTAACAATCCACAATTTCTATTCATTTAAATAAGGATTCAATATAAAATTTGAAAAACTAGAGAAGAATATGTTGCCTAGAGCAGACAACATTCACCAGTTTACATCATCTAGTCCAACCAACAAAAGAAAAGAGGGGAATGATTTCATCATTTATGCAAACCATAAAATGGATCATTTACTTTATGAGGTGTACCATCCAACCTTGAATAACAGACAAACATCAATAGCAACACAACAAACAAAATAATAGCTTATCTGAAACAGAGAGGAAGCAGCCAACAACGACACACACACTTCCTCTTAGATGCCTCGCTACTTCAAACAATAATGATGCAACCAAACATAAGCTTTGCAAGTATAGATCCATGAGGAAGTGAACAGAAAAGACCTCCCAAGGAACGTCCATTCAAACAAGAAACCCTATTACCACAGAACACGTCACACATTCTGCGTATCGAGTAACAACTAGAGAGAATATTAAGCTAGACTTGAGCCATTGGTCTCAACTTGTTTACTTTCCAACAAACTCATAACAAATAGCCAAAGCAACAGAGAACCAGAGTAGCAATGTACTGGACACCCAAGTTCGAACAGCAACAACAAAACGATGCAATATTTTTCATCAAAAAAGGTGATATAAACCTGTGTCAAACATATGTATCTAGCATAACTCATGGTAGTATAAGACACTTATCAATCACACAATATGCTCAAGTTTCATTTAAAAAAAAAGCATATTCTAGAGCATTATAACATATCTGCACAGACACAATATGCAGGCACTATGCATAATTCCAACATGAAGCTTATCAGAGAAAATATCTGAACAGCATGTTCTGCAGCACTCCTTTGCAAACAATGTCTTTTTTATATAAATCTCAAAATGACAAATACTACATCCATGGAGCAGACATTACGTTTTTCATCACCTAGCTCAACAATATTCTCAGCACAATCCCAAGCCCTAATAATGTTGAAAATAACAAGTAAACTTTTTCTTAAAAGCATATAATGAACCGAATATTAGGAAAATAACAAAATTTAAGAAAAAGAAGAAATATATAAAGCACACCAAAAATATAAACAATAAAAAATAATCCTATTATTGAAAAGTAAACAAAAAACAAGTCTTTAAATTGACATGTAACCTTTTCTTAAAGGTCCATCAGAACAAACTACAAACAGGAATAACATAACTTCAAGAAGCATAAATTATAGAAGCACAACGATCATGAAAATGTTCAAAGTAATTTATCTTAAAAGAGATAAAAGGAGAAAAGAAGGATTGATTGGGTATCAAACTCTTTTATAAATTTGAAGGGTAAACATAATCGAAACAACAATTAAAAAAATTTGTAAGAGGTTCATATTCATTTTCGTCCAACATGAGAAGAAGACATCATATGTCTACCTTCTTCTTGCCTAGATCCAACCTAAGAGCTACACATGGCTGCAGTGGTTGCTACATGGGCCATCCAAACTGCCCCGCCATCAACCTGTTTTGGTTGGAAAACAGAGCATTGAAGAGAGGAGACAATGATCATGCTTCATCCATACCATATGGATCTAGGCTTCAGCATCACCATGAACAGTCAATCGAACACCAAAATGGTGAATGATCGAAACCATCATTTATTTTAATTTCATCATCATCACCTCTTAGTGAATCAACAGAAGTAGTAAGAAATTAACCAAGCACTATGAAGAGAAAATTAGGGAGAAAATAAATCTTCAATATTAGAAAGAGAAAAAAGAAGAGCGAAGTCAATTATTTCAAAAACATCAATTATTTCCTCATCGCAAGACTACATCTTCAGCATCACCATGAACAACCAATCTGAGTTCGAACACCAACATGGTAAATGGTCGAAACCATCATTTATTTTAATTTCATCATCATCACCTCTTACTGAATCAATAGAAATAGTAAGAAACTAAGCAAACAATGTGAAGGGAAAATTAGGGGAAAAATAAATTTTCAATATTAGAAAGGAAAAAGAAGGATGAGAGAAGACAACCTTTTCAAAGCTGTCAATTATTTCCTCTTCGCAAGACTACATCATCTGATCCCCAAATGTCTTATGTTGTGTACTAAACTAACCAGCTAGCAAGGATGACATCACCACAATCCAAGCCAACCATTGTAATTACCTTTCCTTCCCCCATTATCAGATAGATCCCTTTGATTATTAACAAATATAATACTCCCAATAGATCCTTCTCTTTTCCATTACATTTTTAATTGTAGTAATCATATGAGTGAATAGACAAGAAAATCTTGGTTCCAACAAATTAATTCACAGAATAAAACAAAAAAACAAATTCTGCACAAGAGAACAACAAGACCAAATCGACATAATGAGCAGAAACACCACAGACTAACCAACCGAATTCCAAAAACAAAATCATGATACCACAAAAGTTTTCACTGATATCATGACATGGACTTATACCAAACTTTTGCATACGATAGCTCATGGTATAAAAAGATAATAATTTTCCCAAACAATATGACCAACTGTTGTTTCAATAAAATGCACAAATGACACACTATAAAATTTCAGGTCCTTAAGAAATACACAACACTTAATTGCACATTTACATAACAATTCACCACTACACAGATATTTAACTTAACACAACTGCAAGATCATATGACGTAATAAATTCTGAATAGTATATAAACTCCAAACAGCAATAAATCCTGTACTACTTTGCAAACAGCGTGTAGATTCACAAACACTAAAATTATGTGTCAAACCTTCACTCAAAGGGCATTATTTGTTGTCAATTCCAGACAAATTCCTAGGAGTAACATATATTATGGCCAAAACAACTACTATTTATAACTTGCATCAATATGTCTTACTCACATATCAGTGAAGATTATTAGAAAAACTACATTGTTGAGGGAGAGGCAATTGAAAGAAACAAGAAGAATAAGTAGCAAACATCCAAACTTAACACACGAATGTATTTGGACCCACCATTAATGAAGGACAATTGAATATGATCATTGGAACAGAAGATGTTCTTGGTAAATAACCATAGAAGTGCGACTACTCAATTAAAGATTTTAAACTATACAACTAAAGTGGATCAATCTTCAAAAGCAATCATCCACAATTTCTACTCAATTAAATAAGGATCCCATATAAAATTTGAACCACTAGAGAAGAATATATTGGCTGGGGCAGACAACATTGATCAGATTATATCATCCGGTCCAACCAACAAAAGAAAGAGGGCAACAATTCCAAATGACGCCGACTGAACAAACATTTATGCAAATTATAAAAATAATCATTTTACTTATGAGATGCACCATCCAAACCTTAAATAACATATAAATACCAATAGCAGCACTACAGCAAATAAGAGAACAGTTCATCTGAGAAAGAGAGAAGCAACCAACAACTACCTGCACACTTCGTTTAGATGCCTCATTGCTTCAAACAATAACGACACATCCAAACATGAAATCGCTTTGCAAGTATAGCTCCGCGAAAAAGTGATAAAAAAAAACCTCCCAATGATAGTTCATTCAAACAAGAAACCCTATTACCTCACAGCACATCACACATTCTGCATATTGAGCACCAACTAGAGAGAATAACAAGCCAGACTCAAGTCATAAGTCTCATCTTATTTACTTTCCAACCAATAACAAAGACCCAGCTTAATAACATACAGCCAGAGCAACAAACAACCAGAGTAGCAATGTATGAGACACCCAAGTTCTAACAGTGATTAAAATAGCATAATATTTCTCATAAAAAAGGTGACATGAACCTGTGTCAAACATATGCACATAGCATAACACATGGTACCATAAGATACTGATAAAGTCACACAATACGTTCAAGTGTCATTTCAAAGAAATAGCATATGCTAGGGTGCTATAACATATGTGTGCAAAGAGAACAGATTATCCGAAAAGGAGAGAAGCAACCAACAACTACATTGACACTTCCTTTAGATGCCTCATTGCTTCAAACAATAATGATGCATCCAAACATGAAATTGCTTTGCAAGTATGGTTCCACGAAAAACTGAAAAAAAAAAAATACTTCCAATGATAGTTCAAGAAACCCTATTACCTCACAGCACGTCACACATTCTGCATATTGAGTACCAACTAGAGAGAATATGAAGCCAGACTCAAGTCATAAGTCTCAACTTATTTACTTTCCTACCAAAGAACAAAGACCCAGCTTCATAACATACAGCCAAAGCAGCAAACAAGCAAAGTAGCAATGTATGAGACACCCAAGTTCTAACAGTGACATTAAAATAGCACAATATTTCTCATCAAAAAGGTGGCACGAACCTTTGTCAAACATATGCACATAGCATAACTCATGGTAGCATAAGATACTGATAATGTCACACAATACGCTCAAGCGTCATTTCAAGGAAAAAAGCATATGCTAGGGTCATATAACGTATGTGTGCAAAGAGAACAGATTATCCGAAAAAGAGAGAAGCAACCAACAACTACATGCACACTTCCTTTAGATGCCTCATTGCTTCAAACAATAATGACGCATCAAAACTTGAAATTGCTTTGCAAGTATAGCTCCATGAAAAAGTGATAAAAAAAATACCTCCCATTGATAGTTCATTCAAACAAGAAACCCTATTACCTCACAGCACGTCACACATTCGGAATATTGAGTACCAACTAGAGAGAATATGAAGCCAGACTCGAGTTATAAGACTCAACTTATTTGCTTTCCAGCAAAATAACAAAGACCAAGCTTCATAACATACAGCCAAAGCAGCAAACAACCCGAGTAGCAATGCATGAGACACCCAAGTTCTAACAGTGGCATTAAAATAGCACAATATTTCTCATCAAAAAGGTGACACGAACTTGTGTCAAACATATGCAACATAGCATAACTCATGGTAGTATAAGATACTGATAATGCCACACAATACGTTCAATCGTCATTTCAAAGAAAAAGCATATGCTAGGGTGCTATAACGTATGTGTGCAAAGAGAACAGATTATCTGGAAAAGAGAGAAGCAACCAACTACTACATGCACACTTCCTTTAGATGCCTCATTGCTTCAAACAATAATGGCGCATCGAAACATGAAATTGCTTTGCAAGTATAGCTCCATGAAAAAGTGATAAAAAAATACCTCCTAGTGATAGTTTATTCAAACAAGAAACCCAATTACCTCACAATATGTCACAGACTCTGCATATTGAGTACCAACTAGAGAGAATATGAAACAAGACTCAAGTCATAAGTCTCAACTTATTTACCTTCCAACCAAATAACAAAGACCCAGCTTCATAACATACAGCCAATGCAGCAAACAACCGGAGTAGCACATACCATTTCGCTCGACAGCAGAGACTGATTGTTTGTGTGTGTGAGACCTACTCGCACTTCTTCAATACAAGCATTGTTGGTCTTAAATATTTGATGATGTCAATACAAGCATATGCTAGGGTGCTATAACATATGTATGCAAAGAGAACATATTATCTGAAAAAGATAGAAGCAACCAACAACTACCTGCACACTTCCTTTAGATGCCTCATTGCTTCAAACAATAATGACGCATCCAAACATGAAATTGCTTTGCAAGTATAACTCCACGAAAAAGTGATAAAAATATACCTCCCAATGATAGTTCGTTCAAACAAGAAACCCTATTACCTCACAGAACATCACACATTCTGCATATTGAGTACCAACTAAAGAGAATATGAAGCCAGACTCGAGTCATAAGTCTCACTTATTTACTTTCCAACCAAATAACAAAGACCCAGCTTCATAACGGACAGCCAAAGCAGCAAACAACCAGAGTAGCAATGTATGAGACACCCAAGTTCTAACTGTGACATTAAAATAGCACAATATTTCTCATCAAAAAGGTGACACGAACCTGTGTCAAACATATGCACATAGCATAACTCGTAGTATTATAAGATACTGATAATGTCACACAATACGCTCAAGCATCATTTCAAAGAAAAAGCATATGGTAGGGTGCTATAACATATGTGTGTAAACACAATCTACAGGAATATGCAAAATTCCAAAATGAAGCTTGTCAGAAAAAATTTCCAAACTACAAGTTCTGCAGCACTCCTTTGCAAACAATATCTTTTTTAGGTAAACCATAAACGTCTCCTTAAAAGCATACAATGAACCAAATATCGGGAAAAATAATAAAATTTAAGAAAAAGATGAAATATATAAAGCACGCCAAAATTATAAACATTAAAAAATGATCCTAATATTCAAAAGTAAAAATAAACCAAGTGTTTAAGTTGACATGTAAAATTTTCTTAAAGATCCATCAGAACACAAACAGAAATAACATAACTTCAAGAAACAGAAATTATAGAAGAAAACTATCATGAAAATGTCCAAAGTAATTTGTCTTAAAAGAGAGAGCATGTCAAAAGAGGAATGATTCAAAGGGTAAATGTAATCAAAAGAACAATTAAAAAAATTAGCAAGATGTTCAGATTCATCTTTTGTTGATCACTCAAAGAAGAGACGATAATATCTACCTTCATCTTGGCCATGAACCCAACCTAAGAGGTAGACATGGCTGCAGTGGTTGCCACATGGGCCATCCAAACTGCCCTGCCATCAACCTGTTACGATTGGAGAACAAAGCATTGAAGAGAGGAGATAATGGATTCATGCTTCTGACATACTATATGGATCTAGGCTTCAGCATCACCTTGAACTACTAATCTCAGTTCAAACATCAACATGGTGAATGGTAGAAACCAATATTTATTTTAATTTCATCATCATCTCCTCTTAATGAATCAATTGGAATGGTATGAAACAAATCAAGCAATGTGAAGGGAAGATTAGGGGAAAAATAAATCTTCAATATTAGAATGGAAAGAAAAACATAAGATAAGAACCATTTCAAAATCATCAATTATTTCCTCATCACAAGACTACCTTATTTTCTCGTCACCTTGAACGACCAATCTCAATTCGAACACCAACATGGTGAATGGTTGAAACCAATATATTTTTTAATTTCATCATCATCACCTCTTATTGAATCAATAGGAATGGTATGAAACGAATCAAGCAATGTGAAGGGAAGATTAGGGGAAAAATAAATCTTCAATATTATAATGGAAAGAAAAAAAGATAAAACAACCATTTCAAAAACATCAATTATTTCCTCGTCATGACTATATCCTCTGATCCCCAAACACCTTATACTGTATACTAAACTAATCAGCTAGCAAGGGTGACATCACCTAAGTCCAAGTCAACCACTGCAATGATTTTTCCTTCCCCATTATTAGGGTTTGAGATGGAACCCTTCGATTATTGGAAAATATGAGACTCCCAATATCTCCACTTCTCTTCCAATATTTTTTTCTAATTGCGGTAATCATATGAGTGAATAGATGCAATTGAACAAGAAAATCTTAGTTCCAATAAATTAATTCACAGAATAAGCCAAAAAAATAAATTCTGCACAAGAGAACAACAAGACCAAATCAACATCCAACAAGCAGAAACACAACAGACTAACCAATCAAATTCCAAAAACAAAACTATGATACCATAAAAATTTTCGCAGATATCGTGACATGGACTTATACCCAACTTCTGTATACGAAAGCTAGTGGTATGAAAAGCTAGCCCCAATCAATATGACCAACTGCTTTGTCAACAAAATGCACAAATGATGTTGAAACACACGGGCATTTAGCTTAAAACACCTGCACGATCAATACACAATCAATACACCACACAAATGTTATTAAATTTTAGGTCTTTAAGATATACATAACACCCAATTGCACATACACACAATAATTCACCAATACATGAGCATTTAGCTTAAAACACCTGCATGATCATTATTGTGCGTGTCAAACCTTCACTCAACAAGCATTGATTATTGTCGATTCCAAACAGAGTTGGCTTTTCTATATGAATTTTGAGCTACATATATTATTGCCAAAACAGTTATTCATAACTTGCATCACTAAATATTACTCGTATACCACTTGAGATTATTTTAATAACTATACCGTTATGGGAGAGGCAAATGCACGAAAAGAAAAAATAAGCAGCAAAACATCCAAAACTCAAGCACATGAATGTATTGGGACCGACCATTAAAGTAGCACAACTGAACGTGATCATTCGAACAAAAAACATTCATTAGTAAATAGCCATAGAAATGCAACTGCTAAATTAAAGATTTTCAGCATTACAATTAACAGGATAGCAATCTTCAAATGCAATCAACCACAATTTCTACTCAATTAAATAACTCAAGAGAACCTAGTGCAGATTATTAACAGAGGCAAATGCATATAAATGAATAAGCAGCGAAATGTCCAAACTAAACACATTGAATCTGATCATTCAAACAAACAAAAAAAATCCTATAAGTAACCATGAGGTGCCAAAAATCTGCTCAGTGGCAAAAAAAACTAGAGAACAATATGTTGTCTGAAGCAGGCAACACTGATCATTTCACACCATATAGCTGAAGAATAACATAACCAGCACAATCTTATACCCCATTTAATTAATAAACACTTGTGCAAATTATGCAAAGAATCATTTAACTTATGGGCCATATCATCTGAACCTTAAATGGAGACTAAATGTAAATCACAGCATAGCAACAAACAAAAGAAACAGATTATCTAAAACAGTGAGAAGCAAACCCCAACAACTACATGCATACTCCCCGCAATGCCTGGTTGCTTCATAGGGTGATACATCGAAACACAAAAATGCTTCTCAGTATAACCTCTTCACAAACATATATCCCAACACAAATTTATTCAAACAAGAAACACTAGTAAGACCCTCATAAGAGAGTGTTGTGCTAAAACTTTTACCACGAGTTTCAACTTATCTTCCAACAAACGATTTCAGGTTTCACTTTACTAGAGGGCATATCTCATTACCACATTTTCTTCAGATGATTCTTCACAATGTAATAATAATCCTAAAAACACACTTAACGTTAGAAATAGCACGTCAACTTCATGTAGACACTAAAAAATGATAATACTACTGAAAGGTAATCGAGCTACGGTAGTGTTTAAATTGGCAGGTTTCTAAAGTTTTTTTTCCGACCAAACAATTCTCAACAGTAACAGAAACCTTAAAGTAGAAAAGAAAATGAGAAAATAGGAATCGAAATCTTTTAAATACTCTAAGGTTAGAAACAACAGAGAGATCTAGAAAAACGAGGCTCAGATTCATCTAACGTCGATCATAAGAAGAGAGGACAAAGAACAGAGGACAGAAACATCGTCTCCCTATTCCTGCCCGAATCCGTCTAGTATTGGAGAACAGAGAGGACAGAAGAGAGGAGACAACGGACTTAGGGTTAGGATCAGAAACATACGGACTCAAGGAATATGGGATTCGCCATCGCAATGGACGATCGATCCAAAAGAGCCAAAATAGCAGATGATTGAATCCATCATTGACATTCACCAATCATCATCGCCACTTAGGTCGAATGCAACATTCACCAATCATCATCGCCTCTTAGATCGAATGCAAGAAAGGGAAAGGTAAAGAGAGAAAATTAGATAAAGGGTTTGCGCCGGAAATTAAAGAGAAAGATTCATCGGCATCGGCTTGGAGAAAGAGAGGAGGGCGGGGAGAGAACAATACCGTCCTCGTCTTAATCTGTGATTCAAACTAACGAGCTGAAGAGGGCGAACCGCGTCGACGCCAGTTTATATAGTCGAGCCGCACCGACCTTGGACGAGTTGGATCGGGTAGATGATCTTGATCCGCCCCAAATTCAATTTACCCGACCCGTTAGCCTGCAAATTTCATTTTTAGTTATTTAATAATGTGGACGGCTTCGAAATTCGTCATCCTAGAGGACGTCTCACTCTACTTTTAGGTGGGTCCCACAAGTTTCATAACTCACCGCGCAGGTGCAAAACGACGGGTAGAAGAGGACGTCCTCGTCCCCGCCATGCCTCCTCCGGCCATGCATTGCCTTTAACTTCTATTTGCCTTTTACTTAACCGTCAAATACACACAGCGGTTGCCAAGCAACCCAAAGATGAATAATATGGATTCTTTATATGGAATATGACTTTTCAGTCACTGCCATTTAATGTTCTTCATCTATATGTACGAAATAGTTTATACTGCTCGTGAATGTTTATCCAACGT
Source organism: Musa acuminata AAA Group (assembly GCF_036884655.1). Lineage (NCBI taxonomy): Eukaryota > Viridiplantae > Streptophyta > Magnoliopsida > Zingiberales > Musaceae > Musa > Musa acuminata. The sequence goes on along the minus strand of NC_088334.1, from coordinate 48,919,974 downwards.
ATATTCATCTATAAGGAGGTGAATCCATTAATTTATTTTCAGTGCTCTGTAACTTCGATCTTGATCACACCCAACCAATTAATTTGATGGTGTGTACTCGGAGGATTCGACGTAACTTCTTGTAGATGTGCATGATGCGTGTGTACGACTTCGGAGTACGAGAGTCACACGTGCTTGGGAGTGAGATAAAGACCAGTCTATTATATGACCCACGTTCTTCGTTCGATCAAAATTTGACCAAAATTGTGATAATGAGCTCAAGCGGCCGAAGTCTTAACCCAACTCAATCCGGCCACTCGGTCCGTCAGCACCGCCGTACACACCTGACCCGCTTGCAGTGCCCACGTCACATCACACACAGAAGGTCCCACATCTCACAAGGCACGTGGTCGGCGAGGACTCCACGGGCCCGAAGGACACGTATTGATCACGTGGCACCGGTTCCGTAACGCTCCCCACGCGTTCGGGTCGTGGCATCGACAACGTTTTACGTCCCAAAGTTGTCAACCCCTCGTGTCTCCGCATCCAGGTAGCACTATTAGACAGGTCTACCGATGGAACCCATCTAATGAGTTAGTATGTGGGAGTCATCTCTCGTACGCATACGTGGCATCCAACTAATTTACCACAAAACGATAAGCAAAATTACATGGCCTCTGTCATCATGTTTTAGGGCTTGTGCTGATTCTATTCTTTTTTACTTCCTTAATAACAACGTTCGTTTACTCAATTTTGTTCTTTGACTTATTAGACTCTCTTAAGTGTATATGAGTTTTGGAGTAGTCAAACTCTCCGACTGTTCTGATCGTACCTCTATATGATCAAGCCCTCCTATAAGACTCGTTGACAATTACACTTAGAATTTTTCCTCAATGGTATACAACTCACATATGCTGATGACTATAACTTTTATTCAATACACATACAAAAGACCTGCTTTTATAGTATTATGGCATTCACTCTTTAAATGCATAACCTTTCTTCTTATCATATTATTCACCGAATTGAAGCTCCTAGTAGCTCTCGATCATATCTTTGTTTTATTAAGTCTCTTATGGGGTTTCTCCCGTATGTGTCACATTGCTTCGAATTGGTCCACCATGATTTGCTGCATTTATGTCATCTCATGGTAACATCTCTATTACATTCTGATCAACTTGGATTATGATCTCTCCATGTGTTGCCTCTACTACATTACAAGGCCTTTGTCACCTCTGATTGTATTCACTCATTTGGCAATCAACCTTCGTCTACCCATTCTCTGGATTACACCCAGACGAAGCAAAGCTCTAGCTAGGACAATCCAACATTTAATAGCTCCCGAAGTCCACTAACTTTATTAAACTTTAGGAAAGTGCAAATATAAGAATAAGAAAGAAAAATAAGTTTGAGATATTTTAAGATAATATGAGTGTGAAATGGAGTGAAATAAGGGAGAGGATAGGTTTTAAAACCCGTGAGAAAGGGCTCCAACGGTCAAATTGACCATTGGAACACTTTTATAGGCAGAGGTAACAATTGATTTTGACTGTTACCGACTTATACCAATCGGTAATGGTCAAAATTTTGGTCGTTACCATCCGATACAACCCCGTATCATCTTATACGAGGCTATATCAAGCATACCGTCGGATAGCGGATGGTTCGGATACCAATCTGCTAGCGGACTAATATGTACCACCAAGTACAAGTGGAATAATTTGAAATTTAAATGCATGTATCCCACCTTGCACGGTTTTATCTTTTGTCAAGTATCTCGCTTGCCTTGAGTACCATTATGTTTGATTGTTCATGTCATGTCATAGCTCAAATTCAACTATCTCAATATTTATGCGATATATGTTCTTCTTAGCTCGCTTGTCCTCGTGATGTCTCTCGTGCGAAGGGTTGATCATTTATTTTTGAATGATAATATCATATGTCTCCTTTTAAGTATATATATGTATATACTTATACATATATATACATATATTACGACAGTTACGAGTTGGATCCGGTACCCGAAATGTAGAACATTGATTCTTATACTTGGTGAGTGTTTGCAACATCATAGAAGTTTTGAAAGTTTTCCAAGTCAATAGAAATAATTATAACCTTCATTTGTAAAGACCTAATCAACCACTATCAATGTTCAAAACCTTAAAGCGAATAATCTGACTATAATGATGGGTTCTTTGGAGCAAGAACTTGTAACTTGTACTTTTGTAAATATCTTAAGGGAACACAAAACAAGAAGAATGAGTACGTAAAATGTTCATTGATAAAAACAAATGAAAACCACATACCTTCTTAAAATCAGCCTGATCAAGTATTGCACCAACACTTTCAGACACGAAGTCCACACCAAGTACTGCAATATATTTGCATCCAGCTTCTGCCATTTTAACAGCCCTATCTGCCATTACCGAGGAATCAGATATATGGATGTGAGGCCACAACTTCTGTGCAGCAGTCAATATGCCTTGGACCTCTGGATCCATGTAAAAAGATTTTCTTTTATCGTAGGACACTCACACCAGTTCTTTAATTTTTGACTCGTCAGAAAATAAAAACATTGCCTGCAATTACACTGTAATGGGATGATGAGAACTTGTCAAAACTTCCGTTCATGCCAAACAGAAGAGTAATGCAATAAATTCTTCTTTCTGCACGACACCAACATAAGATGAAGTATACATACATCTGTTTATAACGAAATATTCATCTTCACTACTGTGGCACATCCACAATTTGTCAGCATGGTTCGGCACAAGGTATGCATATACAAACACAAAGTCCTCTGTCTGGCAGAGAGTTTGTGCACTAAACTAATATTAGGTACTACGCCTGCAATTGATGGATTGATAATTGTGGACACAGCAAATACAGTTCAAGACCACAGTAGTTCAGGCTACAGTAGAATAAAGTACACCAATAGCACTACAGGTGTCTAGAAGAGTAAAAACAGTGACAATCAAACAAAAACAATCAAAGATCAAGAACATGCAAATAATGAGAGAATAAGAACTCGTCAACGAGACGAGCGAGGCGGTGCCGGGGGAGACCGGAGGCGACGGCGGAGTAGGGGAGCGCGGGGTCGGGGGTCTGGAGGCAGCGCGAGGCGAGGGGCCGCGGCCGCCGATGAAGGCGTGCGGTGGAGGGGAGAAGCGGCTTATGGATAGGAGTAAGGTTTGATATGAGAAACCTTGTAGTTACTTTGGCTGCTTCCATTACCACCGTAGTCTCTCTCTATCTCTCTCTCCGTTTCTTGTTTCTTGATGGCTTCTTCTCCGTCTCCGCCGGTTAATGCTCTGCGATAAATAGGCGAAGGGGCCAAAGAATCGATGGGAGGCAACCGCCTCCGGAGGCAGACCGGAGAGGTCACTGAGTGGTGCGGGGGCCTGTGGGGCCACTTCATACTTGTTTGTCTTAAATGGAAAAATAAAAAAATGCATATTATATATATAGGTTTAAAATCTATAAAAGGATGAATTTATCCCAATGAATTTAGTATAGCTTATTAATCATTAGGGACTATGATTACTAAGAATTATTACGATAGTCAAATGATAGTTTGTTGATGAGGATTTAATGCGAAATTAATTTGTTTTGTGAATATATATATATATATATATTGAATATGTAATTTTAATTTTTTTTTAAAGATCATATAATTTTATTATTATCTTGGAACAGCAATATCCAAAGAATGGAAAGGTGAGGAAGATACGGTGGTTTGAGTTGAAGCATGGAAGATGACCATTTCCCTCTTATCTCGCTCTCTCCCCCTCCCCCACCATCACAGCCACGTGCCACTTTCTCTCTCCTGTGCCGTCACATTGGCTTCTCTTTTCTTTGAAGATTTATGTTGGACTCTCGGGATCAGTGCATGTCTAGAGGATTAACACAGCACTGGTGGTGAGTGTGGCTGAATAAGTGTACAAATAATATTGCAGCAATGGTGGTGAGTATGATTTTTTTGCTTTTATTAGACCTATATGTGTCAAATTTGGAGAGTTAAAAGTGATTCGGATTTGACGACTTCACGGAGGCGTGCAGGGAAGCAGCAACCGTGACACCAAAGTTCCATGAACTCTTTCGGGCACCTCATTAGTTAAGCTCACGAGTAGAGGATGAGGAGACGATCACAGGTGTTGAGGTCGACGTATGCGGCTTCTGTTGGGTTCATCGCCCGTGATAAAGATATTATTCACTTCACAGGTTTAGCGTATATATTTAACGTTTTATTATCAAATTTGATCTAATTAATATTTCCTCAGGATAACAACCATTTGCTTCGACATCCTTCACACAAACTTAAAAAGAAAAAGGGACAACAACCCTTTGCTTTGATATCCTCCGTACAAATCCAATATATCACGACGATGAACATATATTTATGATGAGGAGGCAGAGCTGCAATAATTTCATATATCCTAGAAAAATGAGATACAATCGAAATGCATATCTCCGCGAGTTTCTTGTCATCCTAGTAAAAAGCACTTCTTGAGTGATTCCGCGCCAACATAACCACAAGATTTAAACAATCAACGCAATAGAGAACAAACGCGCTACCAGAATAAATCATTAACGCATCAGAGAACAATATCATATCCGCTATACAAAACTTTACAAACGAGACCGCCCATTCATTGTAAATGCAAAAAAGTGCAGGTTAGCATAAGCCTTCTCTCAATTGGATACATGAGTTAGCGATTTCTTGTGAAGAAAGGATGCAAGAGAGCTGCGTTTGCTGCCAATCGGTCTGCAGGATCGTATCTCAGAAGCCCCTGTAAAAGATCGATGAAGTCCCCAGCTGAATGATCTGAGTGCTGCATCACCAGATTCTACAAAGAAAAGCTATCATAAGACAGCTCGAATCATCACAAAAACCGACACACTGTCCTCCCAACTCTTTTACATTAGCAAATAACGGGTAATTAAATGATAGATAAATCTGTATTAAATAAGGTAGTACCTGCAGCCGAGGAAGTTTCAACACAGCTTTCATGCTCTCTCTTGAGGTTGCACCCTCAGGCCAATTCAAATGACCCCTTCGAACATACCTCTCGGCATCTCGGCTGCAAGAAAATTATAGGGACAAACAGTCGATTACAGCTACTCGATGCAGGTTGTAGTAATTTTAAAAACTTATAAATATATCAATATATCAGGGACTTACGCTGCAAGTCGCAGCATGTTAGAAGGTAATGGTCCAAGAACCCGCTCCATCATGGCCAGGTGTTCCAAGTTCTCATGGGTCTGAAACAAAGTCTCACCCTGCACCAATGTTTCGTGGCTTTGAGTTATGCCGAAGAATGTTAACAGATTTTAAAACAAAGATGCTCCTCTCTGATAAACATACTGAGCAAAGTTCAACAAGAATACAACCGACGCTCCAAATATCACAGGGATAGCTCCATCCAAGTCCTAAACTCAATCATTAATATTATCAAACAATAAGTAAATGGATGCAAACAAAATGCTCTTTGTTCATTAAACAGAACTCACCCAAGATAACCTCAGGTGCCCGATAATGTCTCGTAGACACTACATAACTATTGTCGTGACGATCATAAGTTGTGCTTCCAAAATCAATCACCTTGATGGCACTTGATTTTGGCAATCTCTTGAAGTAGGAACCCTGTTTCGGAGATCGGGATGACACCTAAGTAAACAGTTGACTATTAGTGCTGCAATGGCATTCCAATGGTTATTTAACCACAAAGAAACGAAGGATTCAGCTAACCTATTACTAAGAGCAAATGTCAACCATAAGGTCAAAGTTATTTTCAACAAACTCTAAGCTACATCATTTAAGACAGAAATAGAATAGTACTTTGTAATCAGGTACTTTGATGTACTCCGGAGAAACAAGAAGAATATTCTCAGGCTTTAAATCAGTGTGAATGAGGCGCATGTCATGCATAACTGCAAACAAATAGATAAAAGGAAGTGACTACAGAAGATTCAGAAAAGTTAAAACCACTGGTAAGAGATCATCAAATCTCAAGTAACAGTGGCCAATAGTAAGCAACAAGATACAAGCCCCTCATGAGAGTGAAGGCATTGTTCCATTGCAAAGCTATTATTATGGCCCAAGAATTTAGGCCTTTACTACCACACTTTTTATAGGTTATATAACCATAAGGGTAAAACAAAACAAGCAGAAAAACACAGATGAAGATGAACAATAAAAAAAAAGATGTGGAAGTACTGTCTACACACATGCTACACATTCCAATAGTTGTCTGGCAAACTCGCGGACAAGATCAATTGGAAATGAGCGATAACTGTTTTTGCGTAGAAAATCGTATAAGCTTGGACCAAGCTTCTCAAATACCTGTTAAGATCATTTAAGTTGACAGATATTTTCAACTCCCAACTGTATTTGGGAAAGTAGGGAAATTATCACAACTCATATACTTACAATACAGATATGGTTACGATAGTCAAACCAGTTCCGTATTTGCACACAACTGCAAGAATGCACCATCTTATACATGTATAATCTTAATCCTACTAAAACAACTAAAAAGAGTAAATCTAAAAATTAGAGGCAACATAAGTGATGCACAAGACTTACCGACTTGCATTCTTATCATACTTCCCAAGCTGTTGCAGCATATTAATCTCTATCATAGCAGCTTCTCTGTACTTATTGATGCCCCGGACAATTTTGATGGCTACCATTTCCTCCCTTTCCCTATCCCAACATTCCAGAACCTGCCCAAAGGTACCTGAAATCACAGGACAAGAAAAAGTGATGAAATGAACTACAGGGGGGAAAGATGGGCCACTTGGAAACTGGCAGAGGACAGCATTAGCAGTAAATGAGATAAATCCCACTGAGCTTCCATGCAAGGAGAAAATGATTTATATGAAAGATTAGGAGGGATATCAACTTCCCTTCACCCATTTTGCTGTGAATCTTATCTGCCAAAAAAGAAAAAAGAAAAGAAAGTATGAAGTCAGATAAACAGTAGCAGCATCCACAGAAAGCAAAACGATGTCAATACAAGAAAATCCAACAATGTCAAAGCAAAAAAAACATATTTTAGAAACATTGTAGGTGATAACTCATAGTAGATTGAATAATTAAGGATGTTACTGTTTTCAAAACGTTAATCAATAAAGTATAAATAATAAGACAGACTTGTGATAGATGAAAAATAGATTAGATCATAGATAGTAATCAAAAACAACCATGAAGAATAGATATATTTCTTTAATCCTATGATAAAACTTGCGTATCACAATCTTATATACTTTATAAAAAATTGACTCAAAATATCACTTTGCCAAATAATCAGTCCAATTGGCTAAAGGCATTAAGAAGTTGTCAAAATGATGCAAACTCTGGCATATACTGAAGGTTTCTAGAAAGACAGACTTTTTAACCGAATAGATCACACAGCATATACAGCAAAACCAGCAGAGAGAATTGCATGATATGATCATGCGACATTCAGATCAGATCATACTCGATGGCATGATATGATCTTGTAAATATTATTGGATTCAAAGGCAGCCTTACATGGGCTTTTTGGATGATACAGATTGTAGAGTCTGAATTGCAAAGAGTCTTTCTATGATGCTAAGCTACGAATTGCATGACTCTATATATATATATATATATATATATATATATATATATATATATATATATATATATATATATATATATATATATATATATATATATATATATATATGTATATATGTATATATATATATATATGTATGTATGTATATATATATATGTATGTATATATATATGTATATATATATACATATATATACATATATACATATATATATACACACACACACACAAAAATATATATATATATATATATATATATATATATATATATATATATATATATATATATATATATATATATATATATATATATATATATATATATATATATATATATATAAGCTCGTTGGTTCTGATCTGGTTTATTCCCTCCACCGAAACTACTGTCGAGAAGGCCCAGCAACTTCCTGCAACAATTCATACTAAATTTTCATTTATTTCGATCGAGCACATCAACAAAAAAATAAAATATTTCGAGCTCACCGCACTTGCCTTGGTCTTTGATAGCAGTGACGGCACCCATCTGCCTCCAGTCGACGGTAGGAGTTACATCGGTGACGTTCTTGTATAAGAAGTACCCATTGAGGCTCGCGCTTCCTCTCAGAGTGCTGCGGCGACGAATCCTCGTCCCTGCGTACGTCCTCTTGAACTCCTCCCTCGCCATGTCGCCGAACTTGTTGAGGCTAAGCTTGTAAGGCTTGGCTTTCTTGTTGGACGCGAACACGTAGTTAGCGTTCTCCTCTGACGCTATGTCATCTCCAGTGATGGGAAAGCTCGTGCCCATTGCGAAGGCCAACGCAACGAGAACGGCAGCGAACAAGAATGCTCTTCTCATGGTGGTGAACGAGGAGAAACCAAACACAGGATGGAGGTAGGGTTAGGGATCGGAGGAGGTATCTATAGAGATGTTGGGAGTGAAGCATGACGACTGGGCGGTTAGGAGATTAGGGCATGGGCATGGGCATGGTCATGGGAGAGGCTCACTTTTACGTAACTGTTATTGGCATCTTCTTAAGCGATGCATGCATGCATGCGTACGTCGAAAAGGTGTCCTCTTCGGGTAGTTTGATGTGCATGGGAGGAGAAGGGTGAGAAGGTAGAAGAGACTGCATGCATTCTTGTGTAATGTGATAAGTGAAGCAACAGGTGAGAGGATCTCATCCGATGTAGGCTGGTGGCCAATTGTGTGTGTTTGCTTTGTGATGGGATCGACTGGTAACTGATCGAAGATGCCAATTTAGAGCATGGAAAGATGGATAGAGCAGCGAACCAAAGTGTCAACCTTGTTCGATCAACAACACTTGCTCGAAATATTTGAAGTTGGCGACATGAATCGTTTTCTATCATCCAATTTTGTACAAATAGGTGTCTTTACCAACTCAAGAATATTTAAATCTTTGTTTACATTTCTAACAAAAATCTTCTCTTTTTTTGTCTTTCTATCTCTTCTTATGCTCGTATAGTATGTATAAATCTTCTGAAATCATGTTTATATCATCTTAGGCTGGAGATGCTGCCAAATCCACAGTGCTGCTTTCTATTCACTTCAATTTTGGCTTGGGCTGGATGGAGTATGGGCATTACATGCTTTGATGCAATCTTGGACATATCTGTGCCCTCTTACTACAGAGTTGGTGAGATTGTTTCTTTGGCTATTTGGATCTGAGCTTAGAAATATGATCTGTTGACTGTTGTGTCCATCAATGGCCATCTCTTCTACACAAAAAGCCCAATCAGAAAGGCCCAATTTCATGTATAAACTTGTTCAGTTTCGAGTTTTCTTTTATCTCCTTTATTCTTATGGTGGCATTTCAATCCTATCTCCCGATGGGTCACGTGAATATTGTTATGTACTCGGGGATCAATACGATTTGATTATATACCAAGAGCACAAGATCATTCATATGGATTCTTAGGCAAGGAGGCAAGAGAAACGAGGTCGGTTGGGGGGTTGGCTCTTGAGCTTCTACCGTGTCTTTGTGATCGACTCGAGGTGAGACTTGAGTCGTCCCGCCTACATCACGTTTTTTCACGATTGGTCGATGTCGGGAGGGGAGAGATTCCCTATTCAACCCCTCCAATGTTTAAGTTAGTAAGTGATTTCTGTGTTGTAAAGGGTTCGATCCCTTTCTTTAGGCTAGAGGGTTAGCTTTTATACCTATGGAGTCGACCCGAAGATGCATGGGTCATTAATGCCAATCGTTGTCTTTATTCAGTGCAATCGCATGAGCGACCAACCCGTATGTTCCTAACGGCACGGGTTGACTTATGCAAACTTTTGTCATGCAATACTGACCTGTACGGCCCAAACGACACGGAGCCGGTTGTCCGTCATGTGCCAAGTCAACCTTTCTCTCCTTCGGCCAATAGGACAGAATACTGTTGACAGATTGGATAGAATCTGGGCTGCATGAACTTTTTAACTCTTTGCAAAATTCATACATATATATATGTTTATCAATCATATAATCTGTTTATATGAGATGGATGTTGAGTAAAGCCTAGTTGATGAATGATTGTAGCTCTTGTTTAATGAATGATATTTTTTTCTGATGATAATTTCCTATTTCTATTGTCTGGAATTACTGGAATTCTGCATGATGCTTTTTTTTTGCCGTAATTGTTCCGCGAACCAATGGTCAAGGACGTGTGGTTGGTACAGCTCGGTCCGACTAGCGACGTCCAAGACCGCATTGGAGACGAAGACCTCGTCTGACCATGTCGAGGTCGGATTTGGTGTGGACGCACTTCTTTTCGCGAACCCGTCTGCCTTTGTCACCCTTGGATTCCTGCACATAGGCCTGGGTCGAGATGGGAGGATGATCCCGACTTCGACCCCTTCAAAGCTCAAGTCAGTAGAGAGACGATGTGTTTTTTCGATGCCCCTTGTCAGATGCTGGCGAGGGATTTTTATTGTAGCCCTCGAGGGGTCGACCGTACGTGGCCCTTGCCGACGCTGACCCCTCGGGCAGTGAACATACCTTCGGACATCCGCCAACCAGGATACGTGGGATGTCATCATGCGACGCCGCCTCGGGCTTCTCGGAGCGATCCTCGTTGCGACCGAACTGGTCGGCGCAACGCCGGACGACGCGGGGAGAAGATAGCTTATATCCCAGAATTCCAACGGAGCTTCCAACGTGGCACTGTCTTCCTCCCGAGGCCCGTACTCGGGTTGATGTGGCGGGGATCGAGCCAGGACGAGGTAATCCATAATATGCCCCATCACTTCTCGCCCCCAACAAGTCGTGCCTCTGGGTCCTTGTGAGGAACCGAGGGCACAACTAGGTTGGTAAAGCGACAACCAAGTAGCGCCTGGGCGAAGCGTCATTCGTGAAACCATTGGCCGAATTGCATGACTCGGGAAAAGGCTAATCCTACTATCCACGCTAATCAACTCAAGCATTGAATGGACTGATTGGACGAGGTGTTGCTCGTGCGACTACTCACCGAGTTGGGTGACTCGAGCAAAGACTGGATGGACTGATTGGACAAGGTGTTGCTCATGCGACTACTAGCCGAGTTGCGTGACTTGGGCGAAGGTTGATTTTGATGGCCGAGCTACTCAACTCAGGCACTGGATGGACCGATTGGACGAGGCGTTGCTCGTGCGACTAATGGATGAGTTGCGTGACTCGGGCAAAGGTTGATTCTGATGGCCAAGCTACTCAACTTGGGCACTGGATGGACCAATTGGACGAGGCGTTGCTCATGCGACTACTGGCCAAGTTACGTGACTCGGGCAAAGGATGGACAGACTAATTGGAAGAGGCGTTGCTTGTGCGACTACTGGCCGAGTTGCGTAACTCGGGCAAAGGTTGATTCTGCTGGCCGAGCTACTCAACTCGGGCACTGGATGGACTGATTGGATGAGGCGTTGCTCGTGCGACTACTGGCCGAGTTGCATGACTCGGGCAAAGATTAGACGGACTGATCGGACGAGGCATTGCTCATGCGACTACTGGCCGAGTTGCATGACTCGAGCAAAGGTTGATTCTACTGGCCGAGCTACTCAACTCGGGCAGTGGATGGACCGATTGGACGAGGCGTTGCTCGTGCGACTACTAGCCAAGTTGCGTGACTCGGGCAAAGACTGAACAGATTGATTAGACGAGGCGTTGCTCGTGCGACTACTAACCGAGTTGCGTGACTCGGGCAAAGACTAGACAAACTGATTGGACCAGGCATTGCTCGTGCGGCTACTAGCCGAGTTGTGTGACTCGAGCAAATGTTGATTCTGCTGGCCGAGCTACTCAACTCTAGCATTGGATGAACTGATTGGTCGAGGCATTTCTTGTGCGACTATGGGCCGAGTTACGTGACTCGGGCAAAGGTTGATTCTGATGGCCAAGCTACTCAACTTGGGCACTGGATGGACCAATTGGACGAGGCGTTGCTCATGCAACTACTGGCCAAGTTACGTGACTCGGGCAAAGGCTGGACAGACTGATTGGAAGAGGCGTTGCTCATGCGACTACTGGCCAAGTTGCGTGACTCGAGCAAAGGTTGATTCTGCTGGCCGAGCTACTCAACTCGGGCACTGGATGGACCGATTGGACGAGGCGTTGCTCATGCGACTACTGGTCGAGTTACGTGACTTGGGCATAGATTGGACGGACTGATTGGACGAGGCATTGCTCATGCGACTATTGGCCGAGTTACATGACTGGGGCAAAGGTTGATTCTACTGGCCAAGCTACTCAACTCGGGTACTGGATGGACCGATTAGACGAGGCGTTGCTCGTGCGACTACTAGCCGAGTTGTGTGACTCGGGCAAAGGTTGATTCTGCTGGCCGAGCTACTCAACTCGAGGGTTGGATGGATCGACTGGACGAGGCATTGCTCGTGCGACTACCGACCGAGTTGCGTGACTCGAGCAAAGACTGAACAGATTGATTAGACGAGGCATTACTCGTGCAACTACTAACCGAGTTGCGTGACTCGGGCAAAGACTAGACAGACTGATTGGACTAGGCATTGCTCGTGCGACTACTAGCCGAGTTGCGTGACTCAGGCAAAGGTTGATTCTGTTGGCCGAGATACTCAACTCTGGCATTGGATGAACTGATTGATCAAGGCGTTTCTTGTGCGACCATGGGCCAAGTTGCGTGACTCGAGCAAAGGTTGATTCTGCTGGCCGAGCTACTCAACTCGAGCACCGGATGGACCAATTGGACGAGGTGTTGCTCGTGCGACTACTGGCTGAGTTGTGTGACTCGAGCAAAGAATGGACGGATTGATTGGACGAGGCTTTGCTCGTGCGACTACTGGCCGAGTTGCGTGACTCGAGCAAAGGTTGATTATGCTAGCTGAGCTACTCAACTTGGGCATTGGATGGACCGATTGGACGAGGCGTTCATGAGACTACTGACCGAGTTACGTGACTCGAGCAAAGGTTAATTGAACATAGAAAAGAGTGAAATGAAGAAAACAGGCATAGTAACCCTTGATCAGGTATGAAATGATTTTAAACATTTAAATGGTAAAAATAATCAAAAAAATAATTACAAAATAAGAAATAGGGGGCTCGGATTCATCTTTTGTCAATCACAAGAACAAACCATAGGTCTTCCCTCTTTATGCCCAAATCTCATCCTAAGAGATAGACATGGCTGCAGTGGTTGCCATGAAGGCCATTCAAACTGCCTCGCCATCATCCTATTAAGATTGGAAAACCAAGCATTGAAAGAGATCGTAAAGCATTGAAAGTACAAACAGTAGCACGACAACAAACATAAGAAACAATGTATCATTTGCACAAACTGCACAAAGAATCATTTGCTATATGGGACATAGGATTTAGGCTCTAAATAACAAACAATTACAAACAGTAGCACAACAACAAAGATAGTTTGTTGTAGCCAAACTCAAGACTCTCTTTAACCGGACCAATTATCACATCGCCATATTTTTTTACCTCAATTGATTTTTAACAGCCGGATAATAATTCTTAAAAGTAATAAAACTAACATAATGTTGAAGATAACATGTAAACTTCTCATATAAGCTTATAGTGACCCGAATCTCAGATGAAAAAAAAAACCTTGAAACAAAATTATGAAAGCCCACCGAACTTGTAAAACTTTAAAAATGTCATTTTGTTGACAAATAATTTTTTTCTATAATGTCTATATCAAAACAATTCTCAGAAAAATTAACACCACTTAAGCAAATATACTATGAGTACATTTAAAATAATTAAACCAAGAAAAAAGAGAAATGGAGAAAACATGTATAGTTTAACCCTTGATCAGGCATGAAATGATTTTAAACATTTAAATAGTAAAAATAATCAAAAGAACCATTACAAAATAAGAAATAGGAGGCTCAGATTCATCTTTTGTCAATCACAAGAATAGACCATAGGTCTTCCCTCTTCTTGCCCAAAACCCATCCTAAGAGATAGACATGGCTGCAGTGGTTGCCATGAAGGCCATCCATACTGCCTCGCTATCACCCTATTAAGATTGGAAAATCGAGCATTGAAAGAGATTACAAAGCCTTTATGCTTCATAATATGCATAAGAATCTGTGACTTGCCGACACCATGGAGAAACAATCTTGTGTTTAAAAGCCCAAATGGTGATTGATCAAATCCATCAGTGACATTTATTTATCATCATAGCCTCTTCATAATTCAAAAGCAAGATACTGAGAAGCAAAGATGAAATCAATACAGTGAAATTTACAAAAAGAAAACATAAATAATCAAAGTTATGAAAGGATAAAAAGAAAAAGGTTGGAAGAAAAAGAAGCAATCCTCTTGAATGTATTATTTCCCCACACCAAAACAAGCTCCATATCCCCAAAATACCTCAGTTAAATAAGAACCCCAAATGAGAATAAAAAACTAGAGAACTATTTGTTGTTTGACAGTGATCATTTATGATCATTTTACATCATCAAGCTTAACCAATGCAGGGGTAACAATGCCATCAACACAATCGCAATCCCTACTACCTGAACAAGCATTTGCACAAACGACACAAAAAATCATTCGCTATATGGGGCATAGGATTTAGGCTCTAAATAACAAACAAGTACAAAGAGTAGCACAACAACAAAGATAGCTTGTTGTAGCCAAACTCAAGACTCTCTTTAATTGGACCAATTATCACATCGCCATATTTTTTTACCTCAATTGATTTTTAACAACCGGATAATATTTTTAAAAGTACTAAAACTAACACAATGTTGAAGATAACATGTAAACTTCTCATATAAGCTTAAAGTGACCCGAATCTCAGAAGAAAAAAAAAAAACCTTGAAACAAAATTATGAAAGCCCACCGAGCTTGTAAAACTTTAAAAATGTCATTTTGTTGACAAATAATTTTTTCTATAATGTCTATATCAAAACAATTCTCAGAAAAATTAACACCACTTAAGCAAATATACTATGAGTACATTTAAAATAATTAAACCAAGAAAAGAGAGAAATGGAGAAAACATGTATAGTTTAGCCCTTGATCCGGCATGAAATGATTTTAAACATTTAAATAGTAAAAATAATCAAAAGAACCATTACAAAATAAGAAATACGAGGCTCAGATTCATCATTTGTCAATCACAAGAACAGACCATAGGTCTTCCCTCTTCTTGCCCAAATCCCATCCTAAGAGATAGACTTGGCTGCAGTGGGTGCCATGAAGGCCATCCATACTGCCTCGCCATCACCCTATTAAGATTGAAAAATCGAGCATTGAAAGAGATTACAAAGCCTTTATGCTTCATAATATGCATAAGAATATGTGACTTGCCAACACCATGGAGAAACAATCTTGTGTTTAAAAGCCCAAATGGTGATTGATCAAATCCATCATTGACTTTTATTTATCATCATAGCCTCTTCATAATTCAAAAGCAAGATACTGAGAAGCAAAGATGAAAACAATATAGTGAAATTTATAAAAAAAAAAGTATAAATAATCAATGTTATAAAAGGATAAAAAGAAAAAGATTGGAAGAAAAGAAGCAATCCTCTTGAATGTATTATTTCATTCCCCGCACCAAAACAAGCTCCATATCCCCTAAATACCCCATTTAAATAGGAAACTTAAATGAGAATAAAAAACTAGAGAACTATTTATTGTTTGCGGCAAATAGTGATCATTTATGACCATTTTACATCATCAAACTTAATCAATGCTTAACCAATGCAGGGGCAACAATGTCATCAATACAATCGCAATCCCTACTACCTGAACAAGCGTTTGCACAAATGGTACAAAGAATAATTTGCAATATGGGGCATACGATTTAAGCTCTGAAGAACAAACAAGTACAAACAGTAGCATGACAACAAACATAAGAAACAATGTATCTGACATGGCAAGAACATCCCCATTAACCATATGTGCTCTCCCCTATATGCTTCATTGTTTTAAACAATAATGATTTACCTGGACATGAAAGTGTTTTGCAAGCATAAATCCATGACAATGTGAGCAAAAAGGATCTGTTCATTTAAAAAAAAAAACCTTCTAAGATGCTCACTCGAAATTGTACCCATACAAAGTTCCCCCCAATGTTAGTTTGTTGTCGTCAAGCTCAAGACTTTCTTTAACTGGACCAACTATCACATTGCCATATTTTTTTTCCTCAAAACGATTTTTAACAACCTGATAATATTTCTTAAAATTACTAAAATTAACATAATGTTGAAAATAACATACAAACATCTCATACTAGCTAGAGGTGATCCAATCTCAGATGAAAAAACAAAAAAACATGAAACAAAATTATGAAAGCACACCAAACTTGTAAATTTTTAAAAATATCATTTTGGTAGACAAATAATTATTTCTATAATGTCTACATCAAAACAAATCTCAAAAAAATTAACACCACTTAAGTAAATATACCGTGAGTACATTTAAAATAATTGAACCTTGAAAAGAGAGAAATGGAGAAAACATGTATAGTAACCCTTGATCAGGCATGAAATGCTTTTAAACATTTAAATAGAAAAAATAATCGAAAGAACCATTATAAAATAAGAAATAAGAGGCTCAGATTCATCTTTTGTTATTCTTGTCCATAGGTCTTCCCTCTTCTTGCCGAAATCCCATCCTAAGAGATAGACATGACTGTAGTGGTTGCCATGAAGGCCATCCAAACTGCCTTACCATCATCCTATTAAGATTGGAAAACCGAGCATTGAAAGAGATTACAAAGCCTTTATGCTTCATAATATGCATAAGAATCTGTGACTTGCCAACACCATGGAAAAACAATCTAGTGTTTAAAAACTCAAATGATGATTGGTCAAATCCAACATTGACTTTTATTTATCATCATAACTTCTTCATAATTCAAAAGCAAGATAGTGAGAAGCAAAGATGAAAACAATATAGTGAAATTTACAAAAAAAATATATAAATCATCAAAGCTATGAAAGGATAAAAAAAAATGGTTGGAAGAAAAGAAGCAATCCTCTTGAATGTATTATTACTTTCGCCACACCAAAACAAGCTCCATATCCCCTAAATACGTCAGTTAAATAAGAACCATTAATGAGAATAAAAAACTAGAGGACTATTTGTTGCTTGTGAAACACAATGATCATTTTACATCATCTAGCTTAATCAATGCTTAACTAATGTAGGGGCAACAATGTCATCAACACAATCACAATCCTTACTACCTGAACAAGCATTTGCACAAATGATACAAAGAATCATTTGCGATATGGGGCATAGGATTTAAGCTCGGAAGATCAAACAAGTACAGACAGTAGCACGAAAACAAAGATATTTTGCTGTCGCCAAACTAAAGACTTTCTTTAACTGGATCAACTATCACATTACTAGATTTTTTTTCTCAAATGATTTTCAACGGCCAGATAATAATTCTTAAAATTACTAAAATTAACATAATGTTGAGAATAACATGTAAACTTCTAATAGAAGCTTAAGGTGATCCAAAACTAAGATGAAAAAAAAAGAAAAACACTTGAAATAAAATTATGAAATCACACCGAACTTGTAAATATTTAAAAATGTCATTTTGGTGGACAAATAATTTTGTTCTATAATGTCTATATCAAAACAATTCTCAAAAAAATTAACACCACTTAAGCAAATATACCATTAGTACATTGAAAATAATTGAACCAAGAAAAGAGAGAAATGGAGAGAACCTGTATATTAACCCTTGATCAGGCATGAAATGATTTTAAACATTTAAATAGTAAAAATAATAAAAAAACTATTACAAAATAAGAAATAGGAGGCTCAGATTCATATTTTGTCAATCACAAGAACAGACCATAGGTCTTCCCTCTTCTTGCCCAAATCTCATCCTAAGAGATAGACATGGCTGCAATGGTTGCCATGAAGGCCATCCAAACTGCTTCGCCATCATCCTATTAAGATTGGGAAAACCGAGCATTGAAAGAGACCATAAAGCATTTATGCTTCATACTTATGCATAAGAATATGTGACTTGCCAACACCATGGAGAAACAATCTTGCGTTTAAAAGCCCAAATGATGATTGGTCAAATCCATCATTGACTTTTATTAATCATCATAGCCTCTTCGTAATTCAAAAGTAAGATACCGAGAAGCAAAGATCAAAACAAAACAATAAAATTTATAAAAAATATATATATAAATCATCAAAGCTATGAAATGATAAAAAGAAAAAGGTTGGAAGAAAAGAAGCAATCCTCTTGAATGTATTATTTCTTTCCCCACACCAAAACAAGCTCCATAAACCCTAAATACCTCAGTTAAATAAGCAACCTAGTTGAGAATAAAAAACTAGAGAACTATTTGTTGTTTGCGGTAGACAACGATCATTTATGATTATTTTACATCATCTAGCTTAATTAATGCTTAACCAATGCAGGGGCAACAATGTCATCAACACAATTGCACAAATGAGCAAAAAGGATCTGTTCATTTAAAAAAGAAAACCTTCCAAGGTGCTAACCCTAAATTGTACCCATACAAAGTTCCCACCAAAGACAATTTGTTGTAGCAAAACTCAAGACTTTCTTTTGGACCAATTATCGAATTGCCATATTTTTTTCCTCAATTGATTTTTAACATCCTGATAATAATTCTTAAAAGTACTAAAATTAACATGATGTTGAAGATAACATGTAAACTTCTCATAGAAGCTTAAAGTGATCCACATCTCAAATGAACAAAAAAAAAACTTGAAACAAAATTATGAAAGCACACCAAACTTGTAAATATTTAAAAATGCCATTTTGGTTGAAAAATGATTTTTCTGTAATGTCTATATCAAAACAATTCTCAGAAAAATTAACACCACTTAAGCAAATATACCATGAGTACATTTAAAATAATTGAACCAAGAAAAGAGAACAATGTAGAAAACAAGTATAGTAAATCTTGATCATGCATGAAATGATTTTAAACATATAAATAGTAAAAATAATCAAAAGATCCTTTACAAAATAAGAAATAGGAGGCTCAGATTCATCTTTTGTCAATCACAAGAACAGACCATAGGTCTTCCCTCTTCCTGCCCAAATCCCATCCTAAGAGATAGACATGGCTGCAGTGGTTGCCATGAAGGCCATCCAAACTGCCTCACCATCATCCTATTAAGATTGGAAAACCGAGCATTGAAAGAGACCATAAAGCCTATATGCTTCATACAAATGCATAAGAATCTGTGACTTGCCAACACCATGGAGAAACAATCTTGCGTTTAAAGGCCCAAATGGTGATTAGTCAAATCCATCATTGACTTTTATTTATCATCATAGCCTCTTCGTAATTGAAAAGCAAGATACCGAGAAGCAAAGATGAAAACAATAAAGTGAAATTTACAAAAATAAATAAATAAATCATCAAATCTATGAAACGATAAAAAGAAAATGGTTGGAAGAAAAGAAGCAATCCTCTTGAATGTATTATTTCTTTCCCCACACCAAAACAAGCTCCATATCCCCTAAATACCTCGGTTAAATAAGAAACCTAATTAAGAATAAAAAACTAGAGAACTATTTGTTGTTTGTGGCAGACAATGATCATTTATGATTATTTTACATCATCTAGCTTAATCAATGCTTAACCAATGCAGGGGCAACAATGTCATCAACACAATTGCAACCTCTACTACCTGAACATGCATTTACACAAACGGTACAAAGAATCATATGCATTATGGGGCATAGGATTTAAGCCCTAAATAACAAACAAGTACAAACAATAGCACGACAACAAACATAGGAAACTATTTATCTAACATGGCATGAACAGCCCCAATAACCACATGTGCACTCCCCTAGATGCTTCATTGCTTCAAACAATAACAATTTACCTGGACATGAAAGTGTTTTGCAAGCATAAATCCATGACAATGTGAGCAAAAAGGATCTGTTCATTTAAAAAAGAAAACCTTCCAAGTTTCTAACCCCAAATTGCACCCATACAAAGTTCCCACCAAATACAGTTTGTTGTAGCAAAACTCAAAAACTTTCTTTAACTGGACCAATTATCACATTGCCATATTTTTTCCTCAATTGATTTTTAACATCCTGATAATAATTCTTAAAAGTACTAAAATTAACATAATGTACAGATAACATGCAAACTTCTCATAAAAGCTTAAAGTGATTCAAATCTCAGATGAACAAAAAATAAACTTGAAATAAAATTATGAAAGCACACAAAACTTGTAAATATTTAAAAATGTTATTATGGTTGAAAAATAATTTTTCTGTAATGTCTACATCAAAACAATTCTCAAAAAAATTAACACCACTTAAGTAAATATACTATGAGTACATTTAAAATAATTGAACCAAGAAAAAAGAAAAAAGGAGAAACATGTATAATAACCCCTGATCAGGCATGAAATGATTTTATACATTTAAATAGTAAAAAT
This sequence comes from Musa acuminata AAA Group, assembly GCF_036884655.1. Classification (NCBI taxonomy): domain Eukaryota; kingdom Viridiplantae; phylum Streptophyta; class Magnoliopsida; order Zingiberales; family Musaceae; genus Musa; species Musa acuminata. The sequence goes on along the minus strand of NC_088334.1, from coordinate 48,899,520 downwards.
AATCAAAAGATCCTTTACAAAATAAGAAATAAGAGGCTCAGATTCATCTTTTGTCAATAACAAGAATAGACCATAGATCTTCCCTCTTCTTGCCCAAATCCCACCCTAAGAGATAGACATGGCTGTAGTGGTTGCCATGAAGGCCAAAACATTCAGATAAATTTTGGTATAAGAGCTTCAGATTCATCTTTTGTCAATCACAAGAATAGACCATAGGTCTTCCCTCTTCTTGCCCAAATCTCATCCTAAGAGATAGACATAGCTACTCACCGACCGACCTATCTCTGAATAAAGTAGAGCTGTTTGTTTGCTTTAATTAAGATCCAAAGTAGAGCTGTTCCATTGCTTTAATTCAATTCAAAATCACTTGCTGTTTTTTAACCTAGTTCACTTCATAAAACACTCTCAAATATCATATAAAATCACTTTCCATACGGAATGAAGGCAAGGCAAGAGCCTGAGTGTGTATGTTGGGTTCCAGACTTCAATCGAGGAGTGCCGGGCTAAGAGAGGGGAGTCAAAGCCTCAGAATTGGTAGTTGGTTTCCCACCAAGTAACGTATAATGTGACGCGGTAGTCCCATTTATTTAATTATTCTTAGTAATAGTGTTGGTTTCAAAGCAAGCAGTGTCAGGCTCATAAGCAAGTAAAGCAAGGCTAGAAGCAAGGTATAGCATACTTTGAGTTAGTAATCAAAGAACGAGACCAAGGAAGCAAGAAAGCAGTACAAGAGTTTTTAGATCTGGTGTGATTATCGACAATCTTTCCATTTTACGGATTAGTGTTATTTTACCTATGGAAATATTAGCCAAGAATTAAAATCAGTTTGACTGAATTTGACTGCATAAGAAAAATTTCTACAGTGACAAGTTTCTACGCAAACCGGATGACTCAGCTTTAAACAGGTTTGACTTATGAAGCAACTCCAAGATCCAAACGGGTGTGTTGTATGGTATAGAATAATTCTGATCAAGTTTCGATCTAGTTGCATTTTATTTCATGAAAGCGAGAAGCATCTGATCAAGATGATTGTGGATGATTATAACTCATAAAAGTAGTATAACTCATAACTCATCTGATCAAGATGATTGTGGATGATTATAACTCATAAATTTGGTATAAGATCACCGCTATAAATGCTCTTAAAAGAGCAGCAACTCCATGAAAACAAAACATTCAGATAAATATTCAAACAAAACAAGTTGATGCATTCATACCAATCCCTTATATATCACAATTCAATAATATCATTCATGAAAACAATCCTATTGATACCCATACATATGATTCTTATGTTTGGGGAAGGAAAGAAACATGTGAGCACCTTATTGACACATTATAAAATAAAAAATTATAATTTAAGCAGAAATTACATTTTGCATCATTTAGCTCACCATTATTAACACCACAAACCCAAACCCTAAAATTTAAACAAACATATGACACATTATAAACAAAGATGCATCTGCTCGGTATGTGGCATATCATTCAAGCAAACCATAATATTTAAACAAACATATGACACATTATACAACAAAGATGTATTTGCTGGGGCATACCATTCAAGCATTCAATAACAAACACATAAATCCCACATATGCAGCTATGTAATTACAACTCATAAATTTAGGATAAAATCACCTTCAATAACAAACACATAAATCCCACATATGCAGCCATGTGAGTTATAATGATTATAACTCGTAACTTTAGAATAAGATCGCTGCTATAGTAAATTAGTAATAATAGAATATACACAATTGCATATAAACATAACAAGTTCACCACTGTAAGTGCTCTTAAAAGAGAGAATATAGATGACCCTCATGTTTGGGCCAAATAAAAAACTCATGACCCTTAATTAAAGTAAACTAAATTCAATATGAATCTCAACTGAAAAACAAAAAATTACTGAAGAAAAGTCGTCTAGAGCAGACATTATGCTTTACATCATCAAGCTCAACAGTATCACCAACACAATCCCAAGCCCCGATAACAAAAATAACATTTGTGCAAATTATACAACGATGCATTTGATGGGCATGGAGCATACCGTTCAAGATTTCAATAACAAACACATCGTATCAAAAGCTAACAATTTAGAACTACCCAAACATTCAATCAAACACATCGACGGAGAATGTAAATTATGTAGTGTCACAAACATTGCAATGAATACGAGCATGCTAAGGTGCCAAAACATCTTCCACAATCTCAAGGTGAAAGACATTCACATAAATCCCATAGGTGATGAAAATGACCAACACTTGTTTCGACAAAATGCACAAATGAAAAAGCTACCATATTTTAGGTCCTTTAGATATACATAACACTCGATTGAACATTTACATACCAATACAAAACCACAATATCTTACTCACATATCGGTGCAGATTATTTTAACTTCAACGTTGAGGGAGGGGCAAATGGATCACAAGAAAAGAATTAAGTAGCAAGATATCCAAACTTAACACATGGATATATTTGGACCCACCATTATTGTAGGACAATTGAATGTGATCATTGGAACAAAAGAAGTTCCTAGTAAATAACCATAGATATGTAGCTACTCAATTAAAGATTTTCAATCTTACAACTAAAATGGAGCAATCTTCAAATGTAACCATCCACAATTTCTATTCATTTAAATAAGGATTCAATATAAAATTTGAAAAACTAGAGAAGAATATGTTGCCTAGAGCAGACAATATTCACCAGTTTACATCATCTAGTCCAACCAACAAAAGAAAAGAGGGGAATGATTTCATCATTTATGCAAACCATAAAATGGATCATTTACTTTATGAGGTGTACCATCCAAACCTTGAATAATAGACAAACATCAATAGCAACACAACAAACAAAATAATAGCTTATCTGAAACAGAGAGGAAGCAGCCAACAACGACACACACACTTCCTCTAGATGCCTCGCTACTTCAAACAATAATGATGCATCCAAACATAAGCTTTGCAAGTATAGATCCATGAGGAAGTGAACAGAAAAGACCTCCCAAGGAACGTTCATTCAAACAAGAAACCCTATTACCACAGAACACGTCACACATTCTGCGTATTGAGTAACAACTAGAGAGAATGTTAAGCTAGACTTGAGCCATTGGTCTCAACTTGTTTACTTTCCAACAAACTCATAACAAATAGCTAAAGCAACAGAGAACCAGAGTAGCAATGTACTGGACACCCAAGTTCGAACAGCAACAACAAAACGATGCAATATTTTTCATCAAAAAAGGTGATATAAACCTGTGTCAAACATATGTATCTAGCATAACTCATGGTAGTATAAGACACTTATAAATCACACAATATGCTCAAGTTTCATTTAAAAAAAAAAACATATTCTAGAGCATTATAACATATCTGCACAGACACAATATGCAGGCACTATGCATAATTCCAACATGAAGCTTATCAGAGAAAATATCTGAACAGCATGTTCTGCAGCACTCCTTTGCAAACAATGTCTTTTTTATATGAATCTCAAAATGACAAATACTACATCCATGGAGCAGACATTACGTTTTTCATCATCTAGCTCAACAATATTATCAGCACAATCCCAAGCCCTAATAATGTTGAAAATAACAAGTAAACTTTTTCTTAAAAGCATATAATGAACCGAATATTAGGAAAATAACAAAATTTAAGAAAAAGAAGAAATATATAAAGCACACCAAAAATATAAACAATAAAAAATAATCCTATTATTGAAAAGTAAACAAAAAACAAGTCTTTAAATTGACATGTAACCTTTTCTTAAAGGTCCATCAGAACAAACTACAAACAGGAATAACATAACTTCAAGAAGCATAAATTATAGAAGCACAACATGAAAATGTTCAAAGTAATTTATCTTAAAAGAGATAAAAGGAGAAAAGAAGGATTGATTGGGTATCAAACTCTTTTATAAATTTGAATGGTAAACATAATCGAAACAACAATTAAAAAAATTTGTAAGAGGTTCAGATTCATTTTCGTCCAACATGAGAAGAAGACATCATATGTCTACCTTCTTCTTGCCTAGATCCAACCTAAGAGGTACACATGGCTGCAGTGGTTGCTACATGGGCCATCCAAACTGCCCCGCCATCAACCTGTTTTGGTTGGAAAACAGAGCATTGAAGAGAGGAGACAATGATCATGCTTCATCCATACCATATGGATCTAGGCTTCAGCATCACCATGAACAGTCAATCAAACACCAAAATGGTGAATGATCGAAACCATCATTTATTTTAATTTCATCTTCATCACCTCTTAGTGAATCAACAGAAGTAGTAAGAAATTAACCAAGCACTATGAAGAGAAAATTAGGGAGAAAATAAATCTTCAATATTAGAAAGAGAAAAAAGAAGAGCGAAGTCAATTATTTCAAAAACATCAATTATTTCCTCATCGCAAGACTACATCTTCAGCATCACCATGAACAACCAATCTGAGTTCGAACACCAACATGGTAAATGGTCGAAACCATCATTTATTTTAATTTCATCATCATCACCTCTTACTGAATCAATAGAAATAGTAAGAAACTAAGCAAACAATGTGAAGGGAAAATTAGGGGAAAAATAAATTTTCAATATTAGAAAGGAAAAAGAAGGATGAGAGAAGACAACCTTTTCAAAGCTGTCAATTATTTCCTCTTCGCAAGACTACATCCTCTGATCCCCAAATGTCTTATGTTGTGTACTAAACTAACCAGCTAGCAAGGATGACATCACCACAATCCAAGCCAACCATTGTAATTACCTTTCCTTCCCCCATTATCAGATAGATCCCTTTGATTATTAACAAATATAATACTCCCAATAGATCCTCCTCTTTTCCATTACATTTTTAATTGTAGTAATCATATGAGTGAATAGACAAGAAAATCTTGGTTCCAACAAATTAATTCACAGAATAAAATAAAAAAACAAATTCTGCACAAGAGAACAACAAGACCAAATCGACATAATGAGCAGAAACACCACAGACTAACCAACCGAATTCCAAAAACAAAATCATGATACCACAAAAGTTTTCACTGATATCATGACATGGACTTATACCAAACTTTTGCATATGATAGCTCATGGTATAAAAAGATAATAATTTTCCCAAACAATATGACCAACTGTTGTTTCAATAAAATGCACAAATGACAGACTATAAAATTTCAGGTCCTTAAGAAATACACAACACTTAATTGCACATTTACATAACAATTCACCACTACACAGATATTTAACTTAACACAACTGCAAGATCATATGACGTAATAAATTCTGAATAGTATATAAACTCCAAACAGCAATAAATTCTGTACTACTTTGCAAACAGTGTGTAGATTCACAAACACTAAAATTATGTGTCAAACCTTCACTCAAAGGGCATTATTTGTTGTCAATTCCAGACAAATTCCTAGGAGTAACATATATTATGGCCAAAACAACTACTATTTATAACTTGCATCAATATGTCTTACTCACATATCAGTGAAGATTATTAGAAAAACTACATTGTTGAGGGAGAGGCAATTGAAAGAAACAAGAAGAATAAGTAGCAAACATCCAAACTTAACACACGAATGTATTTGGACCCACCATTAATGAAGGACAATTGAATATGATCATTGGAACAGAAGATGTTCTTGGTAAATAACCATAGAAGTGCGACTACTCAATTAAAGATTTTAAACTATACAACTAAAGTGGAGCAATCTTCAAAAGCAATCATCCACAATTTCTACTCAATTAAATAAGGATCCCATATAAAATTTGAACCACTAGAGAAGAATATATTGGCTGGGGCAGACAACATTGATCAGATTATATCATCCGGTCCAACCAACAAAAGAAAGAGGGCAACAATTTTATCAACACAATTCCAAACGACGCCGACCGAACAAACATTTATGCAAATTGTAAAAATAATCATTTTACTTATGAGATGCACCATCCAAACCTTAAATAACATATAAATACCAATAGCAGCACTACAGCAAATAAGAGAACAGTTCATCTGAGAAAGAGAGAAGCAACCAACAACTAACTGCACACTTCGTTTAGATGCCTCATTGCTTCAAACAATAACGACACATCCAAACATGAAATTGCTTTGCAAGTATAGCTCCGCGAAAAAGTGATAAAAAAAAACCTCCCAATGATAGTTCATTCAAACAAGAAACCCTATTACCTCACAGCACATCACACATTCTGCATATTGAGCACCAACTAGAGAGAATAACAAGCCAGACTCAAGTCATAAGTCTCATCTTATTTACTTTCCAACCAATAACAAAGACCCAGCTTAATAACATACAGCCAGAGCAACAAACAACCAGAGTAGCAATGTATGAGACACCCAAGTTCTAACAGTGATTAAAATAGCATAATATTTCTCATAAAAAAGGTGACATGAACCTGTGTCAAACATATGCACATAGCATAACACATGGTACCATAAGATACTGATAAAGTCACACAATACGTTCAAGCGTCATTTCAAAGAAATAGCATATGCTAGGGTGCTATAACATATGTGTGCAAAGAGAACAGATTATCCGAAAAGGAGAGAAGCAACCAACAACTACATTGACACTTCCTTTAGATGCCTCATTGCTTCAAACAATAATGATGCATCCAAACATGAAATTGCTTTGCAAGTATGGTTCCACGAAAAACTGAAAAAAAAAAAAAAATACTTCCAATGATAGTTCAAGAAACCCTATTACCTCACAGCACATCACACATTCTGCATATTGAGTACCAACTAGAGAGAATATGAAGCCAGACTCAAGTCATAAGTCTCAACTTATTTACTTTCCTACCAAAGAACAAAGACCCAGCTTCATAACATACAGCCAAAGCAGCAAACAAGCAAAGTAGCAATGTATGAGACACCCAAGTTCTAACAGTGACATTAAAATAGCACAATATTTCTCATCAAAAAGGTGGCACAAACCTTTGTCAAACATATGCACATAGCATAACTCATGGTAGCATAAGATACTGATAATGTCACACAATACGCTCAAGCGTCATTTCAAGGAAAAAAGCATATGCTAGGGTCATATAACGTATGTGTGCAAAGAGAACAGATTATCCGAAAAAGAGAGAAGCAACCAACAACTACATGCACACTTCCTTTAGATGCCTCATTGCTTCAAACAATAATGACGCATCAAAACTTGAAATTGCTTTGCAAGTATAGCTCCATGAAAAAGTGATAAAAAAAATACCTCCCATTGATAGTTCATTCAAACAAGAAACCCTATTACCTCACAGCACGTCACACATTCGGAATATTGAGTACCAACTAGAGAGAATATGAAGCCAGACTCGAGTCATAAGACTCAACTTATTTGCTTTCCAGCAAAATAACAAAGACCAAGCTTCATAACATACAGCCAAAGCAGCAAACAACCCGAGTAGCAATGCATGAGACACCCAAGTTCTAACAGTGGCATTAAAATAGCACAATATTTCTCATCAAAAAGGTGACACGAACCTGTGTCAAACATATGCAACATAGCATAACTCATGGTAGTATAAGATACTGATAATGCCACACAATACGTTCAATCATCATTTCAAAGAAAAAGCATATGCTAGGGTGCTATAACGTATGTGTGCAAAGAGAACAGATTATCTGAAAAAGAGAGAAGCAACCAACAACTACATGCACACTTCCTTTAGATGCCTCATTGCTTCAAACAATAATGGCGCATTGAAACATGAAATTGCTTTGCAAGTATAGCTCCATGAAAAAGTGATAAAAAAATACCTCCCAGTGATAGTTTATTCAAACAAGAAACCCAATTACCTCACAGTATGTCACAGACTCTGCATATTGAGTACCTACTAGAGAGAATATGAAACAAGACTCAAGTCATAAGTCTCAACTTATTTACCTTCCAACCAAATAACAAAGACCCAGCTTCATAACATACAGCCAAAGCAGCAAACAAGCAAAGTAGCAATGTATGAGACACCCAAGTTCTAACAGTGACATTAAAATAGCACAATATTTTATGATGATGTCAATACAAGCATATGCTAGGGTGCTATAACATATGTATGCAAAGAGAACATATTATCTGAAAAAGATAGAAGCAACCAACAACTACCTGCACACTTCCTTTAGATGCCTCATTGCTTCAAACAATAATGACGCATCCAAACATGAAATTGCTTTGCAAGTATAACTCCACGAAAAAGTGATAAAAATATACCTCCCAATGATAGTTCATTCAAACAAGAAACCCTATTACCTCACAGAACATCACACATTCTGCATATTGAGTACCAACTAAAGAGAATATGAAGCCAGACTCGAGTCATAAGTCTCACTTATTTACTTTCCAACCAAATAACAAAGACCCAGCTTCATAACGGACAGCCAAAGCAGCAAACAACCAGAGTAGCAATGTATGAGACACCCAAGTTCTAACAGTGACATTAAAATAGCACAATATTTCTCATCAAAAAGGTGACACGAACCTGCATAACTCGTAGTATTATAAGATACTGATAATGTCACACAATACGCTCAAGCAACATTTCAAAGAAAAAGCATATGGTAGGGTGCTATAACATATGTGTGTAAACACAATCTACAGGAATATGCAAAATTCCAAAATGAAGCTTGTCAGAAAAAATTTCCAAACTACAAGTTCTGCAGCACTCCTTTGCAAACAATATCTTTTTTAGGTAAACCATAAACGTCTCCTTAAAAGCATACAATGAACCAAATATCGGGAAAAATAATAAAATTTAAGAAAAAGATTAAATATATAAAGCACGCCAAAATTATAAACATTAAAAAATGATCCTAATATTCAAAAGTAAAAAAAAACCAAGTGTTTAAGTTGACATGTAAAATTTTCTTAAAGATCCATCAGAACACAAACAGAAATAACATAACTTCAAGAAACAGAAATTATAGAAGAAAACTATCATGAAAATGTCCAAAGTAATTTGTCTTAAAAGAGAGAGCAAGTCAAAAGAGGAATTGATTCAAAGGGTAAATGTAATCAAAAGAACAATTAAAAAAATTAGCAAGATGTTCAGATTCATCTTTTGTTGATCACTCAAAGAAGAGACGATAATATCTACCTTCATCTTGGCCATGAACCCAACCTAAGAGGTAGACATGGCTGCAGTGGTTGCCACATGGGCCATCCAAACTGCCCTGCCATCAACCTGTTACGATTGGAGAACAAAGCATTGAAGAGAGGAGATAATGGATTCATGCTTCTTACATACTATATGGATCTAGGCTTCAGCATCACCTTGAACTACTAATCGCAGTTCAAACATCAACATGGTGAATGGTAGAAACCAATATTTATTTTAATTTCATCATCATCTCCTCTTAATGAATCAATTGGAATGGTATGAAACAAATCAAGCAATGTGAAGGGAAGATTAGGGGAAAAATAAATCTTCAATATTAGAATGGAAAGAAAAATATAAGATAAGAACCATTTCAAAATCATCAATTATTTCCTCATCACAAGACTACCTTATTTCCTCATCACCTTGAACGACCAATCTCAGTTCGAACACCAACATGGTGAATGGTTGAAACCAATATTTTTTTTAATTTCATCATCATCACCTCTTATTGAATCAATAGGAATGGTATGAAACGAATCAAGCAATGTGAAGGGAAGATTAGGGGAAAAATAAATCTTCAATATTATAATGGAAAGAAAAAAAGATAAGACAACCATTTCAAAAACATCAATTATTTCCTCGTCACGACTATATCCTCTGATCCCCAAACACCTTATACTGTATACTAAACTAATCAGCTAGCAAGGGTGACATCACCTAAGTCCAAGTCAACCACTGCAATGATTTTTCCTTCCCCATTATTAGGGTTTGAGATGGAACCCTTCGATTATTGGAAAATATGAGACTCCCAATATCTCCACTTCTCTTCCAATATTTTTTTCTAATTACGGTAATCATATGAGTGAATAGATGCAATTGAACAAGAAAATCTTAGTTCCAATAAATTAATTCACAGAATAAGTCAAAAAAATAAATTCTGCACAAGAGAACAACAAGACCAAATCAACATCCAACAAGCAGAAACACAACAGACTAACCAATCAAATTCCAAAAACAAAACTATGATACCAAAAAAAATTTCGCAGATATCGTGACATGGACTTATACCCAACTTCTGTATACGAAAGCTAGTGGTATGAAAAGCTAGCCCCAATCAATATGACCAACTGCTTTGTCAACAAAATGCACAAATGATGTTGAAACACACGGGCATTTAGCTTAAAACACCTGCACGATCAATACACAATCAATACACCACACAAATGTTATTAAATTTTAGGTCTTTAAGATATACATAACACCTAATTGCACATACACACAATAATTCACCAATACATGAGCATTTAGCTTAAAACACCTGCATGATCATTATTGTGCGTGTCAAACCTTCACTCAACAAGCATTGATTATTGTCGATTCCAAACAGAGTTGGCTTTTCTATATGAATTTTGAGCTACATATATTATTGCCAAAACAGTTATTCATAACTTGCATCACTAAATATTACTCGTATACCACTTGAGATTATTTTAATAACTATACCGTTATGGGAGAGGCAAATGCACGAAAAGAAAAAATAAGCAGCAAAACATCCAAAACTCAAGCACATGAATGTATTGGGACCGACCATTAAAGTAGCACAACTGAACGTGATCATTCGAACAAAAAACATTCATTAGTAAATAGCCATAGAAATGCAACTGCTAAATTAAAGATTTTCAGCATTACAATTAACACGATAGCAATCTTCAAATGCAATCAACCACAATTTCTACTCAATTAAATAACTCAAGAGAACCTAGTGCAGATTATTAACAGAGGCAAATGCATATAAATGAATAAGCAGCGAAATGTCCAAACTAAACACATTGAATCTGATCATTCAAACAAACAAAAAAAATCCTATAAGTAACCATGAGGTGCCAAAAATCTGCTCAGTGGCAAAAAAAAATAGAGAACAATATGTTGTCTGAAGCAGGCAACACTGATCATTTCACACCATATAGCTGAAGAATAACATAACCAGCACAATCTTATACCCCATTTAATTAATAAACACTTGTGCAAATTATGCAAAGAATCATTTAACTTATGGGCCATATCATCTGAACCTTAAATGGAGACTAAATGTAAATCACAGCATAGCAACAAACAAAAGAAACAGATTATCTAAAACAGTGAGAAGCAAACCCCAACAACTACATGCATACTCCCCGCAATGCCTGGTTGCTTCATAGGGTGATACATCGAAACACAAAAATGCTTCTCAGTATAACCTCTTCACAAACATATATCCCAACACAAATTTATTCAAACAAGAAACACTAGTAAGACCCTCATAAGAGAGTGTTGTGCTAAAACTTTTACCACGAGTTTCAACTTATCTTCCAACAAACAATTTCAGGTTTCACTTTACTAGAGGGCATATCTCATTACCACATTTTCTTCAGATGATTCTTCACAATGTAATAATAATCCTAAAAACACACTTAACGTTAGAAATAGCACGTCAACTTCATGTAGACACTAAAAAATGATAATACTACTGAAAGGTAATCGAGCTACGGTAGTGTTTAAATTGGCAGGTTTCTAAAGTTTTTTTTCCGACCAAACAATTCTCAACAGTAACAGAAACCTTAAAGTAGAAAAGAAAATGAGAAAATAGGAATCGAAATCTTTTAAATACTCTAAGGTTAGAAACAACAGAGAGATCTAGAAAAACGAGGCTCAGATTCATCTAACGTCGATCATAAGAAGAGAGGACAAAGAACAGAGGACAGAAACATCGTCTCCCTATTCCTGCCCGAATCCGTCTAGTATTGGAGAACAGAGAGGACAGAAGAGAGGAGACAACGGACTTAGGGTTAGGATCAGAAACATACGGACTCAAGGAATATGGGATTCGCCATCGCAATGGACGATCGATCCAAAAGAGCCAAAATAGCAGATGATTGAATCCATCATTGACATTCACCAATCATCATCGCCACTTAGGTCGAATGCAACATTCACCAATCATCATCGCCTCTTAGATCGAATGCAAGAAAGGGAAAGGTAAAGAGAGAAAATTAGATAAAGGGTTTGCGCCGGAAATTAAAGAGAAAGATTCATCGGCATCGGCTTGGAGAAAGAGAGGAGGGCGGGGAGAGAACAATACCTTCCTCGTCTTAATCTGTGATTCAAACTAACGAGCTGAAGAGGGCGAACCGCGTCGACGCCAGTTTATATAGTCGAGCCGCACCGACCTTGGACGAGTTGGATCGGGTAGATGATCTTGATCCGCCCCAAATTCAATTTACCCGACCCGTTAGCCTGCAAATTTCATTTTTAGTTATTTAATAATGTGGACGGCTTCGAAATTCGTCATCCTAGAGGACGTCTCACTCTACTTTTAGGTGGGTCCCACAAGTTTCATAACTCACCGCGCAGGTGCAAAACGACGGGTAGAAGAGGACGTCCTCGTCCCCGCCATGCCTCCTCCGGCCATGCATTGCCTTTAACTTCTATTTGCCTTTTACTTAACCGTCAAATACACACAGCGGTTGCCAAGCAACCCAAAGATGAATAATATGGATTCTTTATATGGAATATGACTTTTCAGTCACTGCCATTTAATGTTCTTCATCTATATGTACGAAATAGTTTATACTGCTCGTGAATGTTTATCCAACGTATATTCATCTATAAGGAGGTGAATCCATTAATTTATTTTCAGTGCTCTGTAATTTATTTGCAAGTTGGACTTCAACTTCGATCTTGATCACACTCAACCAATTAATTTGATGGTGTGTACTCGGAGGATTCGACATAACTTCTTGTAGATGTGCATGATGCATTTGTACGACTTCGGAGTACGAGAGTCACACGTGCTTGGGAGTGAGATAAAGACCAGTCTATTATATGACCCACGTTCTTCGTTCGATCAAAATTTGACCAAAATTGTGATAATGAGCTTAAGCGGCCGAAGTCTTAACCCAACTCAATCCGGCCACTCGGTCCGTCAGCACCGCCGTACACACCTGACCCGCTTGCAGTGCCCACGTCACATCACACACAGAAGGTCCCACATCTCACAAGGCACGTGGTCAGCGAGGACTCCACGGGCCCGAAGGACACGTATTGATCACGTGGCACTGATTCCGTAACGCTCCCCACGCGTTCGGGTCGTGGCATCGACAACGTTTTACGTCCTAAAGTTGTCAACCCCTCGTGTCTCCGCATCCAGGTAGCACTATTAGATAGGTCTACCGATGGAACCCATCTAATGAGTTAGTATGTGGGAGTCATCTCTCGTACGCATACGTGGCATCCAACTAATTTACCACAAAACGATAAGCAAAATTACATTGCCTCTATTATCATGTTTTAGGGCTTGTGCTGATTCTATTCTTTTTTACTTCCTTAATAACAACGTTCGTTTACTCAATTTTGTTCTCTGACTTATTAGACTCTCTAAGTGTATATGAGTTTTGGAGTAGTCAAACTCTCCGACTGTTCTGATCGTACCTCTATATGATCAAGCCCTCCTATAAGACTCGTTGACAATTACACTTAGAATTTTTCCTCAATGGTATACAACTCACATATGCTGATGACTATAACTTTTATTCAATACACATACAAAAGACCTGCTTTTATAGTATTATGGCATTCACTCTTTAAATGCATAACCTTTCTTGTTATCATATTAATACTATTTGCTTGTGAAAATATGTTATTCGATTTTGATTTATGATGTTTGAACAATCTATTTGTATTATTAATATGTTTTCTATCTAATTCGTCATGTTGCTTGTTTGCAGATGAAGCGAGGTTCTTTGTGTTCAATCGATGGATCACTTTTGACAGCTTATTAGCAACAATAGTATTATTGTGGGTGATAACCTTCTATAGTTGCCAACTTAGTCATAGGCAACAACTTTGTAGGCAACGAAAGCGTTATAGATTGTGACAAACGATAGTTGCTTGTACGACTATGGCAACGATCGCTGTGTGGTGATTGCAATAGCATCATTGCATGCAGTGGTTGCAGAAATGTTGCTATGGTTGGCATCGATTGGACACCAAAATATATATATATATATACCTTGAGCTGGAACTGCAACAATGTTACAAAGCTCGCACACGGTTATCTGAACAGCTTGTAGTAGAAATTGCAGAATGCAGAGGGGGAATCAAAAGGTCTTGTTCAAGAGAAAGAAGAATCGATTAATAATTTGCAAAATGACGTCTCACTAGCAAGATTGCCTTTTGTATCACACATGTTTAACTAAGTGCTATTTGTATGAGTATTGTATGATCATATTAATTTCATAAAAAACAAATGTTTCAGGGAAAAAAACCTACAATGAAAAAGAACAAAAGCTTTGGATTTGTTAAATCGGGCCAACAGACTATCATCTTATCTGTGGATTGGCGTGCGAGAATTACGGATCTCATGTTCACAACCCACGCATACCTTTTTTATCATCAATTTTTTTAAATAATAGTCGATGAACAGATTGAATAAATTTGATTAGTTTCAAAATATTTTTTTATATATCAAGATTATTAAATTTGATATTAATTAAAAATTTTAAATTTATTAAATATTTTATATTTATCTTTCATATATTAATTAAAAATATTATTAAAAAATATTCTTCAAATCAATTCAAATCAGGAATTATTATTATTTAATTGCTCCGGACCACAAAGCCGAATCGGATCGAACCCATTCTCCGGTCCACATGGCTTGATGAACCGAACCCTCGCGTCATCGTGTGATGTGACGGTCGGAAACCCTCCGATGCGTTGCGTCACTCTTTGCTCATCTGTTGCTCGCCACCACCACTTGTTTTGGGAGGGAGGACGATAACAAGCTTATCGAGATCGATCACATACATCCGATCATCGAAGAAGAGCGGAGGAGGAGGACGAGCGACCGAGAAGAAAGATGCGGGCCGGGGTGGCGGTGGTGGCGAGCAGGGGCGCGTTCGCCACTGCGGCCATGTCTTCCTTTCGCCGGCTCAAACCCATCGTCCGATGCTCCTCCTCTTCGCCTTCCACCGCCGTCTCCACCACCATCCCTACCTCCACCTCCTTCGGTAACCGCCTCTCGTCTCTTCAATTTCCTTTGCTTTCTTGATTCCGAGCGTCGATTCCTTCGTCTTGTTAGCCAATCGAATAAGATTTTCATTTTTTATCATTTCGATTCCTTTCTTCAACATAAGTAAGTATGGGATGGAGTATTTATCTTCTTGTGGAATAGAAATAGCCATTTGCAAAGTTGTTCATCAAGCTTATTTCGATCACTTTTTACCTTCTTTAGGCACTCCTAATCGATATTGTAGCTACTTTATCTTAATTCTAGAGGTAGTAATAAAGTCGGAGTGGAATCAACGGAATACAAAGTGCTTATGAAAGATGGAGTCGATCAAATTGTGGCCTGCCTCTGTTCATAGCTTTTGACATTTTAATTGTTACATGCTTCTTGAACGACACTGCTGCATTTTTAACCTTTGATCCTGTCAAATTACTGGCTGAATTTATGTGGACGAAGTTAAGTGAAAGCCAGAGGAGATAATATGAGACTGCATATATAGGATTTGTTGGTAGACCATGTTTTCTTCGATGTCCTTATGCAACCTTAGATAGTTGAACCAATTTGTGTTACTTAGTAATACAATCTCAGTAAATGAAGTTTGTTTATCTTTGATAATTAGATGATTTGAATAGGTAGCTCCCGAAATTTCTGGAGAATGGAGATATTGAAGTTGTGAAATTAGTGGGCATTTCTTTATGCCAAAAAAGGTTATTTCTTTATGATTGCAGTTTGCATTTGACCCTGTTGCTGCCTCGTCTATGCTACAAATCACCTGTGGCTAAAACTTTAAATTTCAAGCATCAAGGAACCAGTATATTATTATTATTAAAATACCTTGGGTATTTATATATGACCCTAATATGACCCATAAAAATGAAATAAAATATAATGTTTGGCTTCTTTGACTAGTTACACTGCAATAGATGCAATTATCCCATTTTCATGGTGACTGGAGCAACCATGGTGATGGAGGGTGTTGAAGAACAACAGCTATATTAGCAGGCAGGCATCCCATTGTCATGGTGACTGGAGCAACCATGGTGATGGAGATTGTTGAAGATCAGCGGCTACATAAGCAGTTAGGTTATTATTCCTTTTGTTTAAGAGAGATCTGAAAGTCATACAACCTATCTTAAGCCAAAGCGAAGTTCGTCTTTCACAAGAATAGTATAAACTAATCAAGCCTCAAGAGATCTATATAATAAATGTCATGCTACGGGGTTCCTTTTGTTTTTATGATCCCTTTGGTGGGACAATATGTGAAGGTAACCACAAGGGTGAGGGTACTAAAGAAATAAATGCATCCCACAGGGGTTTATGCAAAAAAAAGTTATTATATTTTCATAAACTATAAAATTTAGAAAATAATTGCACGCATTTTATTACTAAAATAAACATGATAAGTGTAGGATCAAGCTTTATCTAAATAAAATTTCTTTTTGTTTAGAGACATCTTTGTAGTACTAATTGAAGCCTGTTCTTTTATGATTGTTACGGATCTTGCTGTGATGCTGAATTCTGTATGGATATGGATGTGATAAGAGTAATCAGCAATGAAGGCATAGGAAGAACGTCCAGAAGCAAGTTTCAGGCCACTTGTGAAGCCACTAGAAGGTTATGATTAGAAATTGGCATCTAAGGCTCGAATTGTGGATGAAAATAACTTTGAAGAAAATTACTGGTTTACCTAGTTACTAATTTTGTGAGCAAGACCAGGTTTCTTATGGTTTAAGATTGTTTCTTTTTTTTTCTTATCTTTTATTTGTATTTCCTGAAATTACTCTGGCACTTATACATTTAATTAATTTGTCATCTTTATGGTACTTATTAGCCTACCATTTTCGTTTCTTTGTTGTATTGGATGCTTCAATATGTTTTTATAGTGATGTGAGATTTATGTAATATTTCATGAAATTTGGTGTTGAAATTTATTTAGGTGTCAGCAATTTAATTCTTGCTTCAATTTCAATTAAGTTCTCTATGAAGTTCAGGTCTAACTGTTTGTGCCATGAAAATTAAATCATATTTCTTTCATTAAAGATGTTTTTGTTACAAGAGCTGAGCATGAGTATTATGTTTTTTCTTCTGTTGCTTTTCATTTGTGTCTGAAGTTCTTATACTGGTTTACTATCTGTTTATGAAGTTTAGTTCTCTCTGGCTTGATACACAGACCATATTTCTTTCATCAAAGATATTGCTGCAACAAGACCTCCTGAGCATCTGAATTACTTGTTGAACATGCTTCAATCACGAGGTAGACTTTTTTGTATCACCTGAACTAGATTTTCAGTTTTGTTTACGATGTATATATAATGTAGCAGTAATTTTCTAGCCGGTTCAGTCATTAGCAACAACTCTGTTAATATGAAAATACTATTTGTCTGAAGAATTTTTCTCGTTGAGATTTGCCTCATCTTATTATGCTTGACTTTGGCTTTATATATTGAAGTAGATTTTGCTCATCTCCATGAGTATATCATTCATGAAACTGGCACTCTTGATCCTTTATATCGTTGTATAAATTCGGCTTCTTGCAATACATGAACAAGTCCACATTGCTATCTTGCTCTGATCAGTGATTTAAAAAGGCGCTCGGGCGAGGCGAGGCGAGGCGAGGCCCGAGCGCCTCGCTAATCTCCCAGGCGGCGCGCTTCAAACAGGCGCCGCCTGGGCGCTCGCCCGAGCCCAGGCGCTGAGCACTTCGGGCGAGCGCCTGGGTTAACCAAGGCGACCAAACCAGGATTTTAGGTCTGGTTCGGTCCTGGTTCGGTCTATGATGGTTAGCTGGTTCGATCGAACCAACTAAAACTCATATAAGTGACAACCGAACCCCAACCCTCGCCGCTGCCGATCCCGATCCCGCTGCTTGTCGCTGTCGCTGCCGCCGCTCGCGCCGCCCGCTCCTGCTCCCGTTGCCGCTGCTCGTCGCTGTCGCTGTTCGCAAACGCTGTCGCTGTCGCCGCTCCCGCTCCTGCTCCCGCTGCCGCTGCTCGTAAACGCTGCCGCTGTCGCCGCTCGCTGCTGCCGCTGTCGCTTCCTCTTTTCTCAATCAGCAAGCTCAGCACCCCTTTACACTTCCTTTTAACAGTATACGTATACTGTATATTGTTAATATTATTAAGTTTATTTGAAATGATTAATTTTTAATATTGTTAATAGATTAATAATGTATTATTTTGATTTTAATACTATTAATTTTTATTTATTTGAAACTTTTTGTTAATGTGACATTGTGATTTTGTATCTTAGATTATCTTAATTTAATAGCATATTTTTATTTAAAATTTTAAATAATTATATTTATTAATTATATTATATATTTTTATATTTTAGCGCCTCGTTTCGCTCGGGCGAGCGCCTAGCGCCTCGGGCGTTTTTGGACCTTGGTGCCTTTTGGCGCGTAGCGCTTTTTAAATTACTGGCTCTGATAATAATTTGCCGGTATTCAGTTATATTGATTAAACAGTTTGTGTTGTTCAAGTGTAAGAATTTACTAGTAATTTGTCATGCAGTGCAGTGTATCCCACTTATGATCGTTTTCTATTATGTAACTTCAACACATTCTTTTGGTGCTTAATATGAAATATCATGGAATACTGTGAATTGCTACGTGATAATTTGACCAAAGAAAAGATATAAAAAGTGTCTGCTTAATATTGAAACATGAACTATATCTGGTTTTAATTCCAAGCTTCATGCAATTTGAGATATAAAGGATTGATTTTACCCCTCAATGAAGTTAAAATATATTGATTTATATGGACACTGCAATGTTGGTCTTAATTCTTATGTACGATATTTTTGAAGCTTACCAAATTTCTGCAGTAGATCCAATGAATATAGTCGTCCATTTCATTAATTAATACATGTTGGCATAAGTGATTTTGTTACGGTATGACTGGAATTTTTTTTTGATTTAAATCTATTATAATGTACAGGCGGAGCAGTAATATCTCCTGCAGCCAAAGAAGGACTGGTTCCTCTTGTTATTCCTTTATCAGAAAGCTCTGCAGGTTTTACACGTGGAACTGTATTTTGGCTCACGCTTCAATTGATAATGCATCTTGATCTTCTACTCATTTGTGTACTACTTTTGTGGGCTTGATATCAGGAACTTTGACATGCTTACTAAGATGGCCAACTTCTCCTCCTGGGTAATTACTTTTTTTTTTTCTTGTAATTACTCTCTTTCCAGATGTAGCAGTTTTCTGTAGTTCAGTTCTTATTGTGCTTACACTATTTCTTTCCTATAGGATGGAAATGCCAGTTGTAGAAGTTCATAAACATGGTGTTTGGCTTCTAGCAAAGAGTGTAAGAGATAGCAAGTTGAGAGATAATATTGGTCTTGCTTCATAGTTTATTAGGGTAGATTGTTTACTCATGCTTTGACTTGCTCAAATTGTTTTTAAAATTAAAGATAATGGCATATTAAATTGCTGTTGAATTTGTATTTTATATGAAGTGCACCTAGTAACAAGCAGTCTAATAAGTGCAAGTACTATGGTAGTCTATTAAAAACTCACAAATAATCACCAGATTATTTCAAAGAATGAAACAGAACAAATTGGGCTTCATTCAATTGTGAACATCGATTATGCTGTTCAGGAAGGCTTCCGCTTTTCTTTTCCAAATATTTTATACACTTGGCCTGTAGCATATCAGAGAAACTGGCAATTTTAAGCAGAACCGTTTGACCGAATTTTCTTGAAGATGCTTAAATAGTCAGATTTAAATGAAATTGGGTCTTTGTGATTGGGCTTTTGGTGTAGAAGACATGATCATTAGAAAAGTAATTTTAATAATCAACCAAAAGAACAAGGTACTTTTTTTGTTAAATATTGTAGGTTCTTTTAGTTTGTAGTTGTTTTTGAGATGAAGATGTGCTGTTCTATGTCAAACTTTGCCTTGATGTTCGAACTTTTCTATACTCTGCTGGGGATTCTGTGAACTTGCTAGTTGAGAAGTTCTACCCTTTAGTGTATTGTAAATTTCTTTTAGATAAACTGTGTCAAATTATTTCACAAGTTATTTTGATCAATTTGTACATGAAATTTGTA
This sequence comes from Musa acuminata AAA Group, assembly GCF_036884655.1. Taxonomy (NCBI): domain Eukaryota; kingdom Viridiplantae; phylum Streptophyta; class Magnoliopsida; order Zingiberales; family Musaceae; genus Musa; species Musa acuminata. Next base: position 48,879,296 of record NC_088334.1, on the reverse strand, counting down.
ATATATATATATATATATATATATATATATATATATATATATATGCAATTTTCTTATCATATCTAATAATGTGAAAAGAGAAGCATCTTTTCCAACTTCCAGGTTGATCAGTACATCCATAGAATCCTCGTCGAGGAAGATGCCAAAGCTCAAGATAGTAATAAATTATGGAATGCTTCATCTGAAGCTGGAGAAAAGCTATACAAAAGGGGTGACTTTTTGGAGTCTCAAATTGCTGATCTTGATGTATATCTTTTGAAGAAGGTAAAGATATAGCAATGATGTTACAGTGCAATAACTAGACTAGTTCTTATATAGTTCTATTTCAGGTTGGATTGTTTCCAGATGTTATTGAGCGGAAGGTTTCACGCCATTTGGAGAGAGGGGACCAAGTAAGAAAATATGCTTGTGGCTTCATTTATGGAGCTTTCTGGATTACAGTTTTGCTAAACTACATTTATGATATTTGCCTTGTGATGGTGTAACAGGTTTCTGCCATGATCACGGGAGAGTTTTACACAAAGAATCATTTCCCAGGATTTGGCCGTCCTTTTGCATTCAATGCACAGCTTTTGCTAAAGTTTGTATAAGTTTAGCTAAATAAGAAACACAAAGTCTTCAATGATCACTCATGTCTATCACTGGTGTGATGCTTCGTTCTAGGGTTGGGCGTAAGCTTGAAGCCAAAGACGCAGCTCGGGGGTCTCTGAAATCACCATGGTGGACATTAGGATTTAAATACCAAGTAAGTTAGCTACAGATACACTAACTATTGCATTGTGAAGAGATTCCTTCTTTGTGCCTTCTGCTAGAAAAAAGAAGTAAACATACATGTGTTTGCTCAGGAAGTCGCTGAGATTGCAGAATGGGAGGATGAACAGATTGAGTTCATCAAGGAAAAAGTGACAGAAGAGGGTAGACAGGAGGATCTGAAGAAGGGTAAAGCACCAGAACAGGTGGGTCATCTTTGTTTCTCATGTTATCTATAAGAAATCCCACGAGACAAAAGGCATTTTTTATATGGATTTTTATCCCTTTTCCTTTCAATATGTAGGTAGCATTGGATGAAGCTGCATTTTTGTTGGATTTGGCCTCAATTGATGGGACCTGGGATGAAGTTGTAGATCGTGTTGCTGAATGTTACATGGAAGCTGGACTTTGTGATATTGCAAAGTTTATACTCTATAGGGAGTAAAACTTGATTTTTCTATCTAGGTATGATTTCTTTCTAGCTTTCTGCTTTAGTTGGAATTCAAGATGAATATTTTGTAGCCTTCTTCCTGTGGGATATGAAACCCCTCCTAAGGTGTTCTCCAATTTGACAAGAAGAATTTGCTTACCATGAATGAAAAAGAGGGAGGAAAGAATTTACAACTAGATTTTAATAAATCTAACAATGAAGTAACCAATGAAGAAAAGAAAGATCTTGCAAGACAGTAGTATGCATTACCACTGTAGAGGTACTTTGTCTAAAGTGGATTTGATCACACTGCTCAGCCAGTCAATCAGAAGAAGTATAACTTCTAAATCACACCATAGATTATCAGGGCATTTGTGCCTGTTTATGTCCATTTCATAAAGTTTATTGTAATATTTTACTTAGCTTTCTACCAATCAAAACACGAAATTAGCTTTATAACTGATTCATAACAACCATAATGCTCTTAGCCTCTTTTATAAGATGCACTAAGTTAGTACCCTAATTTTCGGTACTTGTTCTTTTTTCTTGTATGTTCCATTAAACTTATCATATAAATATGCACGGCAGGTTTTCATTCGGATAGATTCTTTTAATGTATTTGACCAAAGGTAGTCGGTAATGCTCTTCTAACATGTTTTCGTCACCACATGGCACATGGCTCACCTTACAGTAGAAGAAAGTGATGCAACATACTCTCAGAGATCTAACACATCATGGCCGGGTGGTGCATTGGAACCGCTTTTGACATCCAATATATAAACCATATCTTATGGTTTTATGGCTGCAATTAAATGATACTGATCTTGTCATCCGTCTCCCTAGTAATAAATTATTATTGTGCCTTGTACAATTTATCAGGCATGGCAACTATTCGCATTTTGTTCTAGTGGACAGAGAAATGAAGTTTGCTCAAAAAAAGGTGAAGTTGATAGAATAATTGTACTATTGTATTTCTTGTGGTATTCAGTCTAAATTGATTAATGCTTACGTGACATCAGTCTAAACCAATGTTTCAAATATCAGTCAAAAAAGGTGAAGTTGATAGAAACATCAGCAGATTGTATTTTAGCTGCAAAGCATGTTTTACATACATCGGGCAAGCAAAAAACAAATTATATTTTTATATGTTAAAGTTTTTATTTTTTCTTGTTATCATACTCATTATATTGGAGTTGATATGTTACAATGTTTAAGTTTTTTTATTATTTAAATTTGCATATACACTAATTGAAAAGGATGTATAGAATGGCCTTAAAGGTCGGGGGTGCATTGAAATGGTTTATTTTTCGGATCTGAATTAATCTCATAAATGAAGGATGATATTTTCCTGCTTTCATCACTCTGTTTTCCTTGTGTTTTTTGCCTTTCATCTGTTGGTATAACAATTGGCACATGACAACGTCTCAATGTGGTTGGGGAACAGAAACAACTGCAAAATATAAGAGTATATATATGTTCTATAAATATTTTTTTTATTTTGGAAACAAATTAAGAAAATTATTCAATGAAAAATTTTATAATTATATATTTTCTCAAAAAAATCACAATAATAAAACTTTAAGTCCTTACTATTTGGATAGGTATACATGAATCTATTATTCATAAAATTTGTAAAAAAAATTATATGTTTAATTAAATTTAAAATATTAAATTATTTATTTATAATTTTCAATAAGATGTTATATATAGTCTTTATCGTTTCTAATCATTTTATTTTTTAATTATTTTTTAAAAGTGATATAGATAAATAATCGTCGATGGCGCTCAGCACCCTCGTCGCCTTCTCCTCCTCCGACGCTTCTACTACTCACACTCTCTCTGCCCTCACAAGCCCTCATCGCTCCTCCCCTTCGTCCTTCTTTCTCCTCCTCGTCTTCCTCTTCGCTTCCATCTCCCACCTCTCAAAGCCTAATCGACTCCCCGCTGCTCCTCGTCCTCTTCCGCCTCTATTTCCTCTCCGTCGCCCATCTTTCTCGCCCATCTCCAAGTTGATAAAGAGGAGAATGAATTCGACCAGAGAGGACCAATAGCAGAAGGAGACATCGATGAAGAAGCATAGGAGGAGGACGAGGACGATGAGGCCTCCGACCCCATTCTAGAGTTCTTTAGGTTTCGCTCCTCCTCCTCGGCCGAGGACCCGAAGTAGGAGGGCCGCCTCTCCCTCCAAAGGAACCGTCGCACGTCTTAGCAAGTCGCCAATATCGACTCCGCCGACCATGACCACAACGGCCTTGAGGACGAAGAACAAGCCCTCGAGCCACCGTTGCCGTCGCAACGCCGAAGATGGAGTCGTGCCGGCGATAGTGGGTGTCGTGAGGAGCCTCACATGCACAATAAAAAATAAAATAAAATAATTAATTATCCCTGACAGAAAACATTGGATCACCGTGTGACGATAGAGAGCGTAAAACTCAAAACGATAAAATCTCATTAAGGGAGTGAGACATTCTCACCTATGGGAGATCTTATACTCCCTAAAGAACGAATCCTGGTTTGTGGGAAGAAAGAACTCTTGTAACCTCCTCTTTAGTAGTAATCCATACAGTAAATATAACGACGATGCATCTCCTTGCACAAAATGTTCTCTCCTCATGATCACACACCACCATGCATCAACAATCAAGAGAGGGGTGACTCTCTTACTGAGAGGGTCACGACTGAGAGAAAGATAGGGAAAAGGAGGAAGAAGGCCAGTGGTTATAGGGTATAGCTTATGACTTATGAAGCCCCAAACTCTATTTATAGAGAGCTCCTATCATTAACCTTAATGGACATGTCTTAATGTGTATTGGATTCTCATCCAATAACTACTAGCTTAATAGATATTGGATCTTATGCGGTAACTACTCTAAGTTCTATTAGGTCTCACCTAATAGATCCATTAAAATACGGCTTTATTGGATATCTCATATCCAATCCTCCATTCGTTGAATTATCTACCATATGTGTGTGATCCTCTAAGCCCAACATTAAGCTGGCAGTGAGTTGCACCTATCAAAACTCATTCTGACTCAAAACTCCTTCTTACTTAATGAATTATTATATGTATAATAATTCACTTAATTTATCGACTATGAGTGTACTAGTCCATTACGTCATAGTCTTCAAATGGTATAAGGAATCTAATGTATTAGACCATCTACCCTCAATTACTATGTATTTATAGTCACTTATTCATCTAATTTCCTATATGGTATTATCAAGCCCGTACGGAATCCACTTGAGTCTCACTCCTATCGAATTCTCCCGAAAAACTCATTCTCTCTCAATCTGATTGACCATAGTTAAGAATTTGCTTGAGTGAAAATATATGAAATATTCCTCTCATGATACGGAGGGTGGACGATCCTTTGTTGACATACAATTATCTTTGTAAGGTTGACCGTCGTTCTCAATGACCGTTTGTATTATATCTGAAACTTTCAAACATATAAATCTAGTATTAAAGAATTAAATATTCAAATAACATATTATTGGTGTTTAAGTCTAAGGATCGAATACATAATTGAGATTACGGAATCAGTATCTAACGATAAGATATCATTAACCATTCAGGATTATGTAAACAAATCATTCAGTAAACTCATTCTCCAATTAGCGTATTTAGTCAAATACCACACAACCTCTCGTTGCCCCAGTCAGGTTTTAGAAAGATTAATATTTTATAAATGATTATTAAGCCCCTGACATCATAGAATTGAACTGGGTCAACGAGAGGCTGTGTGGTATCCCCATGGAAGCTTCTTACCCTATTAAGCCATCTCCCAACCCGTGCAGAAGAAGCCGCATCTTCGATGAGGACTGAAAGCTATTTGATGCTGCCAAAAGAAGATTAAGTTGCAGATTTGATAATTTACCTTCGTGCAGACCTTTGGACCACTTGTCATGTTTTAGGATACCACATTACTATATGAAATAAGATAACGAATATGGAATTAATGATGATTTGAATGTTAAATACTTGCTTGAGCTTTCTGAGCAACTTCTAGCAGATTATTTTGGTCCAAGACGAACAGACACTTGTAGAGTAGATAACTGAGAGAGGCAGCTGAAATAAAAGGTGTAATCACAAGTAGAAGAATAATCGTAGAAAGAGAATCTACACTTTGAAACACTTAATGATACGAAGAAGAATAATGGTAAGACTAAGGCATTTATAGTTCCAAACACCAAACGAGATCGATCATCCATCAACACCATATACACAAATTTCCATTCTTATCAGCAGAAGCTAGTGTGTTCCCCGGTCCACCATATGCGCATGAAAGAACTGGTGAAGAATGCCCCTCCAAAATGCTCAGCATGTTATTGTTTAGTCTTGACCATATATAGATAGATCCATCAGATGATCCCGCTGTGACACACTTCTCGTCAGGACTGATACACGACCTGCTCCAGTTTGATGCAACTCTGTTGCCATTGGCTCTGAACGTCCCACAAATTTCCAGTGTTCTCAAGTCAAATAGGTTGTGTAAATTGTCCCTTCCACTTGTCAGCAACAAGTTCCCGCTTTGGGATACGTAAATCGATGTGACTGCCTGCGAATGAGCAGCTACTTCGCCCACAACTTTTCCCATCCTGCTATCCCAGATCCGAAGGTTACCATCTACATGTCCGGAGCAGAAGGTAAGTCCATCCATGGTGTAAGAAAGCGAGTTGCAGTTGCTCTGGAAGATAATGGTATTGGTGCAGTAGCCTTTCACCAGATCCCAGACCTTCATGGTATGATCGTAAGCAGCGCTCACTAAATTGCGGCTGGAAACTTTGCTTGCATCAACAGCACATACTTTGTCAGTGTGGCCAGTGAGTGTATGTCGTACCCGACCGGAGCTAGTCTCCCATACATATAGGTTGTTTGAACTGCTGGCAGCAATGATAAATCTGTTGTCATGTGTGATAGCAAGATCAAGTAATGACCCAAGGCAACCATGAAGAGTGGAGCTTAGTGTCCCAGATTTTGTATCCCAGATCTTGACGGTCCGATCCTGGCCGCCACTAATCAGCTTATCCGAGTTGTTTTGGAACAAAATGGATCCGCACCCACCTTCATGAGCATGAAGTGTGTGCTTGCAAGACGATGGAACTGTTGATTCCACATGGTCCACATATCCAGCTTCCCTTTGGCGAACGATTCCATCAACTTGTTGTCGTGCAAGTTGTTCAATGCTGGACACCTTCAACTGTTGCATCATGTCCTCATACATTGCATTAACCTGCAAACATGATAAAATGTCAGGGATGATGTGAAAGATGCTTTAGTCTATAGCTAAATAGTTTTCAAGTGTTAATGACTTTGTTCCAAGTAAAACAAACACGATATTGATGACTTGGTTTCAGGAAAAAAAGGAAGATAATGAACTAATACTGGAAAGACCAAGTGAACTTAGAACTCACAAGGGCATGTGGAAATGGTATCAAACAGATATAAAACTAGTATTGGAAAAGATCAAGCGTTTAGGCATGGATAAGGCCCAAACTGTTTTACTAAGATACAAACTGATCAATTTCCCCAAATTAATGGTCTCCCATCAGCTTCTCTTGTATGAATCTTTTAGTATATTTACAAATGATTCACAATGCTGAATAAGACAATTTATCATGTCGTTGAAGATATTTAACTTTGTAAAAACCCAGTGAACTGCACAGAGTCATTCCATCAGCCCAACATGCAACTATATGAGAATAATCGCCATTGCTTGCCTGCCACTTTAAAAAGTTATCCTCCCAAAAGAAAAGAATTCCAATGCATCAACATCAAAGATGAGAAAAAACTTTGGTATTTGATGCATTTTAGGTCCTTTAGCTTGAAGCATTGTTGAAAAATTCAGTTAAGTTGATCCATGATTCAGTCGAGTCACATGTTTCAAAACAAAGTACCAAATTCACAGATGATTTATTAATTATTAATAACATAACCATTAAAGGAAGATGGACAAATTACTCGACAATTAGCATAAGAAGATCTCAGATTTCTTTCTTGGTCTATTTTAGGCAATTGCATCTTGAGCATTTCCAAAACTACCCACAGAGGAAAGAGTCGGGTTGAGTGAAAATACCTCATTGGGAGATAGGATTGAAATGTCACCATAAGAATAAAGGACATAATGAGTTCTTTGATATGGTATAAAGAAAACTCGAAACTGAACAAGCTTATACTGATACATTACTATATATAAAAGTGACACAGATTCCAGTTCGATACTAATTTCAGTATCCTATCAGACCAGATCCAATATACTAGCCAATATACCGTCATGTACCAATATCATCAAATAAAATATTAAAATTTCAACAAGACAGTTTTGTACTATATGAGCTATGACTTTCAATATCAGCATTTAATTGGACCAAAAAATTTATCACTGTACATACAGCTCCAACAAGTATTTAAATCCTTAGATGAACACAGAACAAGATATTATACTTCATATTGGTATAAATTCAATTATACAATTTTTTGAGGCACATTTGTAAAAAGAAAAATCCTATCGATATGAAGTAGACAACCATATGGAAACATTTCATAATTCATTGATAAATTAGAAGGAAAAAGAGTCACCATAAAGCTAGAAATCACTATTATAAGAATTGAAAGTACCTCATTTAGCTTTTCTGCAGAATTCATCTTCTCAAGCATCCAACGATCAATTAAATCCTTGTTCTCAGTCTCTGTTTTTTTCAGTTTCAATCTAATCTCCTCAAGTTGTGCTTTGAGTGACTGGTTTTCACTCATTAACAAATCCAAAGCTTTTGTCTTTTCATCTAGGTCCTGCTTAATTTGTAGGTTTTCTTCCCTGAAACATTTGTTTTTGTGAAATTAATATGACCATACTCATACAAATAGCACTTAGTTAAACATGTGTGATACTGGTTGTATAAAGGCAACCTTGCTAGTGAGATGTCATTTTGCAAATTATTAATTGATTCTTCTTTCTCTTGAACAAGGGCTTTTGATTCTCTGCATTCTGCAATTTCCACCACAAGCTGTTCAGATAACCGTGTGTGAGCTTTGTAACATTGTTGCAGTTCCAGCTCAAGGTTTTCAGCTTTTTCCTTCCACTCTAAGCCCTGCTAGATTTCAATGCTTTGTAACACAACAGACCATATATATATACACATAAATTTATATACATTAATGACCTGAGTGAAGATGATTTATGTTATTTTCAGTCATTCATCACTGAATGACCACTTTAGTCTAACATAACAACAACCAGAATTTGAATTTGAATTCAATCCATTAGATATGACTTCATTAAGAATAGAATGTGTCTAAAAGCAAATCAATAATGTCTGTTATGGGTGAAATACATGTGTTATAATGACTATTGGTTAAGTCTGAGTTTATTCTAAATGTTGGTTGGCCTTTTGTATGCATAATGTATTATGCACATATATGTCCATTTTACCCCAAATTATAACCTTAACATCCTACTAGCCATCCATCACCTTTCTGCATCCTTTCACTCTCTTCATTTCTCCTCCCTTTGTCTCTCTCCTCTCCCTCATTGTCACCAAATTCCCAATTTCATGATTTTATAATTCCCTGGAGTTAATTCTCTAACTTCTATTATTTTTGAAGTATCTGGCCTTCAGCTTAGTTATTCGGTTCGAGTGCTGAGGATCCTAAGTATGTCAGACATAAAAAGCCTGATCCAAGCGAAGCAAGTTTTACCAACAGAGCAAGGGTGGGAAAGACAATTCCTACATTGTCAGAATTCGGTGCAGGGATGAGAAAGAGGATTAAATTAAAAGTTGGGGAGAATTTGTAAATGGCAAATCTCACCCTGTTCCACCCAACTGTCACTGCTATCTTTTTTATTAAAACCATCATACCAAAGACATACAAGAGAAGGACACACTTAGCCTTAACCTCCCACAATTTCTTTTGGAGAGATGAGAACTCAATTGTATCTTGATATGATAGAAGAAAATCCAATATGAGGATACAACCAATGAAAAAATTTTCATCTGAAACTCAGTTGAAATTCACCACCATCTTGTCAGAATCCGAAACATAGAAGACCCCGTCACACCTCCAATAGCACAGACACTAATTAAGGATTGGACACAGTTTAGTGGCAAACCAGTATGACATGATCCTTATATATGCTACAAAAAATAAAAATTAAATCCTTATTAAGCCGACTCATCCTTTTTAGGGCTCTACAATTCCTGGTGTCGCCTAGCGGGCATGTCTGGCTAAATGCAAATGTTATAGCTGTCATATAAGCCTAATTTTTTCATGCTTGCACATGATGGTTGAAATTTTGGATAGGTTTATATAAACTTTATTCAGAATGGTTTCTATGTAGTTTCAAAGGTATTCATGCAAGATTGTAACTTTACGAGGTAATTTATGAAATAACTTGTGGTTGGAGTGGCATGTAAAAGAATTACAGTCTCATTCTCTGGTGACTTAGATCCTTGAGCCATGTCAATCTAGATCAAACTACACAAACCATTCCAAGGATCAATGACACTGCTCATTCTCTGGTGACTTAGATCCTTGGCCACAATGGCGATTCTTTATGACAATTAATTCGGATATAATAACAAGATAAGGCCAGTCCCAGATTTTCACAACAGTTTAACTAATTGACTATGCTTTTATTTCAAAGCATACTCAAGATAAAATTTTATGGTATGTGTGCTTCGTTGACGATAATGATTTTGACTAATCAGAGTCTAGCTAGCATTGACCATCGACCATCAAAACAACTTAGGAACTAGGGTTTTGAATAAAAAGACTAAGACAAAATGTATCAAACATATGAAGTGAAAATTTAGCAATACGACAAGAATAATTAAGTCATACTCTATGGTTAATTAGGATGGATAAAAATTTTCAAAAGTATTTAAGTTTTAGGGGTGTTGAATTAAGAGCACAGGGGAGATGGATTAAGGAAGAATCAATTTCCGATATAGCCTCCAGACAGCACCAGTCATCGAAGACGAAATCAAATCGCATGTTGTGTAAATTTCATCTATTTACAGAGAGTATAATCCAATTCCTCCGTGTTAATAGGCACAAACCTAACAATGGTCGTTCTCCCGTGGTGTAGATCCTGTTCTAGGATTATCAACAAGCACCGGAAGTCCCACTATTACATCAATAGAGGGTTGCCATTGCCCCCGATTCCATGGTGCAGTCTCGACGTACCTGGGCGACGAGGGGTCTGGAGAGGGCGTTGATGGCCGGAGCGTGGGCGCCTTCCTCGAGCAAATGCCGCTTTCGGAGCGCCACGATGGCGCGCTTGATCGCCGCCGTCCCGATCTCTTCCGAGCTCCTGGAGATCCAAGAAAACACAAATCAAAATCCAGCAAGCAAACAGCTGCCCCAACACAAGGACGATTGGAGGGGGAAGTGATTGGAGCTTCCATACATGTCTCCGAATCGAGGCCTCAAGAGCAAATCAAGGGGTCTGGGGGCATCGAATCGATCGATGTTCCTCCTCTTCACCCGAATCGACAATCGATGGGGAGGAAGTGAAGGCAGAGCTGTTTCTCAGATGACTACGGGTTTTACTGGGAAGAAAGAGGAAGCCGAAAGCAACCCGAACCCGGTTTGTCGGCTGATGTTGATGCGGTCGTCTCTGGTTCGGTCCGTTGCAGAACCGATTCATCGAAGAAAAACCAAACCCGCTGGGAGCCAACATTTTTAATTTATATTCAAAATAATATGCATATTATTTATCTATTTTATCCATAAATAATGTAGATATTTTTTGTATCTAAAATAATATGTATGAATAAATATTTATATCTAAAATTTTATTTACAGGTTCAGCTAATTAATGACCTGAGGATGATGCATGAACCTGAAATGGTACATAAATATAGTCGGCAACCAACTATGATGCCATGCCATTGACAGTAGCAGGGAAGAAGGTTGACGATCAGGAAAACCAAAGTGCCAATGGTTGGCAGTGAAAAAGGAAAGAGTACCAAATCATGAGGAACCATCACATGTGGCTTGACATTAATACATTTACTTGACAATTTACAGAAAAGACAATTTAGATATAGCTAAAACAGCTAGCTGGTGTCATATCATCATCCTAAAAGAATTATACCTTCTGATTGAAATATCAGTTGCAGAAATTGATTGCAACTTAAAGGGACTAACTTCACTTCTAACACTAAGAAAAAAGGAAAACCTATACATTCTTATCATTGGTTGCCACAAAAGAAAACATCATGAGCAATTCCACTAAGAAACTGGTTAATTATCATCAGAAGGAAAAAAAATTGTCCGATCATTAACCAAGAGCTACAATCATTCATCAACTAGGATTTACTTTCAACATCCATCTAATGCATATAAACATCCACAGACAGATTATATGATTGATAAACATAAAAAAATGTACACAACCCCAATCAAAGCGCATGTATGAATTTTGCAAAGAGGTGAAAAGTTCATCCAGCCCAGATCCTATCCAATCTGTCAACACTCTTCCGTCCTCTGTCCAGTTGATCAATGTTCTTCCTAGACTTATCAAAACAATCTAAACTCCTCCTAGACTTCTCCATTTGGTCAAATGATATCTTTAATTTTTCCAAATTTTCCACATTTGTAGTCCTCTGATCTTTGCTTCTTGACTTCTCTGTACTTTGCCTAGATTTTTCTCTTCGATCAATGCTCTTCCTTGATGGTTCAAAGCAATCAGTGCTCTTCCTAGGAGGTTCAAACTGTTCTGCACTTTTTCTCCAGGTGCTCCTCTGAGAAGGTGATTTCTCAACTGTAGATATAAACTTCTTGATGTGTTTAAGGTATTCTGGAAAAAGCTCCAAGTCACAATGCTTTCCTCCTTTTAGCCAAAGAGGTTCATACTTCTCATTACACAATTCCCATAGCTTCTTACCATGAGAAAAATCCACAACTTCATCAGATGTTCCCTGCAGATAAAAAATAAATAAGAGATTCATGACTGAAATCACACTCTGAGAAAATTAAGGCAAAGATTTGGAGAAATCTGTGGTAGGATCTATCCATGGTGCAGAAAAATGCAATAGCTTGTGTAGACTCTTATAAAAGTAAATCAATAATTGCTGAGAGGAAACTATTTATGCACCTTTCTCAGAAATTTTGTATACTTCATTTTGTTGAAAATTTTGTCCTTTTGTTCTCTTACCAACAAAAAGAGACATCAAATTGTGTATTCAAGGAAGGCTAACACCTAGAGTAGACCAGAGTCTGGCACCATCAACAAATTCAAGAAAACAAATGTTTGTAGAACTATTTGTGAAGCTTCACTTTGAAACTTTAGTTGTCATAAAGAAATTTGAGAAGACAAAGAAAGCTGTCCAGTGCTGACTCATGTATTGTTTCGAGGGAGATGAATGGAAGATGCAAGTATAAGCATGTTGAAAGTTGAAACTACTGAATGTGACACGAACACACCATGTCATAAACAATTATTATACAGAGATAAAGATGTCTAATGCTGTCACATGTATGGGATTGTGGGAACATGAAAGTTTAAACATGTTAAAGCTACTTGATATGATAGATAGCATCTGCTCCATATGACATTATAAAGCAGTTGGCAGAACAATCATGTCCATATCGGGAAACTAAATGGCTTATTAATTCAAAGTGAGCCATAAGATACTGTGAATAAGCATTACATGTACATTTCATGTAAAGCAGTTGACATTATAAAGCAGTTGGCAGAACAATCATGTCCATATCGGGAAACTAAATGGCTTATTAATTCAAAGTGAGCCATAAGATACTGTGAATAAGCATTACATGTACATTTCATTAGATTTCTCCGTTCCTTTTCTGTTTCATTGGTTATTGTTAAGTCCATATGTCAGTTCTTTTCAAGTAATGTACATATTTGGATCAGATATAAAGAAATAATTGCAAGTTAATCTCAGAAAGAGACAGTACCACGTGACATTTACAAAATCAATATACAGTGTAAGGGAGTGTAAAGGCATATATACTCACATGAATTACTAGCACAGGACAATTAACCAATGATATCTTGTCAATGTTCTGGAAATAGAATGATGAGTAAGAAAAAATTAATATATGCAAAGGAACCATGAAAAGAAAGAAAAAGAAGCATTTAGATGAAAACTAACCTTGTAGATGTCAAACCAGTATGTGCGTTTTACAGGATACATCACTCTTAAACCTGATAGTATAGGACTATGCAGCATGATAGCACGAAAATGAGGTAAACGGGCAGCCAAGTCCACAGTTGGTCCACTTCCCACAGATTGGCCATAGAGGATAATTTCTTCCTCCTTAGCACCATAGTTCTCTATGAGGCACTTATAAGCGGTCTCTATATCAGCATAGGTGTTTTGCTCAGTTGGCTGCAAGAGTGAAAATTAAATTTACTTATTTTGGACCTATTATCATCCTACCAATCACAATTTGTAAAGCAAGAAAATGTCATCGAGCAGATCTAAGGAGATTAGTATCTAACCTTTCCGGATGATTGACCATAGCCAGAATAGTCATACCTGCAAGCATATGAAAGCCTCAGATGATTTTTGCATTTTTCCTGCAACTGCTTAAATTTTATCATGTGACATTAAACACATTCTGCTTATCCAACTGGAACAAGAAGGGAAGGTATATACAAACAACAGAAAACCTAATATGCTCAGCTGTGGTTCTCAAACTGAACAGTTTGAAATGAAGCAAGATCTCAATTTCTCACACTAAGATCTCAATAATTGAACTAACCGTGAAAGTATAAAGATAGTTTACATATGACCTTAAAAAGACAGGGATGACATTTTGTCTTCAAAGGAAAAAAGAAGGTTCATGCTCCGATAACTGATCTTATGGATTAACAAAGCTTTTGATGTCATCCCAACAATTGAGCTGTATCTTAAATCTTAATTACAAGATTCTAATACAAAATTGATAGCCCCATATCAGCAATCAAAGAACAAAGAAGATACAGTGCTGTGAGACATGGCTACTGTGTTACACCAGGAATTCATCAGCTTTCTGTTTTTCCAAATCTAATCCCCTTCATAGAAAGTATTATCATGATGCTTAATAAAAAATGATTCACATATGTTATTTCATCAGTTAGCATAAAGAATTAGCTATAACATACAAATAGTAATTAATCCATCCATTTCTGTATAAATAGATATATGCCAGATGTATCTGAATATCTTACAACAGTAAACCATGTTTTCATTAGTCAAGTCCCTCTTCATTGACACAAAGCTTTTCTTCTACTCTTTCATCTATATTGTCATACGATTTCAAAAGATTCTCATTATATGTCATTATAAACAGTTCAACACATCTTATTCATGTTTCTTAGCTACTTATTTAAGGCAATGTATGACCGATAAAAAGATAAACTCATTGGCAAGGATGTGATGATCTCAGTGCAAAAGGCTTCTGTGATACTGGGATTAGGTTAATTAGAGGTAATGCATGCAGTTGATAGTAACGCATCCCAATAGGGTGAGGGAAAGAATACCTTTTTGAGGCCAAGTCTGTAAATAAGCTCATCCCAACAAGATGATGCCTCATATGCTTATACGAAGATGTGCTTATTAATATGCAAGAAATGACCATCCCTTTACAAGCCATGTGAAGGATATTCATTTTGACTATCAATTTATCATCTTCAAAACCAATAATTTGGTATTGAATAACATGCTACAAAACCATATATGCAGGAGCAGAGCCATGCCATTCATGCAAAGCGGACATTCATGGAAGTATACATTTAATTGGTTACCACATGGTCCACATCTGTAATTCTTATTTTAAAAGTGTTTTCAATTAACATAAAATTATGAGCATATGTTCCTAATTATAAAAAGATAAAAAAGAACTTTGCAACAATCATGATTTCCTCATGCCCTGCAATGATTTCTTACACAGATATTTTGAACTAAAACTAATAGTCTATTCTGTTAAATCAAACATTTGTAAAGAAGCTTATGCAAGTACATGAGGTAGTTGATGCCTTCAGGTATATGGCACATACTGTGTGTACACACATGAGTAGAGAATGACACGTGAGAGAATGGCTTTGTTCTGGCATATAGTGTTATTCCAAATAAAAAAGACAAATGTAGAAATCAATAGTTGGTCTGTAAAAGAGAAAAAGAATACACACTTAGTAATTGATCATTGATTTAATCAGTAGGTGCAACTTATGCATTGTACTGATAAATATGTGCAGATATTCATCCTCACTAAATTAAAGATATAATTAACAGAATCTAACCTAGCTTTAAATGTATCCAAGAGTGCTGAGTATATCTTCAGGTCTATAATTCAGCTCTGCTGAGAAAGGAATGTTAATCAAGCCACAGGAGCATAGGAATGGGAAGAAGGGAAGGCAAGTTACCCTTCTTGCTACCATTCATCAGGTGTAATATGACAAATTCATTTGGTTAAATCAAAGTGTGAGTAGCATGGTGGCACATATCCAATTAGTAGGCTAAAACCTTTTTCTAAATAACCAAGCACTCACACAAGATGTCATTCTACTAGTCTTTTGCAATGGAACAATCTCCAGATTGCCTCATTGAATCAAGTTATCTTAATTTTAATGTACAAAGGAGAAGAGTTGAGAAAGGTATATTTGTCACAAGAGAGAGCTCAAAAAGCAACCAAGAGCAATACCGAAAAAGTAGCAGCATGCCTCAAGAGACATGCTTAAATGTGAAATCCCAAGATGATGCTAGACAAAATAGCTCTTGGCTTTCATTTCATCCTAAATTTCAAGCAACAGCAAAGTCAATACCATTGAACTACATGTAGACTAGAATAGAGCATCGTTCATGTAATAAAGAAAGTCATGGCGGCTGCCTTGGCATGTTAGAAATTTGGCAACCATTAAACTCTAGTTTACATGGCTGCTTCCTGAAGGCCCAACCAGAAGAGAATGAGAAGGGAAAAGAAATAGATGATTGCATGAACAAAAGAAAAGAAATTTACAAAAGAGATTCACTTTAGTGATTCTAGGGGTTCTGATATGTCTGTGCCCCTATTCAGGGCTGTATCATTAGGGACTATGTTATGTAGAAGTATTTGTAGATTTAGAGTTGAACTGTTTAAGTTATTTTATTATAACTATAATAAGAGCTAAGTACAACCAAATGGGTAGTAACGGACGATAATTATGGGTTGTATTCACAATCTTATTGTTTGTATTAATGGACACCTCAATAATCGGATATACAACATGACCTGCTTTCATGGTGTTCAGCATAATTTCAGCGACTTTAAATACTAATATTCACATGAAAGGCCTTCTGATCAAAATGAACTGAAATTGCCCTTCACACATTAATCTTGAAGTCCAATGACAGTCACGGAAGATGCAAATTTACCCAGAATTCAACTTACTATTCTTATTCGACCCCAAAAATCTATAATACTAGCTTAAACCACACCGCCGTCCTAGATTAGTAGCTGGTAGAAGAAAAGCATCAAAATTTTATCGCATCAAACCCATCTTAGATCTATAACACTTGCAAAAGTGTAAAATTTCCTACTCGATTAACTTAAAGATTCCTTACGAAGCCCAATAAAGAAAAGTGCCCCCGAGGATGTTCGGAATCGAAGCAAGGAACCATTTTTCGCAATCAATCAGGAACCGAGAACCTTCTCAGCCATCAAAACCCGAGCTTCTAAAGCCAAATTCAACCGGAAAGAGGAATGAGGGCGAAACAGGAAGGGACAAAAGAGAATCGCGTGGAGTACCCCAACAGGTTAACCCGGAGGTGGATGCTAAGCTCGAGGAAGAGCTCGTACATCTGGCCGAGATCGGCAGCGTTGCCGTGGGAGTAGAGGACCGTGAACGCGGCCATGGGGTTGCGGACGTAGAGGGCGACGATCTCCGTGCCCCGGCGGGTGGGGAGTCGGAGCACCTCCACGTTCTCGCGGTGGGGGTAGCGGCTGAGCCGGACCACCCCGGACTCGGGCTCCGTCACCACCTCGTAGGACGGCGGCGAAGGCGGGAAGAAGGCCAGCTTCGCCGCCACAGACGACGTCACTCCGCCCATCGCCCCCCCCCTCCAAATTCCCCTGCTATCTCTCTCTCTCTCTCTCTCTCTCTCTCTCTCTCTTCCCAGAGTGAGTGCGGTGGTGAGTGCGTCGCCGTGAAAGAGAGAGTACTTCGGAGGGGAATACCGTTTAATATTCTTGGAGGGGGTAATGTGCAAATAAGCCCTTAATCTGTCTGTATTGTGCAAAATACCCTTCTCTACTGTAATAATAATATTCATATTAGTCCATAAAGTTTCCATAAATATATCATCTACCCCCAACAATTACATAGAATATGATCATTTGTCGCCTTTGTTGCCATTATCAATTTTGTATACTTGTATGTTGTAGCATCAAAATTAAAATTATTAATAATGGTGAATACTAATAATTGATGGAATTTAATATGTGGACATCCAAACATCATGTTCCCACTAATCTATACTAATTTAGAGTACGTGACAATGTTATCGATAATATTTGACGGTTTAGTCAACTTCTTATGTTACTTATCTAACAATATCTTAGAATAATTTTCATGAATTTATTTTTTTTAACTTTGTCGATGATTATTATAACCCTCTATAAAAAAAAGAGAAGGAAGAAGAACATTATATATAGAAAAGATCACTTTTGGCAAGCATCAAAGTTGAGGGGTGTTCCTGCATTTATCCCATACGGAATGGAGGAGGATGAGCTGATGTAATGTGATGTGATGTCTCTCTCTCTTTTCTTATTCTAAAGGGGAAAGAAAGCAAAGTTTTGCTTTGAGATTTATGCCTTCTTTTTTCACTTGAGAGTGAGTGATCGAGTGCTTTTCTCTTTATCAAGAAAGAAAAAAAGAAGTGAGAGAGAGAGAGAGAGAGAGAGAGGGGGGGGGGGGGGGGGGGGAGATGATATTTCTTTTTATAGGTCTAAAGAGAGGAAATGTTAGAGTGTAAAGAGGAAGAGAGAGAACAAAAATGGTGCATATATCGCTCGCATGTGCACATCTTTATCACCTAGGAAGAGAGAGAAAAGCTTAGATTTTTTTTTTCTTTAACTAAGTGTGGATAGATTATGATTAGCCAATAGAAGTAGGGATGATAGTGGGTTCCATGTTTTTTAGGTATTTGAATAATCTCTTAAGCCAAGTTTTATTTTTTTAATTATATATGGGATGACATCCAATGTGAAAAAATAGGTATTCGAGTTAGATTTGAAAATAATTAATTGATTTCGAATTCAAATAAGATGTAATTTATAGTAACTCTATTCATTTGTCATTCTCTCTTTTTTTTTACTATGATATTTTAGCATTTACAAATAATAAAATTTGTTAATTGGAAGTCAATAAAATGGAAGAAGGGTGATGAATTAGGTCTGATCAATTAGAAATATTAGTAATAGTAAGAATAATAACAATAATAATCAGCATATATAAAAACAACCAATTCAAATCCACCTGATTCCTAAATTCTATAAACTATTAATCTGTAGCAAACATGTAAAAAAAAAAAGAAGAAGAAGAAGAGTGGCATAACACAAGTAAAATATAGTCTCCTTATCAGTAGGACATTTCATAATCAGTGTCTCAAATCAACACTGTCATGCAATCCTTTTAATGGTGAGGTTATTTAAAATTATCCATTTAATGAGTAAAAGATGTGTGAGAAGGGAAAAGAAATGGACTGTTGTTGAACAGTAGGTTGAAGTCTATTTCAAAGGAGTACAAGATGATTATGTTTTCATTACCTTTTTACTTTCTAAGAGAACTCTTCCTAAATGATCTAAAAGATATACAAATGTTTAAAAATTCTGGTATCAAGATCAACCAAAAATAAAGAAATTAAAAAGAAGAAGGTATATATATATATATATATATATATATATATTTATCATCATAAATAATAATGATATATGAACTAGCACTTTAAAAAGCAACAGATATCTTTTCAATTCAACTTCCTATGCATAGTGTATATTTGAGCAATTGGTTTAATATAATGAGTTTTTATGTATTTTGAATTATATAAAATTTATGTACCTCCTTAGATTTGTCTGATCTTTGCATGATGTGTGCAAGCATAATTGGAATGAAATTGAGAAGTAACAAAAATAGTAGTGTTTAACTCAAAACAAAATACATTGTTCATGCTCACCTCCTATCATGTGCTCATATCATGGTGGATTTGGCATGGTTTAAGCCAACCAATAAGTCCAAGCAAAAGAAGTGTCCATGAAAAGGACAATGATAGTATGCTACTTTGTTCATTCTATATAATTTGAGGAAAAGGATTTATATAATTAAAATATTGTAACTTGTTATTATCATTGTAGTGATGGATGTGACTTCCTTGTTATTTTATTCATAGTTTGTGTATATATAGACACATCAAATTTAAGTTGTGATAAGCATATCAAGATCCATGCTAGTGTCACATGAATGTCTATGGTGATTGTATCAGTACCATGGTTTATACATGCTTTTTATTTAATTTATATGTATAACCTTTTTTTTTGTTTTTTTTTTTATAATGATGATAGCAACACCAATCATTCCCTTATATCTTGCATAAATGATAAGAATCAAAGTTTAAGTGTTCAATTTTGACAGACTATTCAGCAACATCATTTGTGTTATTAAAGTAGACAATTCCTTTCTTATTGTATATGAACTCTGTCTTTTTTTAGTTAATTGATGACTTACCCAACTTTGAGAATTTCTATGTCCATGATTGGTTAACTCTTAGAATTATTATTTTATATTATGTGATAATCTCAATATTTGTTTTTTTTTTTAATTCACTTTCAATTGTCATCAGAATTAATAGTCTAGTTAAACTTCTTGTGCTGATTTTGACTTTTTATTTTGAGAGAGAACCCTTTATTGAGTTAATCAAAGAACAGGCAAAAGTATACTGAAGTCATTTTGTGAGCTATCTTAGCTAAAAGAATATAAAAATTTATCCAATCAAACTTTAGAATCCTTGATTCTTGAAAAGTACATCTTATCAATATTTTAGATTGAAAAATTCAAACTCTTAACCCCCATAACTTTAATAAGTGGATGGAACAATACATCATCCCTTAACTAATGTTGTAGGAGTATATTAATAAGATGCTATGTTGTTTATATCTCTGGGAATACAATAAATAAATAAAAAAACCATCATGTCAGACTTTGATAAAAGAAAGTTCAATGTTTCTGTGTATGATGAAATCATGATGTTCTTCCCACCACAACCATTTATCCAAAACCACATATCAGCCACAAATTTAAATGGTCATGGTTTTTGTTGCAGCAGCCAAGCTCTCAAGAACACAAATGTCCTTCTGACCTCTTAGCACTGCACATTCACACACTCTTGACATGTGAAGGGGAAAGGGGAGGAAACATTGCATGTGGGGCCTCAGTATAGCTTGTGCAACACACACTGAGGTTTCTCATTCAAGCCACACATCCAAAGCTCACCTCCCCAACAGGACCAAGTGGTGTACTGAGCTTCCTCCTCTCTACCTGAATGGATGTTCTTTTGGAGAACTTCCAGGGATCTGATGGGTGGAGGGACCTGCATGAGGAGGATGCTGGGGGAGGAATGAACAATTTGTAGAACACAGGAAGAGAAACAAGGAGAAGCAGAAAGTATGGGTTGTGCGACACAAGAAGACGAGGGAGGACCACAATGATGTGATTGAGGTTTTTGACACAGAGAGAGACAGAGACAGAGAGAGAGAGAAAGGAAGGACCACTTGCATGCATGGAATGAGAGGGAAGGGAATATAAAAAGATGAGGCATGTGGCTTATGCATGGCAACATGGCATTGAGATTTGAGCCTCACTGCCTGCCTTATAAAAGGTTAGCTTGCCCATGTTATGATAAAATAAAAAAGAAGCCAAATGATGGCTTTCATTGTGTTGATTTTGCAAATTGATAGTGCTTAATTGTGGAGTAGTGTGTGTAAAATGTGCAGAGGAATTCCCAATTTTGTTAGTTTATTTATATTAGGAAAATATTCATGAAATGAAGAGTAAAAAGAGGGACTAATAATATATTTCTAAGAATTAAAAAAAATCAACCATCTTAGTTTAATTCATAACTTAAAATATTATGAATCAGTGTCTAACGTAATATATGTTAATCACGAGTAATATGATTTAAACTCATCTAATTTAATTTGGTTAAACTACTTTTTCTAAATTGCTTGATAAATATTAAATTGTATTAGTTACCAAAGAGCATCACCACAACAACTCCTCTATGCTTTGATGGAGGCGGAGATCAATAATTAAATTGTTTCATAAATAATATTACTGTGATATTTGCCAAAGCACATTACCACAACAACTCGATACATAGATCTTTCAACTTTATCTTAAATCCAATTAAGGTCATATAAATAGCCCATAGAATGCATAAGAACTTGAGCCCCTCTATTTTCTCAAAGCTTGAGCTTATTGGAACATGATGTGTAGTTGATTACAAGGAAAACAAAAGGATCAAGGATTAATCATGAAGAGACAGACAAAGGTTTAAAATATGTAATGATCTGAAGTTTCATCATCACTGACTACAAAGAGCTTAGCATTCCAATGATCATGAAATTACATGAGAACAATAAGATCATGGAATTTCCAACAAAACTTTCTTGGTGGAGGTCCTTTATAGTTCTATCATCCAAGTTTAAAGAGAGAAATGACACAAGTTTCTTCATAATAAATCTAATTTTTAAATAATATTAATCATTCAAATTTATTTTTATCAACTAAACTAACCAACATCTTAGTTAAATTCTATAATAAGAGTTTGAGTCTTCAACATGAGAAAACTAAATCAGATGCATCATTATCATTCCAAAACACATCGAGCAAGACCACAATGATTTATTACCTTGCTCGAAACAAAAAGATCATGTAAGCCTCCATTATCATCCTAGCTACATATCGTGTGGACAATCTCATGCAAATTAATTGAGTCGAAGCACAAATTTGATTGATTCAATTGATTGAAGATGAATCACACCATACCAAATAAAAAGTTGAACAAATTAAAATAAAAAAGGTTTGATTCACAAAACCAAAAAACGAAAACAATTAAGGAGTTCAAAATATATAACCTTTACCAGTTGATCATTACATGTTCATCATCGACGTTTCATCTTTTGCACTTTATTATTATTATTCTTCTTCTTCTTCTTCTTTTTTTCTTCTTCCTCATCTGCAGCTTCTTTTGAGCCCAACATCTTGAAGAAGCCCATGGGAAAATATTCTGCAACTTTAATTAAAGCCTTCTCATATCTCTATCCACTTACTGTGTCATCCATCAGTAATAGGAAGCATATAAAGATTCCAAGTATTTAATTGTTTAATTGTTTATAATCTGTCAGATTAATTATGAGGGAAGGTTGTGGGTCAAGAATATTTTGGCATGCCAATTTTTTTGCTTCTATTTTTTTACAATTATTTAATCAAATCCAACCTAGCTTTAATTTGCTACACTAATTAACATAATGACCGCTTTGGCAGCATTAATGGGTTTAAAAGAGCTTTTTCATATTCGGTTTTTCAACGTAAAAATTTGATGTCTAGTTTATTATTTTACTGTGCTTTGGTTAATATTTATATTTTGATAATAAGTTGATATTTTGATGAGGAAGATACAGAAAGAAAAGATGGAAATAAATTATTACACTATAATAGTTTTTCCCAACATAAAAAACTTAGTTTCTCCACGTGCATAAACAGATGTAATGCTCGTTGTTACTGTCTCGATTAAGATAAACAATGAGATCATCTAAATATTAGGCATACGCATAAATATTAATGCAACTTATAGTTTCGTGGTTCTCTTTTCGATAAGTTTCATGTTGGAAATGGATAAAAAAAAAAAACTTAGATTGAGTTTTAATAACTTGATGGAAATACTATCGTGAATTTGAATCCAAGTATTTTATATCATATTTTTCTAGGTTTATCAAGTTCATATGATAATTATCACATTAGGGAAGAATATATAATATATTCATTTCTTTATATGTTATATATTAACTAATGTACAAGCATAAATGAACGAACGAAAAAGACCTATTAATTTGCTTAAGTCATGTGATTCCCATCCATAAAAGATTAGTCGAAAAGTAAACATATTCGATCCATAAATGATTTTGTGAAAAATAGAGATTAATGACTTTAAAACAAATATCGAATAATTCTTAAGGTCTAGTATAGACACAATGATTTAACAAGTTTCTATTAAGAAGCATATAGACGAGCTTTTTCAAACTTACTCTCCCGAAGAATATATATATATATATATGTGTGTGCATGTGTGTGCGTATGTGTGTATATTTTGAGGGCGGGCGTAAAATATATAAAATACATAGCAAAACTACAAATCACTTTTCAATTTTTAAAATAAAATTTCAGTAAATATGATGGAAGATAAATCAAAACAAACCCGAAAAGAATGATTACATGGAGATTATCAACACCAAGCATGTGTGGATGGCCCAATGGTTGACTTGCGCGCTCACCTCATACGGTCTTTGAGCTGAGTCCATAACACACATCCATGGCTTAATCCCACAGCCAACACTTGGGAGCTTTCACCCCACTGTTCATCGTCCTCTCCAACCCTAAACCACCGGCAATATCTTACCGCCATGTCCACCGGTCGATCGGAGTCCAACAAAACATCTCCATCATGATCACTTCATCTGATCACGGCAGCACGAGTTTTAGCGGCCGAGACATGAGCTGATGGCCTTGTCAACGTGGTAGGAAAATTGTCCCATCATAAACGTATACCAACTTTACTTTGGCCACATCCAATGCATTCTCTTCTTCTTTTGCTTTAGGAAGCACATCATGTTTTCATTATTCCCAATAATCCAAACACCTCATGGAATGCATTCTTTGACATGATACAATTACCATGTATCCATCGAAAAAATTATAGATGGGTTTTTAGGTTCCCATGGATTATTCTCATGATTTATAATGGAAATATGGGGTTGTAGATTTCATGCTAATCATTATTTTTTTTATTAGAAAATTATTTTTTCTAATTTCATGTTCGATTTTGATGTACAATATATGTATAATATTTCTTTTTTTTTCTTAATCAATCTATCAAATCATAGTCTTATAAATAGGAAAATGAGATGTTTGTCATTCAACTTTGATGACACTTTGGATCCTTCGTAATGTATTACACAGATAGTGATTGCTTGTGCCGTGAAACAAAATATGAGTTTGAATTCTTCCGCACTTCATTCTCATTATCTATACTCGAGAAATATGAGACAAACATCGAGAGATTTAGTTATGATACGATTAGATTTGATAGTTAATCAAAACTCGACATAGAACATCTCATTTAACTAAGACATGACACATGTTTACCAATTAATCATGAGGGTCCACTTAGTTAATGATGATGTGATATCATCTCAATATGATGATGTGATACAAGCCATTGTCCCACCCTCGTAGTTGGTGATTTTGATGCAACAACCCACCCTCCAACCGTCGGCGGTAGATTCTCTACCTAAAGCTCAATCGAAGAATCCACACCCCACCTTCCAAGAACTTTCTCAGTTGGGAGGGGTAACCAATGCCACGCCATAGCCTCCAATGATGGAGCGTAGCATTCCGCCAACCGACACCCAAACATTGCCAAAGTCTGAGGCCTAGTTCATCGATTCTTAGGAATACTCGATGAAGGTGTAGCTCCAAGATATGAACTGAAGGGTAGATGAGGTTCAATTAGAATTTTGGTACCCTCGTGGCGATCCTAATACATCTCACGTTTCCCCCTTTATTCAAATCATCCAAGAGGAGCCTATCCCAATCAACTTCTGCCTCCCCAGTTTAGAAAATTTTGATGGCGGCTTCGACCTCCCAGAGCATAGCATTAAGTTCCCAGCCTAGATATCTTTGTTCGGCACTTCGAACATTCTAATGTGTTAGACATTCTCGATGATGCTAAGGGAGTCAGCCGAGAAATTGTACAATCACCTTAAGCCCCTTTCAATTTTTTTCTTTTTTCATAGTTTGTCAAAGAGTTTAAGCTCCACTTCCTTTGCCATGTGACCAAAGCCTTTGGCCAAAGAGTTTAAGGTCTACTTAGTTAACGATGATGTGATATTGATAATGTGATATCATCTTAATACGGTAGAAAGTCGAGTTGAATTCCTCGTAATCTTACCAAATCGTATCATTCCTCTTTCGTCTGGAATGAAAATTTTGTGACCCATATCGTTTTTGGTGCATACATTTCCAATGATTAAATAATAAATTATTTCCTTTAGAGAAAACTTATCTGTAATTTTTTTTTATCGAGATGTTTTCGTTCTTAATGAACCGATCGAATCAGAATCTTATAAACACGAAAAGGAGATGTCGAGATGTGCAAATCCAAAAAGACTTCCGATCGATGCCATTGCGCTTCTAAGATGACATGGATGGGGTTCGTCCAAGCATTTCTCCCACATCCACACACTTCACTCTCATGATTTCTGTTGTGCGATCAATGACAGGTTTATTGTTCATAACCAATATGACTCGCAACCCATACTGCTTTGAATTGGGTGTCGGTACGAGTCACAACCCAACGAAGCAACTTCTAAGTGAATGGAGATGTGTGTGTCACAACCTACCTAATATGATCTTTGATGTGCTATTATTATTGTTCCCACCAACATCTTGGAACAAAGCAATTCCTTCTCCGCATGGAAGTCTCAGTTGATGCTTGCCATAAGAGTGCCAAACTCACTGTGGAAGTTGACATGAAGTCGGCGAGCGTAAGTAAAACAAGAAATGATATTGTTGTGACACACCACAATTTCCATGCTTAGCTTCATCATACGTAATCACAGAATATATTGAGGATAATTTTAGGTTTCCCCATGACCATGATTTGAAGGTGATGGCGATGTGGATTCTTCCGAATCTTTCACACAGTAGTAATCTTCAATCAAGCACCGAGGAAAGGATGGATATGGTGATGGAATGGTGAAAGCACTGGCATTATTTTATCTATTGATTGGTATATCTATCCGTCTGTTTGTCACAATTGGTCAAATATCATTTAAAAAATAAATAAAAATCAACACTCAAAAAAGAGAAAAACAAATGGCATAGATATGATAACAATTGTTGAATTGATATGTATGCTGCTCTACCGACATAAGAAATAAAGATAGGCATAATCTTGTCCCCATAATGGATTTTTTATTTTTTCTTTACATAAATCCGTTCTTTTCACTTGGAGTAATTTGACCAATCCTTAGAAAATGAAAATAATAAAAAAATTTCACTTTATAATCCAAAAGATAGTAGATAGTACTATGTCAAAATCCAAGAGGACCTTTCCATCTCATTGGGCAAACCTGATGAATGACAAAATAAAGTGATTTTCGTATTTAACGCATAATATTTCGATAAACACTCTCTTCCTATTTCAAATCCTGATTGTCTAGATTGTAAAGGAAGAATCTTAACTTGAGACCAAGTTTTTAAGTTCACTAACTTAATAGATAAAAATTGGTGTATTTATATATATATATATGTATATATAGTAGATTACCTATTATTGCATGTCCTTTTCTTATTGCATGAGTAGATGATGCTTCTACTCATCAATTTCTTTTGCTTCATATTATGTTGCCAACATGTATAGATTTGCTGACGAAGTTGCTTCAACAACTCATCAGCCTTGCAAAATGTCTTCTCAATCCTTATCATATCAGCATCGTAACATGCTCTTTCCAACCATAATATATCACATCCATCTTCTTTCTATTTACTCCATGCCTTCTTCTGAGTTTTCTTGGACACCATTATTGCTCCAGTGTCTTGAATGCTATGCGATGCAGCTGTGGCTCCGTAACATGTAAACTTCAGCTGTAAGTCTCTTGGCTGCATGGAAACTTGCGGCAAGCACACAGGTTTTGGTACTTTTTTCTTCATCAGCAGCTTGCGCACATGACAGAGAAGATACCAGCAATATAAACATATATATATCATGTAATTATTGGGAGGTATGGGTTGTGTGTACCGACCAGTCTATATTTTGATGGTGAGCCGAGAAGAACAGATAAAGAGATCTCAGGCAATTCACTACTGACAGAACTGCTGCGGAAGTTTGGCTTAGGAATCTGTAAAGAAGGTTGCACTGCATCATGGATCGAGGATACTGAACCACATGAAGCACAAAAAGTAACATGGAGGGTGCTTTAGATCATGAGAATCCAACACGCAATTCAATTCATCTTGCTGCTGCTGCATTAAATGGGATCTTATCTTGATGCACATGACTACAGGTTCTTCAAGCTTGATAGTGATTTCCTTCTCACATTGCAAGTACAAAGACATGCACGTCTAAAGCATTATGTCAGGTTTGACATGGAACACTGCTAGTGTGGTAGCTTTTCTCCAAAAGAGAATTCCCAACATTCCATAGAACAGTGGAAACTAAAAGACTGCCACAGTAAATGAACATATGATCTAAACTCCCATGTGCAGCTATTACTTCAGTAAAACATACTTCACTCTCTGCAGATGATTGACCACAGAGTAGCAGGCAGTTTGAGAGCCATCAATTAAATGGCACTTAATGTGGTTTTCTCTTTGATGTTATCAATCTGCCAAAATATGTCTCCCAGGAGCCATCAGAGAATCCAATAATTTTTAATGTTTATGTCCCAGTGTTGGATAAAAAAAAAAGACAAAGGTGTACCAGATCTAGAAGAAAATTCTTAGTGAATC
The DNA here is from genome assembly GCF_036884655.1 of Musa acuminata AAA Group. NCBI lineage: Eukaryota > Viridiplantae > Streptophyta > Magnoliopsida > Zingiberales > Musaceae > Musa > Musa acuminata. The sequence continues at coordinate 48,851,345 of NC_088334.1, read as the reverse complement.
CATGATTAATTCTGTTATTATTTCAAATCAACTACATTGCAAAGTGTACTTAAAAGGGTGAATAAATTGCTAGTCTATTCCCACAAGGAATAAACTATGTCAATTATGGCACACTTTGGCAGTGCTGCAATTGGATTCTAGTAAATAATGGAGAGCTAAAAGAACCATTAAAGTTGCCCAATAATTAACCCTGTTGTGCTAAATAATGAGAAAGCAAGTACTTTGCACCTCTACTTTGATCTCTCCATACTTTCTGCTTTCCTCCAGAAAATGACTGCAAAGTAATTGGTCTACTGGGCATAAAACAGATAGACATAATTTACACTGTTCACATCAGAATGAACCCAAATATCAAAGATATAATATCATATTATTGGATCAGTATGGTTGGAAAGCCACTTGCTAACTCTATTTTCCTGGGGACTATAAAATTATTTCTATGAGATATAATACATTTCTAACGGTATATATAATTCTCGAAAATAAAATCGTTTATGCATTATATATATATATATATATATAAAATCTCTTGAGCCATCACAATTCAGTTTATCTCATATAATCTAAAATTGCTCTGTCCTAACTAAAACTTGGCATATCTTAGTCAATTCCTCAAGAGAGAAATTCTTTAAGTAAATGAAATAGAAGGGTTGGTTGTGTACTGATACTACTAAATATAGTTTCTCATTGAGGGCTCTCCAAACCATCTGTAATGACTTAATTTGCATCACTTTTATTGCTTGGAATCCATTTACTGTTCACCATGTTGCTTTTGTCTAGTTTCCGAAACTACTACCTAAATAAAGACCAATAAGTAGAGCACTTTTGAGCTGTTCTTTTCTATGCTACATAGCCAAAGATTGGAGGACATGGTGTATCTTTTGGCTGTTCTTGTTTGTATTTTCTGTGTCTTTCTGCTTAGAGGCTTCAAACCCTAATCTCCATGCAGCAGAAAGAGTGATCAGTGTATTCAACAATGGCAGATGAGAAAGGAGTGGAATGTTATAAGACGTTGCATGGGGTCACACATCAAAGTGAACCTTATCTAACTGAAGTCACTGAGGAATGTTATGAGGTGGGTGGTCCTGCGTACCACTGGTTGCTGATCACAACCGGGACAGCAGCTTTTTGGGCATGCAGGAAGCTGTGTGTTCTAAGCAAGGATGTTGGCTTTTGATGGTGAGAACGGTCTTTGATAGGAACAAGTAGAAGTTATATTTACTGCATCAAAATGTCTGTGGCATTCACAAGGTAGCTAAAATTAGCTGATATGATGCAGGTTTTATGATAGAATCCAATACTGCAAAAAGATTACTTTCTCTTTCATCTCAGTAATGGAAGTTGACTTGACTGCATCAAAGTTTGTGGTTGTGGAACTCAGAAAGTGATTGAATAGATATGTTCTAGTTTTCTGATAGAGTTCAATGTAGCTGAAGGATATTACTTTGATGGGAATAAGGTCTTGTGGAATTCAGCAAGGTGGCTAAGTAGAGCTGATATGTTCTAGTTTTGTGGTTGAATTAAATTTTGCTGAACACAGCAGTGGATGAGTAAATGGAAGCTGGAAGTGTTACTTGAAACATATATTATGAATGCTTCAACTCTTTCTAAGTTCCATGAAAATGAAAATGATGTGTGTGTATATATATATATATATATATATATATATATATCCCAAGACTCTTCATCTTCTATTTATTGTCTCTATCATATTAGACTTGACTTGCTAACAACATGCCTAGGAAGACAAAAATTGAAACACATCATGAGTCATAAAAAAAGATTATTAATATTCTGTTCCTCATTGTAAACATGTTGGCTCTCTCTCTCTCTCTCTCTCTCTCTCTCTCTCTCTCTCTCTCTATATCATGAGTACTATTTAAGCAATGAACATGAGTGCAAAAGCGAATTGCTCTCATTTTGACAAGATATATTGCCTAGCATTAAATGTTGAGAAGACAAAAAAGAGGAGTGATTGGTCCCTCTTTCATGGGTTGATAAGATCTTAGATTCGAGTACTCATGGTGATGTGAGTAGTTGATCTAATGAGTTCTCGTTGGGGAATCACTGCCTCCTTTATTCCTAAAAAAAATTATTGTTTCTATCAAGAAAAAGGGCATAGAAAAAAAAAGATTTATTATTTATAATTTATAATTTATAATTTCACAATATTTTTGTTTTAATGGTTTTAAATATTTCATAAATATCATCTTCAATTAACTAGGAGAATGTAAAAAAATAAAAAAGAAATTATGCTAGATAATAAGATAAGAGTTAAGTTTTGCAATGCAAACAAAAATAAGACTCATCTAATATTCATGCCTATGCATACAACCCCATATTACATTGTCATGTATTCCGTTGCTGTTTGTATATATACCGTATAATTCTACGTCGCTATAAGTAGCACTTTTCTGTCCACGTCACACCCAACCCTCGCCTACTCATCACGTGTTAAGCACGTGCGAGCTGTCGATTATATACTGACGGAATTGGTCGAGATTATCACCCGAAATAGTCACCCACTTAATTTACCCGCCTCAGAGTAAGATAAATCCTCAACCTCGGACCACTTAAATCAACAGATTGGCTCCGACAAGCGCCGTGGGTTGACGGTCACTCTGCTAACTCACCCCATAAATACCTCATCGCCCCCCATGCCTCCGCTCCGCTCTCCCTCCGCCTCTCTTCTCCGATGCATCCTTGCATCCCATTCTCCTTCTGCTCCACGGCGGAGCACGACACTACGACACCGCAGCCCCGACCCCTCCGCCTCGCCGTCTCCACCGCCTCCTCCTCCTCCTCATATGACGCCCCCGCTGCCGTCGTATTTGACGATGCCGCCTCCATCGTCACCCTCCCCTCTCTCCCCTCCCTCCAATCCAGCGTCCCCATCTCCGGTTACCTCAATACGACGCCCCCTTCGGCCTTCCACTTCTGCCTCGCTTCTTTGAAGCCACTTCGCCCCACCTCCTCCGCAGCGGCGCTCGCCGTCTCGGCCGCCGCCTCCCTCCTCTACTCTGCCTCGGATTCGGAGATCACGGTCTTCGATCTGGTCACCGTCCGCCAGGTCGAGACCTTCGACGCCGTGCCGTCCGCCGGTTCTGTCAAGTCCGTCGCCTTGTCCTCGGCGGGCAAGCTCTTCACGGCCCACCAGGACGGCCGCATCCGCGTGTGGTGCCGGTCGGAACGCTCCGGAAGGCACCGCCTCAACGCCACACTACCCACCGCCGTCGACCGCCTCCTCCGCTTTCCCCTCCCGGGCAACTACGTAGCCGTCCGCCGCCACAAGAAGCTCCTGTGGATCGAGCACGCCGACGCCGTCTCCGCCGTCTCCGCCCGCGGCGACCTGCTCTACTCCGTGTCGTGGGACAAGACTCTCAAGGTCTGGCGCGCCGCAGGCGACCTACGCTGCCTGGAGTCCGTCCCGGCCCACGAGGACGCGGTGAACGCCGTGGCCGTGGCCGTGGCCGGTGACGGCACGGTGTACACGGGGTCGGCAGATGGGAAGATCCGAGTATGGGCCCGCTCCCCACCGGAGGAGGGGCGGGGCCGGAGGCGGCGGCACACCCAGCACGGACTGGTGGCGACGCTGGAGCGGCACCGGTCGGCGGTGAACGCGCTGGCTCTGAGCGGCGACGGGGCGGTCCTGTACTCGGGAGCTTGCGACCGCTCGATCCTGGTGTGGGAGCGGGAGGAGTCGGCGGACCACATGGCTGTGGCCGGGGCGCTGCGTGGGCACGGGAAGGCCATCCTGTGCCTGGCGTGCGTCGGGGACGTGCTCTTCAGCGGCAGCAGCGATCGGACGGTCAGGATCTGGCGGAAGGAAGGCGAAGGCAAGGGTTACAATTGCCTGGGCGTGATGGAGGGGCACGCGACCGGTGTGAGGTCGCTCGTCGCGGTTACGGTTCCGATGCCGGCGCCCGCCGAGCTCCATCCCGAGCCCGAGGAGGAGTATCGGGTCTGCAGTGGGAGTTTGGACGGGGAGGTGAGGGTTTGGCGGGTTCGGATTCCCATTACTCAACGATCCGATTCAAAATAAAGATTCTGTAGAACCAAAAAAACCGAAAAGAAAACAAATGGAAAGTTTGCAGTTTGCGTCCCCTCCCCCGGCTTTATTCTTTTGTTGCTGACCATGGAAGGTTCTTGATGCCAATTTTATGTACTCAGTAAGCTTGTACGCCATCATGTTTCCATGATGGCTTCAGCTGTAAAGGAAGGAACAAGACATGGTCCATAGCACTGGACCAACGATCCCTGCAACTGTGAAAGCCAGTATGCTGGACGGGAACTGGGAGTGCTGTTTGAAATCTTGGGTGACTCCAATAGTGAACAAAAAAAGTCAAACATGGAGATCATGTTCTCACCCTCTGTATCAATTTGTTCATGATGATGAACACTTAAGACTAACACTGGAGTATCTGAGTGCTTGCGGTGCAGATGGAGCATGAATCTGGTGTAACGCGACTGCATCTGATATCCAAGTGGGCTTTGGCAATTGTTGGCAGTGGCAGGTAGTCCTACTAATCCTTGAATGAAACCTTTTTGGAATGCTGTAGTTTCTTATAAATCCACCGTTTAAATGCTATCTGCCCAGCAAACTCAACTAATAAACCTGTCTTTAGTTAATTTAGATTCTTAACAGAAAGCATGTTAGCTGAAACATATATTTTGAGACAAGTTGATGGAATCCTGTTCTGGATCAGTCAATCAATCGAGTTAAAGGTCTAACTTGATTGGAATCTGAAAGAGGATTTTAAAAGCTGCTGCACTTCAATCAGGTGCAACTTTGCTGATTCATGTTATGATATGCTGAGGCAGTCTGGATCTCCTTGCACATTTTAAACAACCAGTAAAGCTGGAAGAAGACAGATCAGGAGTCAGTGTCAATTAAGTTACTGTGGTTTGACAAATCTGGAAGCCTAGTTGATTCAACTCTCGGTGCTCATTTTGAGTCTTCCAACATGTTAACATTTACAACCTGTTCCAACAGATCATAGATGCGAGATAGATGTAGGAGATGAGGAAATGTTTGGTCTTTTTGTTGTCCACTTGCCTAGTTAAATGCCCTCCCTATCGCAACACTATTATAACTCAAGTCATAAGCAAGTTGATTATGTTGAATAAAAGCATTAGAACTGAGGATTGAAGAATGCATAAAAAAACATGACAATATATACTCTAAAACGATTTACATATGTATATTTATTCATTATATGTGCAGTATATATCTGCAAACTGTTAACTGATGATAAAAAACTAGTGGTGAATATAGTCATGGAACTAATCAACTTGCTTGTACTTAAAAGGAGAGGGCAGTCTGTCAAATCTGTGTCAGGCAAACACCTTAGATATGTAGGTCATGAAACAGATTTAAATGTTTTCAGCTTTTGTTTTCTATCATGACCAGCTCTTCCACAGTTTTAGCTGAACAGATTGCTTTCATGCTACTAAAGGATATCATATGGTGCAGACTTATCTGGGAAAGGTGACTCCATATTTGTAATCTTGAAGTACTGATGCAATTATCTAAAGCTAAACTTCTCTGCTTCCTTGCTGCTTTCACTTTTATGTTCAACCCATGGAATCAAGGACAAGCTAATTTCCTACGTAGAAATTGTAGCAGAAGGATGATTATATAGCATACTTTGCGACATGGTCAACTTATGCATATTATCTTCTTGGCTGTCATCATTTGTATGAAGATGAACCGTAGTGTGGGATATGGCCTTAGCTTTTGTAAGTAGACATCTTTCTCAAACGACACATAAGAAAATAAAGGAAAAGAAGACCCAACTTATCTAAATGAGAACTTCACATATTTATGAATCTGAATCTACATTTTTAGCTGATCATGAAATCTTATGATGCGTGAGTCATAAATTTTACGCATTAGTGACAACTCTGGAGTGCGAGTTGCCCAACTTGCTCTGCAGCCATCTTTTGGGACCAATAGAAGGAAGAGCCACTGCAACTGCTTCTTCAAGATTTTGCAGTCTCATCCATAACTTGAGGTCATCACTTCTATCACCATGAGTTCATCTTTTCTGTTCTTTTGCCACCAAGGTCTTGGTTATCTTGGAAAGTTTTCTTCCAGCTAAAGCTGCAGTAAGACTTTTGGTTGCAGAGAGAAAAAGCATGGCCACTTGACCACTCTTGTCTGCACGATGACAACAATTAAAAAAGGAAGCTTGATAGACGAGTTGATGTTATATTGCTATAGAACAATTTGAATACCGTGAATGGGAATACAAGAAGTCATTGCTATGATATTGCCCGTAGATTCCCGAATTCTTCTTCTGCTTTTCTGAGATGCATCGGCATATGTATCTCTTCTATTTCCAGTAATTGCTCTTTGTTCTCTTTCAACATCAGCATTCGAGTGATTGGATCAATGGTTTCAGGAACCATAAGGTACAAGTTCTTCCACAGGCTGAATGCGCAAGTTATGTACAATGAATGATGTAGAGAACTGACCCAATTTCCTTGCAAATTGGTATGACTTCATTAAATGGAAGATTCTAATGCAGGTACGGAACATTGAGCGCATGTGCCATGAAGCTGTAACTAATGCAGACCAGGCTGGCATCAATCATTTCATGAGGCACAATGCAGACAGTATCATCAGTTCATCACAATTTGCAGAAATTGAGCTGAGGAAAGCAGTGGGCAGAGTCCCAGTTGTAGGACCTAAACAAGTCTGTAAGAGTCCAAATAAACATTTGTTTGTCTATAGTTTCTGTGAGGATTTAGAAATGTAGAAAGCCAATATGATTATGTGATTGTTGATGAAGTCTGATGAGGTACATATCAACTGATGAAACTTTAGAACATATCTTGATGATGAACTGCTGGTGATGATTGGGGGGAGAGAGAGAGAGAGAGAGAGAGAGAGAGAGAGAGAGAGCAACAAGCCTTCCGGACCTCAAGTGCCTAGAAACAAAGTCTCCTGGTATGATTCTATTGGCTTTAGAGATTAAGCAGAATTCTAATTTTTTTGCGACATGGTGATGAAGTCTGATAAGCTGCATTCCAACTACAGCTTCAGATTAATCTTTGAACTGGCTTGTTGGTGATGAAGGTGGAGAAGAGAGTTTGGAGAAATGATGAGTTTGGAGCAGCCATGATGATTGGGTGGACATGACTCAGCCATATGAAGCAGAATTTTATGTGCTATTATTGTACCAATCACATGAAGCAAATGATGACTTGTTTAGCCATCTTAACATGCAACTTGGGATAACTTAATCAAACTTCGTGAACATGGTTGGAGGATGGTACACAAATACTGTCGGTATACATTTCTCTACACGTGCGTTTACTAACAACCCTTGGAGTTGTTATCTCCCTTTGTCTCGGTGCATGTTCTTTTTTGTGATGTACACATTTCGGTATACATTTCTCTACTGTCCTTTTTTGTCTCAGTTGATACTGTCGGTATACATTTCCCTACACGTGTGTGTACACAAAGACTGTCGGTATACATTTCTCTACATGTCTCAGTGCACGTACCCATCTAACTCGGATCAGACCGGCGAATCCAACCGGAACTCGGACCCATGATTGAGTTGACTCACAAATTAGACCGATTTAATTAAACTCGATTGATGTAATCTTAATGATAACTATGATCGGATCCCATAGTGATAACTATGATTCAAAGGATTATGAAATCCTTTACTCTGCTGCTGCCGTAAATGCCAAAAAACCCAATATGCAACTTCTCTTTAAATTTCTTAGATTCGATGGGTCTTTTGGGTTGGATCAGATCGATTCGGGTCGACATCACCTTCATGTTGAGTTTTACTAAATACAACGAGTTATGGTATCAAACTCAATTATACTCGTCAAAATTTAATTTGTTTGATGAACACCACCAAATTGGTTGACCTAACGAGTCAATTTAATTGGATCATCAGATAGGTTGGGTTGGGTCATGTCAGGTTTAAGACTGTCAAAATTTGCAGGAAGAGTCTGTATAGGTGGAGATGCTGATGCGAGAAAGATACAAGGAAAAATATGCCATGCATGCAACGTAAACATATAACTATTTTAGTTATTGGTGCAAAGAAACAAACAAGCATAATTCGTTGCTGCTGTTGTTGCATTATTCGATCATATGTGTCTTGTTCTTGTTTGAATGTCAACTTTAAAAGTCAACTAACCCACTCACAATACTCTCTCTCTCTCTCTCTAAGTTGATTAGCTACATGCATGTAAATGGACAAGAGAGACATGACAGACGCAAAAAATAGGGATGGATTGGAATGCTACTGGATAAGCTAAATTAATATCTCTCACACCAACTTCATTAGCTACATTGTGAAATGGATGTAAATGGACAAGAGAACAAAGTCAAAAACCAGCTGGCTTTTCTTTTTCTACATGCACTACTGTCGAGTACGTGAAAGAAATGTCTGAATTCAATGAAGGTTTCATAACAAGTAAAATCTAAGCTCCTCATATCTCAGAAAGGGCACAGTGGTTCTGTGCAAGTTGCTCAAAGCTGAAAACTTCTTTCTTTCAACTCGGCAACTAAAACCTAAACTCCTCAAAAAGGCCAGTGGTTCTATGCAAGTTGCTAAAACCTGTAAACTTCTTCCTTTCAACTCAACAAATAAAACGTAAGCTCCTCATGCTCTCAGAAAGGCCACAGTGATTCTGTGCAAGTTGCTCAAAGCTGATTTACAGCTATCTATCTTTTGAGACATAGCAAGAAGAAGAAGTTTATTCTTCGATACACTATCCTCCAAGCATACGGTGTTTGGATTCTTGGGTTTAGTGTATATCACTGATCCTAGAACATTCCTGACTTATTGGATTTATATTTAAGAGAACAAAACAAAAACAAAAACAAAAAGGAAAAAGACAAGACATGATCAACTTTGGGCAATCCATCTACACCACAAAATCTTGTCGGATAAGGTTGGTGTGTCCTGTGATTGCTCCTGCAGTATTAAATCAAAACATTGTAATTAAATTGGAAGTTGATTTATTTTTTAAAATATGAGTCATAATCTTGATCGAAAGAAAAAAATAAACTACTATAATGCATTGAATATATTAAAAAAAAATATGAAGTACAATCAAGAGGGGTTGAAAGACCAAAAGATCTAAGGTTTCAAAAATTATAGGCTGTTATATGATTAACAAAAAATTTGTTTTGAATTGTCTCTATTCTTTTTTTCAATTATATTTGATCTATAGTTTCTCAATGTCCACTTTGCTATGATTAATGCGCATTTTGCTCTTGTTGTCCACTTATAGAATCCCTGTGCATATTTCTTATGCATGTCTGGATACATCCACAAAATGAAGGAAATCATTCTTAAAGGTTGTTCATTCATTTCTGATGCAAGAGTTATGCAACATAGGAAATTACCTTTTTATTTAGTTTATTACATTCAACAACTTGGAGCCATAAAGATGATACTGCCACACTTGTTCTATTTTTAGAGATTTGACTTTCTACATGCTATTTCTTTTTCTTTTGGCTTGCTATATGTAAATATACATTTTTTTTTCATATGTACGACATGCAATGATTTATTAGTGAATTTGTCATTATTTATCATTTCGGTCCATAAATAAATGTCTTTGATGATTCATGGTAAGCTATTTCGATGTAGTTAAGTTAGAGATGACAAAAGAAAAAGTTTTCAGGGCATGATAAAATCTTATCAAAGAAATTTGACGAGCACCATAAGAAAGATACAGTTGCTGCAGTATATGTGGTGATGTGAATTCTTTATGAATATCATTTTTTTTATAAAAGTAATTAAATTCATTAGATAAAAATTTATCATCTTTATCTATCTAAAGTGTCTTTATGTATCTACCATTTTATCTTTCTACAAATGTCTTGAATTTTCATAAATTATCAAATATTTCATATTTTAGTTTTAGAAAATATACCCAACTCATGTGACTATAATCATCAATAAACAATAGAAAATATTAACTTCTACCAAATAATTTTGTATTCATAGATCCACTTATCATGAATTAATTCAAAATAATTATATGCTCTTCATGCTTTTTCAACAGGAAATGAATTTTTACTTTGTTTGCCATAAATACATCATTAACATACATCAAGTGTATTAATTTTAGATAATCTAAAAATTATTATTTTTTATTTAATAATCTTAAACCCTTAATGTTAATGTGTCTATATCTTAAATGTCATAAATTAGACTTATTCTTTTGAGTTACGACAAGAGCATGTTTTTCAACATTTGAAATATCAAGTGGAAACATCTTGTTTTACGTCATGCAAATCCATCATCTATCGATTGGCTAACACTCAACAAGTTATATGATAAAGTAGGAACAAAAAAAATATTATTAAGGTATTTTACCTTCTCTTGATTTGTCTTCATCTCAATTGTTCCTTTCCCTTCCACTTGAATTTGCTTGTTATTTTCAAATTTAACTTTTAACTTATGAGTTTCATTAATATCTCTAAATATTAGAACATCTACTATCCAGAAACCAAATATTATTTGAGATATCATTAACTTGTGAACGAGTTATAGACAACTTACTATTTTTTTCATTTTTCTCCACTTGCTTTTCTCTTTTCTAGCAATTTGCTTTCATCTGATCAAACTTTTTACAATGGTGACATTGAATTCCACTATTGTAGTTTTTTTTATCATAATTTTTTTTTTATCATAATTTGATTGTTTTTGTTCATTATGCCTATCAAAGTGTCTTCTTCCATTTCCTCTACCCTAAAATCCTCCTCTGGCATATCCTCTTCCTGTTGATTTTTTATTTTCTTTTGAAGTAGAAGACTCCCTCTTAACTTGAAATATTTTTATCTTTAATAGTGTATAAACCATCATCAAATATAACTGAATATCCATCATCTATCGATTTGCTAACACTCAACAAGTTATGTGATAAAGTAGGAACAAAAAAAATATTATTAAGGTATTTTACCTTCCCTTAATTTGTCTTCACCTCAATTGTTCCTTTCCCTTCCACTTGAATTTGCTTGTTATCTCCAAATTTAACTTTCAACTTATTAGTTTCATTAATATCTTTAAATATTAATTTTATGCCAGACATATGATTAGAACATCTACTGTCCATAAACCAAATATTATTTAAGATATTATTAACTTGGAATGAGTTATAAACAACTTACTATTTTCTTCATTTTTTTCCACAACTTGCTTTTCTCTTTTCTAGCAATTTGCTTTCATGTCACCAAACTTTTTACAATGGTGACATTGAATTCCATTATTATAGTTTTTTTTATCATAATTTGATTGCTTTTGTTTATCATGCCCATCAAAGTGTCCTCTTCCATTTCCTCTACCCTGAAATCCTCCTCTGGCACATCCTCTTCCTGCTGATTTTTTATTTTTTTTGAAGTAGAAGACTCCTCCTTAACTTGAAATATTTTTACTTCACTTTTTTCAAATGACCTATTCATCCTTACTTCATGTGCTTACAAGGAACTCATTAGTTCGTCAAATGAAAATATTAATAAATCTTTTGACTCGTCAATTGCAGCAATAACATGATCATTCCCTTCTCGTTGCGTTAATATCCACCAGCATTCTTGTTGGGGATGGCACCTCAATTGCGACAACAATATGATCGTTCTATTTAAAAATATCAAAACAGATGCGCTTCTCGTTAATGTTGCGTGATACACTATGGTGGCTCGGCCACCTCTTGTACAAGCAGTTTAAAGATAACGATCATGTTGTTGTCGTAATTGAGGTGTCATCCCTAATAAAAGGAATGATGGTGAATATTAATTTGAGGAGTCAAATGAAGGGAATGATCTTTACTCCAATTGAGGAGTCAAAAGATTTCTCAATATTTTAATTTGATATGACATCACTGTATATATCCGTTTGAAGAACTTCAAGAGACATTCCCCGGATCCATCGTTGATTGAGATTGATCATGATAAGGTTCACAACATCGTCCTTCCTGGTGAACTGTCTGTCCATTCCAAATGTTCCTCAATCCTCCATAAAGTGTGATAAAGGAGAAAGAATTAAGTTTCAGTTCTGATGTTCTCTCCTTTCAGCAGGTATGCTCTTGTTTGTTTGTTTGTTTTCAAGTCGATGCACTTTGGTTCATTATTTTTTACCTAATTCCTGCTGTATAATGCACATTCTGTGTGTTCAAGGAGATGGTGACTGGTTAAACTGCATATTTTATGATACATTGCAGACCAAATTTAAAATCTTTGATAATATTTATCATTTTTATAGCGAGGTAAAAAGTGCATTAATTGATGTTGTAAGAAGAGTGTTTTTAAGGATTTGAAATCATGATTGATTTACTAGTGTGTGTCTGTTAGCCGATGGCAGGGAACATGTTGTCCTGTATCGATGTATTAACACATGGTATATTAGTACATATCGATGTTTCGATGAGGAAGAAAAATATATTGAAGAGAAAGGTCATCAAGAACTTTATGTACTGTGATAATTTTTTTGTTCCAATTAAATGCTGATATCGAAAGTCATAGCTCATCAAGAACAATACTGTGATTAGTGGCGGCCAGGATCGGATCGTCAAGATCTGGGATACAAAATCTGGGACTCTAAGGTCCACACTTCATGATTGCCTTGGATCCGGACATGTAGATGAAGTTGTCAGTGAAGTAGCTGCTCGTTCGCAAGCAGTCACATCGATCTACAATATCATGTGAAGAACACATTCCGGTGACTAAATCTTATGACAAATTATAAACATTTGAACCACATTTTAGCGAAATAGTCGACTCATTTGATCAGTGAAAAGGTAGTCAAAGCAATTAAAACGGGTTCTTGTTGAATGGACAATGTATGAGCTTTCGATTGGCCACTCAATATAGGCATGTACTATTTCTCTGTAGACTTGAAAGTGTATCATTGCAGATAACCTAAAGAAGACAAGATTGATATGAAGACGATAGACTTCTTCTTAGACTTGAATTATATACCTTATAAAACAAATAAACAAAATTAAGAAGTTATACTCCTTAATATTACATAAAAGGAATGCATCATAATATTTGCTCTTTATCTTTTTGTTATTATATAATTCATAGATAGGTTCTCACAACATTATATCATTGTCTTATCTTCTTTTGTTACGTATAGGGTTTAGGGTTTATTATATATATATATATATATATATATATATATATATATATATATATATATAAGATTTTTCTTTAATTTCTTCCTTCTCATGAGATATTCTCAAGCATAGAATATATTTTAAGAAAATATAAGAATTTTGTCTTAGTACTCAAATAAGAAATAATGGGGTTTAAAAATACAAAGATTTAGGAAAATAATCTGCTATTTGATATACAATTATTTTATTCTATTTTTTTATAGAAGTAAACATTCATGGAATTTCCAACAACCTTTTTTAGCTTCACATATTTATCTCATAGTGTTGGGATTCTTTAGTATCCTTCTCATTTATTTATCCTCAATTTTTTTATCCCTTTAAATTATAGTATAGATTATGTCCCTCCAAATATTAAGATCAGTCACTTACATCCTTCTCGGTATTAAACAAATCTAAAATTATCCTCTACTAATTATAGATAATTTGAAAAAAAAAATTATAAACATTATCAAAATTCAAACCATAGTCAACTAATAAAGATTAATTACAAAAGGTATACATGTATGTTTATGAGAGATTTCATGGACATATAGTTTAGTCTTTTGTCTAATTTGTTGATCACTAAATGATGCACACTTATGATATCAAACATTGGGCTATTAGACGGGCCCAAGAAACATCAATTTTGACCCAATTAGAGGACTTGCCATGCCTAATGAAAAAACATATGAAATTAATTTAGTTTTGGAATCCAATTTAATTTGGGTATTATGATTTACTTTTCCTTTAAAATAAATAATGTTAATTTTGTTCGTCCTCGTCTTTTTTTTTCTTTTCTGCATGATTTTGAAGACTTAGTAGTATGAGCTAGAAAAGTATCAATGTTTTCTCATAAATAAGCGGATAAATTTTTGGAAATTGACTATGATTTTAGAAGATTTATGATATGCCAGATCTGGATTCGAGGCGGAGTATCTCTTCGTGTAGGAACTTGATATGTTTCTTCGTTCTTATGAATAGATAGCTGAAAGAAGCAGACATGACGTCGCTTTTTCCCTTTTTCCCTTAAAATAGAGTTGAATTTGTATATCGTGCTCTTTAAAAGAAAAGAACGAATTATTTATTGAAAATCAATTCCCTTCACTTATTTGCCTTCGCTTATCACTTTTAAACAGGAAATTGTGATCGAGAGATAATTTTAATTTTCATTTAACTTATTTTTTCAGTGTTTCCATTTTTTCTTTATCATTACGTGAAGCTATTGATGTCTGTGATAGCAGCTATTATGTTGAACTTATATTCGTATTTTAAAAAAAGTCACTGATACAAGCATGCTCTCTATATGAAAGCCTCACTCCATGAGTATGAAATTTTTGAATAGATACTTATTTTATTTAAACTGAGTTTTTTAAATGTTCACATGAATATGCTCTCTATAGATGATTTAATATTTATAGGTAATAATAGCTCTATGATTAAAGATTTTAAGCACTTTATAAAAAAACAAGTTTGAGATCTCTGACTTCAGCTTAATGACTTATTTCATTGGTAGCGTGCTCGATCATCGTCTTCTCAATCTCTTTCAAGTGCTTGGAGATCCAAGAAAACATAAATAAAATACAGCAAGCAAACAATTACCTCAACACAAGGACGATTGGAGGCAAAAGTGATTAGGGATTTCATAAATATCTAAGCAAATCAAGAGGTTTGGGGGCATCATTTCTGTTCAAGTTCTTCACCTAAATCGACAATAAATAGATGGGGACAAGAGGAGAAAAATATATATATTTTTTATGACTATGGGTTGTTGTTGTATTGAAAAAATGAAAAGCGGAAAACAACCCTTTAAATTTATATTTAAAATAATATTCATAAATAAAATAAATAATATGAGGAGAATTTACCGGTTCATGTATATTATTTTTTGATATAAACTGATATGCATGAACTAGACTTATTATCCACTTTTTTCATGAATAAAGTAGATATTATCCAAAATAATATGCATGAATATTGAATAAATATGTATATCCAAAATTTATTTAAATCGATTCAGAAAATAAAATGACATGAGAATGCATGAACCTAAAATGGGTACATAAACATAGTAGACAACCAACCATACTTTTGCCATTGAAGTAGACAACCAACCAAGGTGGCAATGGGTGACAGCGGAAAGGAAGATGAGGAACTATCCAATGTAGCTCGACATGAATGGAGTTACTTGTCAATTAGATATAGCTAAAATAGCCAGCCGGTGGTGTCATGTCATCATCCTCTCCTAAAAAGCTCCTTCTCATGAAATAAATTGATTGCAATTTAGAGGGACTAACTTTCATTTCTCACAATAAGAAAAATATATATATTTTTTAATCTGTGGTTGCTACAAAAGAAAATATCATGAGCAAATTCCACTAATTTCATACTATAAAAATCGTAATTATCGTCGGAAGATCCTATCCAATCCAATCTGTCGATATTATTCCGTCCTTTTTATCTAGTTGATCGATGTCCTTCCTGTCTCAAGAGGAAGGTTGAAGCCCTTTTCTAGCACTCTCCTTGTGCCACAGAAGATGGACCCAACCAAGGAGAAAAGAAAAGAAAAGAAAAGAAATGGCCTTTCCAGCTTGGTTCCATCCATCTATGTGCTATTTCTCTCTTTGATCTTTCTTTCACCAGCTCAGTATCAATATTGATATCAGCCTCTTTGCTTGGATTGAACTTTCTGTCGAGTTAGTAAATTGTTCAATGTGATGATAGTTTTCGTCTTTTTGAACATAAATAAAATAGAAACAGCCTTGCAAGAAGGAAGCAAAAGTATGTTTCTACAAAAGAATTACAGGTACTGATGTAATGATTTCTTCTTCTTCCTTCTTGGAGTCCATCGTCAAAGCACCTCATTTATCACATTGAAACACTAACAATCTCACATCCTCTATGGACTTGCTTTTTCATCCCTAATAGTGAGAATTTATGATTAACCTGTTCCCATCATATGTTGTTGACGTCGTCGTCATCACCAACAGCCTCTCTCTCTTCTGAAAAATAACTTCCCGAAGAGACGTTACCTAAGGAAAAAATCACCGAGGATGTTGTTATCGAAACCATGACATGACTGAGACTTGTATGAGAGGTGATAGAGGAAGTGCGTCCACTTCGATGCCATGGTCCTCCTTTGTTGAAGGGAATGCTAGTAGGTATTATGTCTTTTCCTTTGTTGAGGCAAAAACGAAGGTCAAGGGAAACTC
Organism: Musa acuminata AAA Group; assembly: GCF_036884655.1. Taxonomy (NCBI): domain Eukaryota; kingdom Viridiplantae; phylum Streptophyta; class Magnoliopsida; order Zingiberales; family Musaceae; genus Musa; species Musa acuminata. Next base: position 48,834,999 of record NC_088334.1, on the reverse strand, counting down.
TCGAACGAATATCCTCAATGCAGATTCAATTTTTTACATCTCCTTCAGAAAGAGAATGGAGGATCAAAAATAAAAGATTCACCGCACCAATTGGGTTGTAGGAGGCTTGAGGATTCCACTTGTATGTTAGGGTTTTCTTCATCATTCCTTCCATAAAACTACTGATATGATCTCGAGAGAAGGGTCCGAGTTATTGTGACAATCCAAGCTACACCAAATTTAGATTAGATGACGAGCTAGAGTCAATATCGCCAAAGAAGCTACAAAGCCTTTTCATGTTAGTCTTTCTCTATGCCCACTGAAAAGTAGCTACAGTACATAATAATACATTTCTAACATCACATAAAATTGTATCAACAAATTTGCACTTAAGAATTCTCTCCACCCTTTCTATGCCAAGTCAGCCTAACTTTTCCCTGGAGGGACACCTTCCAAGAACATGCCAAAGGAAATATGCCATTGATAATATACTCAACCCAAGTATTTTTGTCCTTTGCTTCTACCACTACTACTATTGTCGCCACCTTTCAATAATTGATGCAATTAACATTAATCAAATCCTAATGATGATAAATTGTACGTAGACCAAAGTCAAACGTGATCACTACTAACGTTCCAACATCAACCAAATGAGATATATGTTTGTTGCATGCACCCTTTATGGTGCAATAGCTTTGCTGCTCCGTCGAGCATGCAATTTTTAACACACGGTGGGCACGATAGATTAATTATGGCACGATAGATTACTACTCCGTCAATTTATAACATAACCTTGATCGTTAGTTCATCAAATGAAAATATTGATAAATCTTTTGATTCCTTAGCAACAACATAATCATTCCCTTCTCGTTACATTAATATCCACGAACATTCCCTTCGCAGGGGATGACATCTCAATTGTGACAACAACATGATCCTTCACTTTAAAAATATCAAAGCGGATGCACTTCTCATCAACGCTGCATGACACGCCATGGTGGCTTTGCCGCCTCTTGTACAAGTTCTATAGCTTCTCCTCCGAAGTGATGTCATCCCCAACGGAGGGAATGATGGTGGATATTGACGCAACGAAAATAAAATAATCATATTATTGTCGTAATTGAGAAGTCAAAAGATTTATTAATTAAGGAATCAAATGATCATGTTCTTTACACTATTTTCTTGGGTTGGAAGTAAAGCAAAGATCAGATGGAATTTTTTATTTCATAAACAAAATATGCAATGGATCTACTAAAAAAATCTAATATAATTAATTATAAAGTTACAACAACACCCATGAATGTAAATGAGAAATTGAAACTTAAAGATAGTACATGTCTGACAAAGGTAAGATACTATAAAAGTTTGGTTGGAGATTTAATTTATCTAACTCATACTCGACCAGATATTACCTTTTCTGTTGATGTAGTATCCAGGTTTATGCATAATCTAAGCAAACATTATATCGGAGCTATTAAAAGAATTCGATGTTACATTTTTGGAACTACATATTATAATATTTGGTATTCTCATAATTTTAAATGTAAATTATTTAGTTTCAATAATATAATAGTGGTTGGATAGAAGCTTTATATAATATAAAGAGTACTATAGATAATACTTTTAGTAGCTATATCTTAGAGTTCAAAAAAAGCATGATAAATTCGGGTCAAAATTGATGTTTCTTGGCCCGTCTAATAGCCCAATGTTTGATGTGACAAAAGACTAAACTATATGTTCATGAAATCTCTCATAAACATACATGTATACCTTTTGTAATTAATCTTTATTAGTTGACTATGGTTTGAATTTTGATAATGTTTATTTTTTTTTTCAAATTATCTATAATTAGTAGAGGATAATTTTAGATTTGTTTACATTGATGATACCGAGAAGGATGTAAGTGACTGATCTTAATATTTGGAGGGACATAATCTATACTATAATTTAAAGGGATAAAAAAATTGAGGATAGACAAATGAGAAGGCTACTAAAGAATCCCAACACTATGAGATAAATATGTGAAGCTAAAAAAGGTTGTTGGAAATTCCATGAATGTGTACTTCTATAAAAAAAATAGAATAAAATAATTGTATATCAAATAGCAGATTATTTTCCTAAATCTTTGTATTTTTAAACCCCATTATTTCTTATTTGAGTGATAAGATAAAATTCTTATATTTTCTTAAAAAATATTCTATGCTTGAGAATATCTCATGGGAAGGAAGAAATTAAATAAAAATCAATCTTTTTTATGGTCCCAATGTGAAGTCACATATGAGAAGTAAATATAGAAATCAAATAATTATTGAGAAGTCACATATATATATATATTTATTTATATACATATATATATACACATATATATACATATATATATATATATATATATACATATGTATAAATATGTATACACACACACACACACACACACACACACACACACACACACACACACACACACACACACACACACATATATATATATATATATATATATATATATGTATATGTATGTATATGTATATACATATATATGTATATACATATGTATTTATATATATATATGTATGTATATATATATGTATATATATACATATATATATATGTATATATATATATGTATGTATGTATATATATACATTTATACATATATATATATATAAATATATATTTATATACATATATATACACATATATATACATATATATATTTATATACATATGTATACATATATATATATATATATATGTATATGTATATACATATGTATATTTGTATACATATATATATATATATATGTATGTATGTATATATATATGTATATACATACATACATATATATGTATATATATATGTATGTATATATGTATATATGTATATACATATGTATATATGTATATACATATATATATGTATATATGTATATACATATGTATATATGTATATATGTATATACATATGTATATATGTATATACATATACATATATATATATATATACATATATATATATATATACATATATATGTATGTATGTATGTATGTATGTATGTATGTATGTATGTATGTATGTATGTAATAAACCCTAAACCCTATACATAACAAAAGAAAATAAGACAATGATATAATCTTGTGAGAACCTATCTATGAATTATATAATAACAAAAAGATAAAGAGCAAATATTACGATGCATTCCTTTTATGTAATATTAAGGAGTATAACTTCTTAATTTTGTTTATTTGTTTTATAAGGTATATAATTCAAGTCTAAGAAGAAGTCTATCGTCTTCATATCAATCTTGTCTTCTTTAGGTTATCTGCAATGATACACTTTCAAGTCTACAGAGAAATAGTACATGCCTATATTGAGTGGCCAATCGAAAGCTCATACATTGTCCATCCAATAACAACCCGTTTTAATTGCTTTGACTACCTTTTCAATGATCAAATGGGTTGACTATTTCGCTAAAATGTGGTTCAAATGTTTATAATTTGTCATAAGATTTAGTCACCGGAATGTGTTCTTCACATGATATTGTGCAGAAAGTTGTGCGACTGTATTCTTAAAACAAGAAGACTCTCGTGCTGACTCAGTCAGATTCAACTCTTCACAGAAGTGTTTTTCTGCAAATGAGAAGTAATCCATAGTGTGCCATTGTCTTCTTAAGCTGCTCACAAGTGTTGCAGTTTAGTAGTGCTTGATCTGTGACAGCATTAATTTGACGTCCCTACTGTTCGGTCTCTCGGCGGGGTCGTCATATGTGCAGAAGTAAGCAACCTTCAACACTAGCAGCATCTGCTCCTCGAACCCTTTCCCCATCAACCTCCCGTCGATCGCCGCCGCCGGGTCGGCCGACCGCAGCACGTTCCTCAACCACCCCACGAGGCACATCTCGTCCGTCGCCTGGAAGAACTGGTCGCTGGGGAACCGGCTGGTGACGAGCACCGCCAGTATCACCCCGAAGCTGTAGATGTCGCACTTGGCGGTGCAGGTCATCGTCTGATAGTACTCCGGCGCTATGTAGCCCAGCGTGCCGGCCACGTTGTTGGAGGCCACCGGCCCGCTCATCATCTCGTGCACCACCTTCGCCAGCCCGAAGTCGCCGATCCGGGCGTTCAGGTTGCAGTCCAGCAGTATGTTCGCCGGCTTCAGGTCCCTGTGGATGACCTGTGGCCGGTGCACCATGTGGAGGTACTCGAGGCCGGCGGCGATGCCGAGCGCGATCTTGTACCGAACCGGCCACTGCAAACTCCTCCGCTTCAGGAAGTCGTGCAGAGACCCGTTAGGCATGTACTCGTACACGAGGTAGTGGCAGTCGGGCTTGGGGACGTGGGCCAGCAGAGGAAGAAGACTGGGGTGGCGCATCCGCCCCACGGTGAGTATCTCCGACCGTATCTGCCGCGTGTGGATGTTGAGGAGCTCCGACTCCTCCTGGCAGATGCTGGCGGCGCCAGTTGCGGCAAGGTGGTCGATCTTCTTGATGGCTACGGGGATCGTCCGATTCTCGACGAAGATCTCGGCTTTGTATACCTCGCCGCACCCGCCCCGGCCGATGATCTGGGCGAGGAAGGGTAGGCCTTTGTGCTGGAGATGCTGGAAGAAGGGGATGGTGTCCGGGTGGCGGAGCATCGGGCTGAAGACAGTGGCAGCGTTCCCAGGAGCTTTCTCTTCGGCCAAGATCCTGCTAAGGGTGCGTCGGTGGACGACGAACCGGGAGAGACGAACGACGGACCACCAGAGGAAGAAGAGGAGTATGCCGATGGTGAAGCCGATGAAAAAGGAGAAGGTGGCGCTCATCCAAAGAGGGTATGACAGGAAGAAGGCCGTCGAAGGAGGCGGCGGCATGTCGGGAGTCAAGCCGGTGCTGCTACTGAGAAGAGAACGTTGTAGAGTGAGGCTAGCAAAGCCATAAGTAGCGGATTGTAGCTTCGTGCTTCTTGTGCGGGTGGCACAGGGAACGAAGTAGAGGAAGAAGAGGGAGCGAGGAAAAGATGACTTTTCAAGTCAACCGAAGAACGCGTCCTATATGGTAGAATCAGATGGACGGTGAGAGGAACGACAACAAGAAACCATCACGACTCATAAAGCGTTCTACTTTCAAACGTGGACTTGCGCGTCAAAACAGTGATCACACTAATCCTTCCACAAACGCGTGGAAAACTTGGCGTTTCCTGTGGCTTCGTATCATCACTCATCAGATTAATTCGTAGTTTAGCGTCAAGAGTCATGCAATTCGTAGCTAAGCATCATAGAAAGGCTCTTTGCAATTCAGACTCTACAATCTGTATCATCCTTACTGCTCTTCAGATTTGAGCCCATGCGATCCAATAAAAAGCCCATGTAAGGCTGCCTTTGAATCCAATAATATTTACAAGATCATATCATGCGATCGAGTGTGATCTGATCTGAATGTCGCATGATCGAGTATGATTTGATCTGAACGACCTAAAAAATCAGTTAATTTATAGCTCAAATAGTTTGTGGTCTCGTGAAACGTGTTTTAAGATAAAATAAAAAAATAATATGAATTTATCTATTAATAAACTATATTTTTTATATTCATCTAATTAAATAAAAAAAATCAAAGTGTTAATTTAGTTCGAAGACGAATTTGATGGGTAGGTATTGGACTCTACCGGTTACATTAACCCAATTAAGGATTAGCTACAAACCCGAGTTGGCGAAGAATTTGACCATGGCTAGGGTTTCTCTCTTCTCTCTCTATATATATGCACGACGTGCGGTGCACAGTCGGCCACCGCATCGCCTCCTTCCGCGTCTGTTATCCTCCTCCTTTTCTAGGGTTCGGGTTAACGTTTCTTCCGTGACAAGAATCCTATTCCTCCTCATCTCCGTCTTCCGATCTCAATTACTCCCTCCTCTTTCTCTCTCGAATCGAGTCGATCATGGAGATCGAATGCTTGAAGGAGTTTCCCCACCCTCTGATGGATCGCCGGCCCCGGAAGCGCCCGAGGTTAGGGTGGGACGTTGACCCCCTTACCGCGGCCAAGGTATTGCCCCCTTGTTGTTCTCCCTTGTTTTGATTCTTCTATTTTATCATCTGATCTCGGATCGGGTAGATCAAGGGCAGTTTTTCTTTAGATCTAGCGGTAAGATGAGGTGATATCTCGGAATTTACTTTTTATTTGTTCTTTCTTTTATATTTCGTGTTTGATCTTGTAGTTTGTCTTTTCAATAATCTTTTTTGTTTCTATCTTGATGGATCTGGGTAACCGTTGTGTATCCTTCTTCGCTGGTGCTCGTCGTCGTCTTTTTTGTTCTTTTCTGCATGATTTTGAAGACTTCGTAGTATGAGCTAGAAAAGTATCAACGTTTTCCCATAAATAAGCGGATAAATTTTTGGAAATTGACTATGATTTTAGAAGATTTATGATATGCCAGATCTGGATTCGAGGCGGAGTATCTCTTCGTGTAGGAACTTGATATGTTTCTTGGTTCTTATGAATAGATAGCTGAAAGAAGCAGACATGACGCTGCTTTTTCCCTTAAAATAGAGTCGAATTTGTATATCGTGCTCTTTAAAAGAAAGGAACGAATTATTTATTGAAAATCAATTCCCTTCACTTATCATTTTTAAACAGGAAATTGTGATCGAGAGATAATTTTAACTTTCATTTAACTTCTTTTTTCAGTGTTTCCATTTTTTCTTTGTCATTACGTGAAGCTATTGATGTCTGTGATAGCTATTATGTTGAACTTATATTCGTATTCTAACAAAAGTCACTGACACAACAGGGTGAGTTTCTTGTTTATCAAATATTGCAATTGTTCTTAGGTGAGGATTAATCCACTGGCTTGTTAATGTATTATAAGGAATTTTGATCTGATAAATGCATATTCATATTAGCATGTGCTTGACCCTTGACATTCTATGAAGCTTGATATTGTTCCTTGTAGAGTGGCTTTAGGCTTTCTTGTTTGTCAACAGCAACCAGTTTTCTGAATGTCCATCACGAAAGTGAAGAAAATAAATTTATAAGGAAATAATGATTTTGTTTGTTGGATGGGAGAAAAATAAATCAATGGTTGTCTGTAGGCTCAAATAGGTATCTTATGTGGACAAGAAGTTAACTTGAAGAGCTTGGTTCCTTCGGGGGGTGCTTCAGATCACACTTGTGCATCCCAGTCTGCAAAGGATCAGGAACGAGATGCTTCCCCTCCTTGGAGAGGAGATGATAAAGATGGACATTACAAGTTTGAACTTGGAGAAAATTTAACCTCTCGCTGTAATCATACTTATCATTTTTTCCAAATTTTCTTTCTCTCTGCTGGTTTTGCTGTATATGCTGTGTGATCTATCTGTTAAAAAGTCTGTCTTTCTAGAAACCTTCGGTATATGCCAGAGTTTGCATCATTTTGACAACTTCTTAATGCCTTTAGCCAATTGGACTGATTATTTGGCTAAGTGATATTTTTTGAGTCAATTTTTTATAAAGTATATAAGATTGTGATACCCAAGTTTTATCATAGGATTAAAGAAATATATCTATTCTTCATGGTTGTTTTTTATTACTATCTATGATCTAATCTATTTTTCATCTATCACAAGTCTGTCTTATTATTTATACTTTATTGATTAATGTTTTGAAAACAGTAACATCCTTAATTATTCAATCTACTATGAGTTATCACCTACAATGTTTCTAAAATATGTTTTTTTTGCTTTGACATTGTTGGATTTTCTTGTATTGACATCGTTTTGCTTTCTGTGGATGCTGCTACTGTTTATCTGACTTCATACTTTCTTTTCTTTTTTCTTTTTTGGCAGATAAGATTCACAGCAAAATGGGTGAAGGCAAGTTGATATCCCTCCTAATCTTTCATATAAATCATTTTCTCCTTGCATGGAAGCTCAGTGGGATTTATCTCATTTACTGCTAATGCTGTCCTCTGCCAGTTTCCAAGTGGTCCATCTTTCCCCCCTGTAGTTCATTTCATCACTTTTTCTTGTCCTGTGATTTCAGGTACCTTTGGGCAGGTTCTGGAATGTTGGGATAGGGAAAGGGAGGAAATGGTAGCCATCAAAATTGTCCGGGGCATCAATAAGTACAGAGAAGCTGCTATGATAGAGATTAATATGCTGCAACAGCTTGGGAAGTATGATAAGAATGCAAGTCGGTAAGTCTTGTGCATCACTTATGTTGCCTCTAATTTTTAGATTTACTCTTTTTAGTTGTTTTAGTAGGTTTAAGATTATACATGTATAAGATGGTGCATTCTTGCAGTTGTGTGCAAATACGGAACTGGTTTGACTATCGTAACCATATCTGTATTGTAAGTATATGAGTTGTGATAATTTCCCTACTTTCCCAAATACAGTTGGGAGTTGAAAATATCTGTCAACTTAAATGATCTTAACAGGTATTTGAGAAGCTTGGTCCAAGCTTATACGATTTTCTACGCAAAAACAGTTATCGCTCATTTCCAATTGATCTTGTCCGCGAGTTTGCCAGACAACTATTGGAATGTGTAGCATGTGTGTAGACAGTACTTCCACATCTTTTTTTTTATTGTTCATCTTCATCTGTGTTTTTCTGCTTGTTTTGTTTTACCCTTATGGTTATATAACCTATAAAAAGTGTGGTAGTAAAGGCCTAAATTCTTGGGCCATAATAATAGCTTTGCAATGGAACAATGCCTTCACTCTCATGAGGGGCTTGTATCTTGTTGCTTACTATTGGCCACTGTTACTTGAGATTTGATGATCTCTTACCAGTGGTTTTAACTTTTCTGAATCTTCTGTAGTCACTTCCTTTTATCTATTTGTTTGCAGTTATGCATGACATGCGCCTCATTCACACTGATTTAAAGCCTGAGAATATTCTTCTTGTTTCTCCGGAGTACATCAAAGTACCTGATTACAAAGTACTATTCTATTTCTGTCTTAAATGATGTAGCTTAGAGTTTGTTGAAAATAACTTTGACCTTATGGTTGACATTTGCTCTTAGTAATAGGTTAGCTGAATCCTTCGTTTCTTTGTGGTTAAATAACCATTGGAATGCCATTGCAGCACTAATAGTCAACTGTTTACTTAGGTGTCATCCCGATCTCCGAAACAGGGTTCCTACTTCAAGAGATTGCCAAAATCAAGTGCCATCAAGGTGATTGATTTTGGAAGCACAACTTATGATCGTCACGACAATAGTTATGTAGTGTCTACGAGACATTATCGGGCACCTGAGGTTATCTTGGGTGAGTTCTGTTTAATGAACAAAGAGCATTTTGTTTGCATCCATTTACTTATTGTTTGATAATATTAATGATTGAGTTTAGGACTTGGATGGAGCTATCCCTGTGATATTTGGAGCGTCGGTTGTATTCTTGTTGAACTTTGCTCAGTATGTTTATCAGAGAGGAGCATCTTTGTTTTAAAATCTGTTAACATTCTTCGGCATAACTCAAAGCCACGAAACATTGGTGCAGGGTGAGACTTTGTTTCAGACCCATGAGAACTTGGAACACCTGGCCATGATGGAGCGGGTTCTTGGACCATTACCTTCTAACATGCTGCGACTTGCAGCGTAAGTCCCTGATATATTGATATATTTATAAGTTTTTAAAATTACTACAACCTGCATCGAGTAGCTGTAATCGACTGTTTGTCCCTATAATTTTCTTGCAGCCGAGATGCCGAGAGGTATGTTCGAAGGGGTCATTTGAATTGGCCTGAGGGTGCAACCTCAAGAGAGAGCATGAAAGCTGTGTTGAAACTTCCTCGGCTGCAGGTACTACCTTATTTAATACAGATTTATCTATCATTTAATTACCCGTTATTTGCTAATGTAAAAGAGTTGGGAGGACAGTGTGTCGGTTTTTGTGATGATTCGAGCTGTCTTATGATAGCTTTTCTTTGTAGAATCTGGTGATGCAGCACTCAGATCATTCAGCTGGGGACTTCATCGATCTTTTACAGGGGCTTCTGAGATACGATCCTGCAGACCGATTGGCAGCAAACGCAGCTCTCTTGCATCCTTTCTTCACAAGAAATCGCTAACTCATGTATCCAATTGAGAGAAGGCTTATGCTAACCTGCACTTTTTTGCATTTACAATGAATGGGCGGTCTCGTTTGTAAAGTTTTGTATAGCGGATATGATATTGTTCTCTGATGCGTTAATGATTTATTCTGGTAGCGCGTTTGTTCTCTATTGCGTTGATTGTTTAAATCTTGTGGTTATGTTGGCGCGGAATCACTCAAGAAGTGCTTTTTACTAGGATGACAAGAAACTCGCGGAGATATGCATTTCGATTGTATCTCATTTTTCTAGGATATATGAAATTATTGCAGCTCTGCCTCCTCATCATAAATATATGTTCATCGTCGTGATATATTGGATTTGTACGGAGGATATCAAAGCAAAGGGTTGTTGTCCCTTTTTCTTTTTAAGTTTGTTTGAAGGATGTCGAAGCAAATGGTTGTTATCCTGAGGAAATATTAATTAGATCAAATTTGATAATAAAACGTTAAATATATACGCTAAACCTGTGAAGTGAATAATATCTTTATCACGGGCGATGAACCCAACAGAAGCCGCATACGTCGACCTCAACACCTGTGATCGTCTCCTCATCCTCTACTCGTGAGCTTAACTAATGAGGTGCCCGAAAGAGTTCATGGAACTTTGGTGTCACGGTTGCTGCTTCCCTGCACGCCTCCGTGAAGTCGTCAAATCCGAATCACTTTTAACTCTCCAAATTTGACACATATAGGTCTAATAAAAGCAAAAAAATCATACTCACCACCATTGCTGCAATATTATTTGTACACTTATTCAGCCACACTCACCACCAGTGCTGTGTTAATCCTCTAGACATGCACTGATCCCGAGAGTCCAACATAAATCTTCAAAGAAAAGAGAAGCCAATGTGACGGCACAGGAGAGAGAAAGTGGCACGTGGCTGTGATGGTGGGGGAGGGGGAGAGAGCGAGATAAGAGGGAAATGGTCATCTTCCATGCATCAACTCAAACCACCGTATCTTCCTCACCTTTCCATTCTTTGGATATTGCTGTTCCAAGATAATAATAAAATTATATGATCTTTAAAAAAAAATTAAAATTACATATTCAATATATATATATATATATATATTCACAAAACAAATTAATTTCGCATTAAATCCTCATCAACAAACTATCATTTGACTATCGTAATAATTCTTAGTAATCATAGTCCCTAATGATTAATAAGCTATACTAAATTCATTGGGATAAATTCATCCTTTTATAGATTTTAAACCTATATATATAATATGCATTTTTTTATTTTTCCATTTAAGACAAACAAGTATGAAGTGGCCCCACAGGCCCCCGCACCACTCAGTGACCTCTCCGGTCTGCCTCCGGAGGCGGTTGCCTCCCATCGATTCTTTGGCCCCTTCGCCTATTTATCGCGGAGCATTAACCGGCGGAGACGGAGAAGAAGCCATCAAGAAACAAGAAACGGAGAGAGAGATAGAGAGAGACTACGGTGGTAATGGAAGCAGCCAAAGTAACTACAAGGTTTCTCATATCAAGCCCTACTCCTAACCATAAGCCGCTTCTCCCCTCCACCGCACGCCTTCGTCGGCGGCCGCTTCTCCCCTCCACCGCACGCCTTCGTCGGCGGCCGCGGCCCCTCACCTTGCGTTGCCTCCAGACCCCCGACCCCCCGCTCCCCTACTCCGCCATCGCCTCCGGTCTCCCTTCCACCGCCTCGGTCGCCTCGTGGACGGGTTCTTATTTTCTCATTATTTGTGTTAGAGCTAGCCTCAGGATATTTACCAAAGGTAATTTTGGTAACCCAGCGGAAGAAATAAAAGCGACAAGAACACCAGATTTACGTGGTTCGGTCAATTGACTTACATCCACGGACGAAAAAAAGAATAAATCACTACTATAAAAGCGACTATTATAAATGTCTTAGGAAGATGTTCCTAGGTCATAAAACACCCGAAAAAACTAAACAAAAAAAATCCAAACTATAAGCCAGACTTAAACCCAAAGTAAACACTTAGATTTTTCTTGTGGTGTCACTTGTGGTGTTTCTGACTTCAAAGCCCAGACCCTTATTTATAGGTTAAACATGAGATACCAAACTTGATTTCTCCGATGTGGGACTATGAGACTTGTCAAACTAACAAATCTCCACCTTGGTATGTCCCAACAAAACTTGCTCCACTTTCTTCATAAAAGCCTCAATGGGCAATCACCAATAATGAACACCAACCAAGTCCAAGCACTGCTTGAACTTGTAAACCGGAAGAGGCTTCGTAAGCAGATCAACTAGATTGTCTTTCGTATGAATTTTCTGAACAAGGACCTTTCTCTCAACAATGATATCTCATTTACATCCAACAATTTTCTTATCCGAAGGCGGCTTCACAAGATCCCAAGTTCTATTCTGATGGAGAGATTCAATTTCTTTATTCATCGTAATCAACCACCTAGCGGAATTATCACAAGAAACTACATCTGAGTAGGAAGTAGGCTCACCAACTTCACTTGTTTCTTCTGCAACAGACAAAGCATATGCAACCAAATTTGCATATCTTTGTGGTAGTCGAATATCTCTCCATGGTCTATTCTTGGCTATGGAATATTGCTCTTCCTCTAGATCATCTGCGTCAGTAGACTCGGGATCATCTACTGGCATTCTTTGAGTAGAAGAGTTCGACTTAAAATAATCTGAACTACCAATCTCAAGCTCCACCTGCTTCTGCGCACTATCATTTGTACAACTAGTAGAATCCTCTTTGGAAGATAACATGAACAATTCATCAAAAGTAACATCTCTATTGATTATAAATTTTGGAGATTTGGGATCAGAATACCATAATCTGTATCCTTTCACCCCAGAAGCATACCCAAGGAAAATACATTTTTTAGCTCGAGGCTTTAATTTTCCTTCATTTATATGCATGTATGCTGGACACCCAAAAATTTTTAAATCAGAATAATCAGCAGGAGTACCTGACCAAACTTCCTCCGGAGTTTTAAAGTTAAGTGCTGCAGAAGGAGCGCGGTTGACAACGTAATAGGTCATATTAATTGTCTCTGCCCAAAAGTCCTTTATTAACCCTGCATTTGAGATCATACACCTTCCTCTCTCCAAGAGTGTTCTGTTCATACGTTCAGCCACACCATTTTGTTGAGGCGTCATCCTGATAGTGCAATGCCGAACGATTCCTTCATTTTTGCAGAATTCATTAAAGTCACATTCACAAAATTCCATGCCATTATCTGTTCGAAGCCGCTTAATCTGTTTACCTGTTTGCTTCTCAATCAAAACCTTTCATTGTTTAAAGGTTAGAAAAACATCATTTTTATGCTTCAGAAAATAAACTCAAATTTTTCTGGAATAATCGTCAATGAAAGTCAACATATACCTAGCACCACCCTTAGACTGAACATGAGCTGGACCCCAAAGGTTTGAATGCATATAGTCAAAAGTACCTTTTGTTTTGTGAACTGCCGGAGAATTGAAACTGACTCTTTTCTGCTTTCCAAAAATGCAATGTTCACAAAAATCCAGTAGCCTAGTACTCTGTCCGCAAAGTAGACCCCTTTTACTCAATATGTTCAAACCTTTTTCGCTCATATAACCCAAACGCATATGCCATAATTTGGTGATGTCAGAATTAGACAATGATGATGACGAGACTGCAACCGAACCTGTGACAGTAGTTCCATGCAGAATATACAAGCTACCAGACCTACAAGCTTTCATAATAACAAGAGCACTTATAGAAACTTTCATAACTCCACCTTCAGCTGTGTATTTACACCCAAGGGCCTCTAGGATGCCTAAAGAGATGAGATTCTTTTTTAAATCAGGAACATGTCTAACATTAGTGAGCGTCCTCACAATACCATCATGCATTTTAATTCGGATTGTTCCTCTACCAACAACATCACATGCGGCATTATTGCCCATCAAAACAATTCCACAATTACAATATTCATATGTGGAAAACAAATCCCTATTGGGACACATGTGATAAGAACAACCCGAATCTAAAATCTATTCATTTTTAGACCTTGTCCTATCATCAATAGCAAAGAAAATATTTCCAACATTCTCATCAGTTGCTACACTAACTTCAGCGGATTCAATAGTTTTCTCAACAAAATTTTCCTTTTGCTTTAATTTATTTTTCAATTTAAAGCAATCAGATTTAATGTGCCCCCATTTTATGACAATATCTGCATTCCAAATTTCTATGTCTGGATTTAGATCTACTACTGTCAAATTCTCTTTTATCCATTCTACCCCTGACAACCAGACCCTCAGCCTGATTCTCTCTACTTTCCCCAGTGATATTCCTGTCTATCTGCTCCTTAGATTTCAGTGCGGATTTAATTTCTTGATACGAAACTATTTTTTTCCATAAATCAAAGTATCACGGAAATGCTTAAAAGATTGGGGAAGAGAACACAAGAGTAACAGGGCCTTATCCTCATCATCAATTTTTGCATCTATATTCTCCAAATCCATAATCAAAAAATCAAACTTATCAAGATGTGAGAGTATAGATGTACCTTCAGTCATCCGAAGCATATATAAACTCTGCTTTAAGTAGAGACGATTATCCACTGTCCTCTTCATGTACAAGGCTTTAAGCTTGTCCCACATGCTCTTAGCCGTAGTCTCCGTAGCTACCTCCCGTAAAACCTCGTCAGAGAGATTTAGAATGATGCTTGATCGGGCCTTCTTATCCATACCCGCAAGCTCTTCTTTTGACATATCATCTGGAATGCTCTAAGCTCCCTATAGTACCAAATCAACTCCGTCTTGAACTAGAATGACCTCCATCTTGAGTTGCCACAAGCCGAAGTTGACATTTCTGTCGAATTTCTCGACAACAATCTTTGTTATTGGTATCGTTGCCAAAAGATCCCGAAACCAGGCTCTGATACCAGTTTGTTAGAGCTAGCCTCAGGATATTTACCAAAGAGTAATTTTGGCAACCCAACAAAGACAATAAAGCGGAAGAAATAAAAGCGACAAGAACACCAGATTTACGTGGTTCGGTCAATTGACTTTGACCTACATCCACGGACGAAAGAGGAGCAAATCACTACTATAAAAGGGACTATTACAAATGCCTTAGGAAGATGTTCCTAGGCCATAAAACACCCGAAAATACTAAACAAGAAAAACCCAAACTATTTAACTGAGTGTGGACTTAAACCCAAAGTAAACACTTAGGTTTTTCTTGTGGTGCCACTTGTGGTGTTTCTGACTTCAAAGCCCAGACCCTTATTTATAGGTTAAACAGGAGATACCAAACTTGATTTCCCCGATGTGGGACTATGGGACTTGCCAAACTAACAAATTGCATGTTCTTGATCTTTGATTGTATTTGTTTGATTGTCACTGTTTTCACTCGTCTAGACACCTGCAGTGCTGTTGTTGTACTTTATTCTACTGTAGCCAGAACTACTGTGGTCTTGAACTCTATTTGCTATGTCCACAATTATCAATCCATCAATTGCAGACGTAGTACCTAATATTAGTTTAGTGCACAAACTCTCTGCCAGACAGAGGACTTTGTGTTTGTATATGCATACCTTGTGCCGAACCATGCTGACAAATTGTCGATGTGCCACAGTAGTGAAGATGAATATTTCGTTATAAACAGATGTATGCATACTTCATCTTATGTTGGTGTCGTGCAGAAAGAAGAATTCATTGCATTACTCTTCTGTTTGGCATGAACGGAAGTTTTGACAAGTTCTCATCATCCCATTACAGTGTAATTGCAGGCAATGTTTTTATCTTCTGATGAGTCAAAAATTAAAGAACTGGTGTGAGTGTCCTACGATAAAAGAAAATCTTTTTACATGGATCCAGAGGTCCAAGGCATATTGACTGCTGCACAGAAGTTGTGGCCTCACATCCATATATCTGATTCCTCGGTAATGGCAGATAGGGCTGTTAAAATGGCAGAAGCTGGATGCAAATATATTGCAGTACTTGGTGTGGACTTCATGTCTGAAAATGTTGGTGCAATACTTGATCAGGCTGATTTTAAGAAGGTATGTGGTTTTCATTTGTTTTTATCAATGAACATTTTACGTACTCATTCTTCTTGTTCTGTGTTCCCTTAAGATATTTACAAAAGTACAAGTTACAAGTTCATAGTTTTTCATTAACAGTATATAAACACAATCAACTGCTGGAACTAAGGTTTTGCTCCAAAGAACCCATCATTATAGTCAGATTATTTGCTTTAAGGTTTTGAACATTGATAGTGGTTGATTAGGTCTTCACAACTGAAGGTTATAATTATTTCTATTGACTTGGAAAACTTTCAAAACTTATATGATGTTGCAAACACTCACCAAGTATGAATCAAGGTTCTACATTTCGGGTACCAGATCCATACTGACTTGTAACTGGACCGGATCCATGTACTGTCACATGGTACCATAACACACTGCCGCAAGAGTACCACATGTGGACAGACTGCCCAAAATTGGACAGTTCATTTACCAGTCAATGGGTGGATTGATTTATCAATTCCTGATAAGAGAAATACAAATTTGGTTTAGAACCTAGGGTGTAATCAAACCTATAATGAACTTAGATGGTCTGTGACAAGACCTATTTGGTGTCATGCCATCTTTCCTTAGAGCCTATTACTTAATTGTTGTCAGACAACTTGGAGATTGTCTCTTCAGAGCAGTTATCTTCTTTGTTTCTTTATTGGATTGTTGTTTGGTCATGATCCAGCAGATGCGTTTGTATTTACTATTTTGCCCAAGAGTTGCCTATGGACAAGAACTTTACCAGTTCTTGCATGGATCATAACTAGCCTGTCAGTCAGATAAAAGAGTTTCTGCACACCTTTGGCACTGCAAGATACCTATAGCAGCACCCAGTCAGACAGCTACAATATGCACTTGGTAGTTTGGCATGCCTCAGTACGACAGTTCAGGATTTTATCTTGTCACTGGGATACTAAATAGTTGTTTGTTGGCAGGCTCAGATGTATGGCTTCTTGATTTTAAAAGAACTATTCTCATATGTTCTAAAGGCTCTAATGTTCTCTTTATAAAAACTATGTTTTGGTTTTATTCTAGCACAGTGGAATATATCTTCAGGTCTCTGAACTTTTCAAATTTTGTCTTGCTATGATGTTTGTCAATTATTATATACATTTAACACAATTCTTCATTTTATTTTCGCAGAGATGTCTCCATCATCATCTTATACTGCTCTGTGAATCTCCTACAACGGTGCAGTTCAGATGTTGCAACATGCATACATGTAAGTTTACATGACAATCACATATTGAGTCTCATCAGCCTCTTGTACTCTGCCTACATTCATGAAAAGGAAAATCAAATGCATTCTTTTTATAATTATTTTCATTGTGAATGTTAGACTGTTAAACTTTTTTGAGTTTAGATTTTATCCTAACTCGTTTTGAGATAATAATAATTAACAACGATCATGTTTGTTCTTTGTTTTTAGAAACAAGCATGAATGCATCTTGAAGTACATTTAACTGGTTTATCTTGCACAGTGGTATCGTTTGGAAGACTCTTAACCACAGTAGGTTTCATGCAGGTTGGTGTGTACAGAATGTCCAATGAACTAATTGGTTGCTCCTTGGTGGATGCAGCAGGGAGTTTGACATATATGCAGTTTTGGAGGCAGCTTCAAATTCACCTCCTTCATTGCATGTGATCTACATAAATACTTCCTTGGAGACTAAGGCCTATGGACATGAACTAGTGCCTACAATCACTTGTACTTCATCTAATGTTGTGCAGACAGTTTTTCAGGTTGGTAATGCTCGTAAACTCTTTGCTCCCTTTTAGATTTTGCATTTCATATCTGGTAGTTGCATATTTTAGTGAAGCACATTGCATCAATTTGGATTACTAATCTCATATATTTGTAATTTGATTTTTCTCTAATAAAATATTTGCTAGGCATTTGCTCAAGTACAGGATTTAAATGTTTGGTATGGTCCTGATTCTTACATGGGTGCAAATATTGTGGAGTTGTTTCACCAAATGGCTGACATGACAGATGAAGAAATATCAGAATACATCCAGAGCATAACAGGAACTCCATAAGATCATTACTGAAGAGGCTGCACTACTACCAGGTTTGTCGACCGTTGCACTGTTCTTCCTTTCTTTAATCAGCATTTATTACACAGAAATGCTACTTTGATTTTTGGCTGTCATTCGCAATATTATTAGTTATAAGGTTTTATACATGTTCAGTTGGTTATAGAAATTATTTTGACCAACTTCTTATTGTAGCTTAATGTAATTATGTACTACTGAACACTTCTGGTATTGCTTGGTTATATCACAGAAAGAAAGCTAATAACACAGACATGTCTGAGGTGCTTTTTGATGCATTATCCTGAAGAAATTTTTAGAAATTTTACTTGAGTGTTTCAAATTATTGATAAGACATGCTAGAATGTGCCTTAAATTGCTTATGGGAAAGGAGACATGCAGTTGTGCTACAAATGAATTCTTTTTGTCAATTTAATGCACTGTATTTCTCATGGAGTTGAAGTTGTATCCACATTAGATTCTGAGTTATTATAATGAACGTGGGTTGACATGGGGCAGGGACAATTCACAGTGTAGGGATTTTAAAAGGCTTCAAATCTAACAATATATTAGACAGACCATGGTTTATATGGAAATTGAGTAGTTCTTTAGTTATTACCGACACTCGTGTTTAAATAAAAGTTATTGCAAATGCTTTCTCTAATAAAAATTAACAATATCTGGTAATTCCAGTGTGTTTGTCTGTTGCCTTTGCTGATCATGATACTCGTACTACTTTAACATACAGGATGGTAACTGCATTGTGCATGATATGTTTGGTCATGAAGTAGTGGAGAGAATAAAAGAGCTGTACTGTGATGCATTCTTAACAGCTCATTTTGAAGTTCCTGGTGAAATGTTTTCTTTGGCAATGGAAGCAAAAAGGAGAGGAATGGGAGTTGTAGGTTCCACCCAAAACATTTTGGATTTCATTAAAAACCAGGTACAGAAAGCTTTGGACAGGGACATCGATGATCACCTACAGTTTGTGTTAGGAACCGAATCTGGAATGTTGACTTCCATAGTTGCCGCAGTTCGTGGATTACTGGGTTCAAGGGAATCAAGATGTAAAACAATCTCCAGTCTTATCGGATTCAGTATCAAGGACATCAATGAATGGGTCTCGTGGTCTAAATTCTGCTATACCAAGTGATATCAAAGAACTTGCTGTTGTTCCCGGTGTCGCAAATGGTGAAGGGTGCTCTATTCATGGAGGTTGTACTTCCTGTCCATATACGAAGGTTAGTACCTCTTTCTATGTATCTAATAATTGACGATTCTACAATAATCTTTAGACCTCGGTGTGAAATCTTAGATATGTTGTCGAAATATAAAAATGATCCGACTGAGGCATCTACTAATTGAAATCCTGCAATGTCATGAAAATGTATAGACTGCTCTGACCTGCTCTAAAATCTTCATATGTTGAGTGCAGATAAACTCACTAAAATCGTCGTTGAGAGTTTGCCAGCAACTTCCCAACAAAAACGGCACTCTTCGTGCCTATGAAGCTAACAGGTTTAATACAGTAACACTTGGTGGAAAACCGGTTGTAGATATTGGATGTGAGCCAATTCTACACGAGGCACTTTTAGATTAGTTATTGGTTATATATGTGCATCTTTTTATACTCTTATCTCATTCCAACTTTTGATTTAGAGGTTTGTCAAGAATTTGTCGATGTTACCTTGTCTTCCTAATTTGGCTTTTGCTGATGTATCATTACTCTTCAACTTGATGGTAGTCAACTGGAGATAATTTCTCTCTCTTTTTTTTTTTTTCATCCAGGCGACAAGAAGAAGGTTATGCAATCCATCATATCCTCCATAGACGAATACCAACAAGTTTTAACAAGGTTATGTAATCCATCCACAATTCACTGCTTAGTGCAGGTGCGCTCGATATGTTTGATAGTAATTATTTATATACTTGGATGATTTGTTGTTGGGTCATGATGGTGCATCTCTTTCACACTTTAGTCATTGCTTATATTGGGTATTGTTCATTCAAAAATGAAATAATGGCTTTAGTTATTCGTCAAAGCTAGAAATAAAATTTAGAATTTGAACTCCAAGATGTTTCAATACAGATTAATATTTAGTCTGATAGATTATATTTCATGTAAACCATTTTTTTTTTGTTTTCCAAATTTAGTCCATTTTTAGATGGAAGATATGACGAGGTTTATAGGACCCAAAAAAAAAAAAGAAAAAGAAAAAGAAAGAGGTTGTGGATATAATCCCGTCGTCGTCAATTGCACTTTGGGTGTAAGTTGCGCTGCTACTTCGCCCGTCTTTGTTCTCCTCATAGTTTGCCCCGACCGGCCAAAGCCACGTGGGATGAGAAAGTCTCTGGGTAAGAAAGTGGGTACTTTCGTGACTCGCTAAAAATTTATGGCAGCTTCGTGACGAGGATAAGAACGCAGAGCATCTCCAAGAAACCGTTGCCTCCTCTTCCCAACCCCCATTCTCCCACCCCCACCATCCTCTACATCGAACACCGCCGCGCAGCCGGCGATGTTGCCCTCCGCCATCGCTGCGGCGAACTCTCTCTTCTACTGCATCGATCCCCGCTTCCCTACACGTCTTCATCTCATTCATACTAATCCCGTTCTTCTGGGACTCCACAACCCCTCGCCTTTTCGGCTCAAATCGACCACAAGCCGATACCCTTCTCCGATCTTCAGAATCCACTCTTCTCTCCATCCCGTGGCCCTCACAGACTCGAACGACGCCGCGGAGTTGATCCCCTCCTCCGCCGCGGCGGTGGCCGCCGCCATCCAGCGGGCCTCGCCGTCGTCGCCGGTGGTGTTCACCCAGCGGGTGGAGAAACAGGGGAAGGAAGGGCTTGTCCTGCCGAGCCCTGACTTCCAACGCCTCTGCCTCGAGCAGCTCGATTTGTTTCGCATGGTTGTGGATCCGGACGCCGTCTTGTCGGTCAGTCTGGTTCTCTTCCGTGAATTGTCTCATGTGGTCGTGTTAAGGGATCCCAGTTTGCTTACCAACTGATGCCATCGCTTACTGTGGTCTATTCGACAAGCAGGAACATGATAATCTCTGAGTTGTTGCTGATTAGACCCGCACATAGATGAGATTTTAATAGAAGTTACATACGTTGAGTAATTGTAGTTTAGGTGTTTGCTGTAATGTTCTTGTGAGTGTCGAATATGTGGTAAAGACTCAGAGGGTGATGACATGAGAAACAAAATGGCATCAGTTGGTGTAACAACCAAATTAGTATAAGACGAAAAACTTCATGAATTTCTGAAGCACACAGGTTTCTGGAAGTATTAGTACTTAACCACATCTTTTTTTGAAACAAAGCTTAATAAGGATGAGTTTCTCCTTGAATCCTTTGATTCTTTGAGACCAGTCAAAAATATAAGCATCTTTGCCTGTAAATGAGGTTAGCAAAATATTTAAGCTTGCGAGTATTTGATGGCTTAACATACACTGAGGACTTTTTTGCTTTCTGTGGATTGGCCTTGGAACTCTTGGGTCTTCCTAATATACGAGACCCACTTATATTGATTAAGATGTACTGGTGACGGCTGTAGGTACCAGCCAATTATATCTAACTCTGCTTGTGACCATCTTGTTTGTATTAGATCCTGAGTAGAAGCAAATGATACTTAGGTCATCATAACTACATGAAAACCTAGAGTTAGAAGTCCACAGCAGAGAATCCTCAATTTTCATTCTAATTGATTCCTTCCTATTAAGCCAGTGGTTTTTTTCAAGAAGTTGTAAGTAAAATTATCTAAAATCTAATGCTTATTTTCCTTTGTCGTTGAAGATGGAGGTACTT
The DNA here is from genome assembly GCF_036884655.1 of Musa acuminata AAA Group. Lineage (NCBI taxonomy): Eukaryota > Viridiplantae > Streptophyta > Magnoliopsida > Zingiberales > Musaceae > Musa > Musa acuminata. The sequence continues at coordinate 48,813,123 of NC_088334.1, read as the reverse complement.
TTCAGACATCAATATATTTCAGAAGCACGAATTATTTCTACATTCTATTTAATGAACATTCTGTTGATACTTTGCCTTAGACAATAATAGGGACTAAAAGTTTAGAAATTATAGATTTATTTGTAAAATTAGAAACATTAACTAAAGAAATATCTTTAAAGATAGCAAATTAGGTAAGAGTATAGATACGATTGTTACCCTATTAGGATGTGGAAGAGTTTAGGAGATCAAAAGGTATATTGTTGAACTAGAAGTTTAGAAATTATAGATTTATTTGTATAATTAGAAACATTAACTGAAGAAAATTTTAAGTTAGCAAATTAGGTAAGAGCATAAATATGATGATATCCCTATTAGGATGTGGAATAGTTTAGGAGATCAAAAGGTATATTGTTGACTAATTTTTTTAACAAAAAATTGAGGATAAAAAGGGTGTATAATGTATTGAGAAAGAGCTTTTTATTACTAATTTACATGAACAGGAGAGATTTTAAACTACTCTAACCATAGAGAGATCAAACTATTGTGTCATATCATGGAACTCTTAAAAAGGGTGATTCAATAAAAATAAGATGTGAAATGGCTATTTTTAGAATTAATTTGATTTTATGCCCGGAAGATCAATCTTGAATGCTATTTGTTTATTGTGACAACTAAAACTATATAGAGAGAAGAAAGATTTTTACATGGTTTTCATTGACTCAAAAACAAAGTATGATCGACTTTCTAGAGATTTGTGATGACACATTTTAGAAAAGAGAGGATTAAACAATAATTATTTTGATTTGATAAAATATATGTACGTCACTACGATTATTTATAAAGTAGATCAGTAGCAAGAAGTATTGATGAAGACATTGTTCATTGAGGAAAGGTGGGGTGATTAAAGTGGAAGAGGGACCTTGGCATTTTAGAACTATAACAAGATGGTTGAGTTCTCTTAATTTAACTAGACATATTGCATTGCTTAGAGCTCAATGACAGGAAAAGATACATTGTCCCACTCCAAGTAGTTGGAACATTGCAGCTTGTTGTTGTTGTTATATTAGAAACCCTATTTTATTCCCCAATGTAATGTCTCTTCTTTTCTATCAGAGGCCTTAAAAAATTGTTAGCTTATGCATAAAATCTCACCATGTTTATGTTTCTTTATGCCAACTGTCTAAGGTCGTGCTTACGTTCATTCCATACTCATTTCCTGCTATTGTTATTATTCTTTTAATCCATGCTACGTATAATTGTTATGAACTCACATGATAGGTCATTAGTCGTCCACCATGATGTTTTCCTCCAGGATTAGTTCCATGAGCTATGGTCCTCTTTGACAAATAGAGCCTTAGTTTTGTCTATAGTTGATTCTAGACTAAAAATTTAGGCTGTTGTGCAAGCTTCTTCATTGGATTGTCTACCTTTGACATGCTTCCGTATTGAGCAATCTATCTTGTTAGATTATCTTTTTGAAACATACTCATAATTGCTTTATGCATTATGTTCAAATAACAATATTTAAGTTGTATAAAGCCCTTTCTTTGGTTTCTATGCTCTCTTTCACTCTGCCTGCAAATTCTTGCATTCAATCTCCATGAGAAATTCTTGTTATAGTTTTTAGTTCACACTTCTTTGTCCAAAGGACACCCTGGTAACAGCTCGCTTTGTTGGTTATGTGGTCTTCATGATATTTTCCTTCATGTTAACGTGCCCTTAAATATCTGTGCAGGTGTATGTCAGGCCAGCTGGCAGTTACATAATGGACCAGTTAGAATTACGGCGAGTTGGTTTTTATCCAGAAACTGATGTTTCTGAAAGTGCAGACTGTGTGATATTAGTTGGTAATTTTTCTATACCATCAGGTTTACGTGCAGCTGAAGCTGCTCTCTCGAAACAGAAAGTATGTCACCTGATCTTATTTCTGGTATATATTATGACAATTGGTTCATTTATAATCTGCTAATAGATTCATAGTAATTGAGTTGTAGGTGGAAGTGATATCTGGGACTGGAGCTCTTGTTCTGCCAATGGTTAAGCATCCCTTTGTTGTAGGATTTCTAGTTGCAGAACTACCAAAGAAGGATTTGGATTCATGTGAGAATGTGGATAGTGGTGAACTGTGTGTGCCCTTTTGCTCACCTAAAGATGATTCTTTAGGTGGAGCACCATATTCTAGTAAGAAACCCTGGGAAATTGAGGCTTTCAGTGAAGATTTGATGAAAGCTTATGGCCAATTCACAACTGAACAAAGATCAAGAGCTATTGTGATTTCTCGATCTTTGGCCACAGCATATGTCATGGATCAGGTAGCTTCTGATCTTATGTTTTTCCTTTATGCATGGAGTTTAGGTTGACAATAACAGCATCAACCATGATTTCCGAACAATTTGGCAACCATTACATGGATCCTTTCCTGCCACCGAGTTCTATTCAGAAAATTTTACTAGGAAACTAAGAGTCACCAGCCTCTCACCTTTGGGCTTTTTTTCTCTTGAATCCAGATGAGAGACATGAGCCTCTCATTTTACAAGTGAGATATTTCAGATATTGTTGTCCTCTCTTCATTCAGTTGGATCTTATTAAGAATCCTTTGACTTGTCTCTTGCTACCTTTGTCATCCATCATTTATCACCATTCTACACCACACCTAGCTTTAGGCTTTATTCCTCACATTTCCATCTGATATTCAATTTTGTTGCTCTTTTGGCATATGGCTACACTTGAGAATTGGTAGATTTTATTCTTTTTCCTCTTTTTCTGATACCACTAAAGCTGTAGTGGAACCTTTCTATGTTTGCTTATGCTTCGGACTTTGAATCTTGAAGATGGCTGGTTTTAGTGAAATTATTTCCTTATTCTATCAGTGTATTAGACCTTTCAAATTGAGCATCATCTTCCTACATATCATAATCACTCAGTAGTAGACCAACCCTAGTGGCAAAAGCAGTTCAGCCAGAACAGCTCTTGGCAGTGTACTCATTGAGCAATAAAGTCAGTTTGTAGTAATTCAATTAATTATTTTTTTTCGTATCTTGCATATAATAAGTGAATAATGTGTTCCTTTTTTAAGAGTCTGATTCTTGCTTCATTCATTAGTCTTTCTTTATTTACTTATATATCTGTTTTTGATTCTTTTGACACCTCCAGAAAGCAATGCTTCTTCAACAGTCTTCTTGGCAAAATAGTGTCAGAATGAATCATCTGATTGAACAAGTAAGTCTTTCCAGATTGTGTAGTAGGTGCATTGCTTTGCTCCTTGTTTAATATAATTAATTGTGACAGATACGTGCACCTCTTTCTAGCATTAGAGCTCTGACAAAAATGTTATCTGTTCATGTCAAGAGAAGTGAGGTTTGTCTTTTGTACTTGAAACTGTTTACATCTGGGAAACCTTTTGCCATCTTGGAATTTGATATTTATATTCCTTGGCAGATTTCATATGATATCATCGAAGACTTACTTATGCAGGGTGAACATATGAAAGATGCCTTACAGCAGCTTCAAGATTCTGCCTATCTCACCAAGGTGTTAATTTCATTACCAAAGCCACAAAATGATTCACCTATGGTATTATATGAATAGAAATATTTAAAGTGGATAAAAAGCCCACATGTTTGTCATGACAAGTTCGTTTGAGTATAACTACATAAAAAAATTGGTGCTTTTATTCTGGAATTTCAATGGGCATAAGTTGCTGCCACAAATCCCAAGAACAATTTTTCTTTTTTTAATCTACACATTATTAACAGCTCCAATTCTTTGGTTAGGCCTGTGGACCATGGGGATTGTGTTGTCATTGTGTATGACCTGTAACCCCTGATGTCTTTTGCTTTTAGACTTGAGTTCATTTGGCAGAAAGGTCATTTAATAGCTAAGACATTCTTGCATGGCTTTGTTGTTATCAGCTTAGATTGCATATGTTGATCATTGGTTGAGAATTTGTGGTGGGCAAGTTTAAGGTACCACTTCTACACGGTAAGAAATGGTTCTAATAGCCCTTGTTTGGATTTTTCCCAGGTTAATATAGTACGATACAATGAAGAAACAATAAAGAAGATGCATGATCCTAAGTTCAGCCACCAAGAATTGTCGAGGTCACTGCCATCTGAGAATGATTCAAGCGAGAACAAAACATATAGTATGCAGAAGATGGAACCTGTGCTACCACTAAGCTCTGGAAAAAAAGACCTAGCAATGCCGATGCCACCTCTTTGGCTTGTGCCACTAAAACAAAACATTACCAGGTAATCTATTGCATTAAATTCCGAAAGAGAACTTTTCATTCTCTGACATTTTTTTGTGATCTGTAAAAACAGCCATTCCATTTGTTTAATTTAAGTGACCTGTGATAAAGAAAAAAAGTTAGCCAACCAGAGGAACACTTTAAATATGAGTTTTTCCTCACTAAAGAAATTTACATGGAATGTGTACGATTTCTGAGTTCAAGTTCTAAGTTTACCTTTGTCGATCAGGTTAGCCTTTTTGCAAAGTTAATTTACTTATCATGGCAAAGTCTCTTATTATACTTGCTAGTTGCAAAGCATTCTCCCATTATTCAAGTATTCCTCTTTGAGAAAAAATTGTCTTGTTTATATTCTGGCATATTTTAGTATCTCAAACTATTAAAAACCTTTTATCAAATAAGTTAAAGAGTAAACATCATACTGTTGGAGTTTAATGATCATGTAAAATATAGTAAGATAACATAAATTTTAATTTACAGAAAAAAAGTATCTATTAGCAGTTTCTGTAACCATTTCCCAGAAGTTCTGATAAAACAAGATTGCTTATCAGCCATTTATTGTTAACTGGTTATCAACAATGTATAGAGACAAAGCCACAGAGAGAAATGATTATACAACAATTTTGAGAACACAATTTTAGCATAGAACAGACTGGACTGATACTGATCCTTGATATTTTTGAGACATGCTGCTCCTTGAACTTGATATCATAGTTTTCACAGTAGTTTGAGGGAGCTTGAACTGGTTGCTTTTGAGATGAAAACAGCCATAGTAGTATATCTCCATCTATTATCTTTTCCAAACCTTAGAGTGACTTGGAGGGTTACTCGTTGCATTAGCTTGGCACTTCTCCGTCAAAGACACTTTTTGTTAGAAGCAAATATCGGAAAAAATTCTTCATATGCCCCAAAGGAGTTTATTGTTTGATATGATGAAAGAGGCAACACAAAGAAGTTTGGAAAGACAACAGTTTTCTTTTATCCTTCTGTATGTTTGGAGTGCTGGAAATTTGGAAGTTGTTCGTTACCAAACATGTGTTGAAAGGTTTAACAGGTGGAAGAGATGGAAAACTTTACTTTTCATTTCAGAGAAAAAAATAAAGAAAAGTCAGATCATTTTTTAAGAAACCTGTTAAATTTCCATATTTCCTCCCAGCCATAGATGATAAAGAGATTTTTCCAAAGGAACACATGACCTTTTATGTGCAAACTTGCTTATTCCTAGTAAAAACTGGAGAGCAAGATCTTGCCTTTATCTAATCACCTACGATTAGATTGTATCAACCTGTTAAATCTTAATGACTAAAATTGTCAAGAACAGATTTGTTTTGTATTTTAAGTTCATGACACTAAAATTAGTCTTGACAAAATTCTCTTACTACAGCTGAATTAAATGAACAGAAGTTATATGGCCTAATTCCTTGTGAGGAACATACTATGGTTGTGGAGCATTCAGAATCTGTGGTTTTCCTTGTATATCAGTAATGTTTCTTAAGAATCTACTGTTCATGTGGGTGTCCTGTGCATCTATAAAGGACTTTTTGAGACTTCTACTATTTTTCCTTTACAGTTAGAAGACTTATGTTTGTATTCTAAATAGAACTTGCTGGTCTATTTGATGCCATATATTGTGAAGTATGAACTTCACTAGATTGCCTGGAACTCTGGATGACATTTGTCTCTGATGTTTATGTCAGGCAGACCATGTGTTGTTTCTGATATATTGAAAGATCTGGTTGGAGCTGCTCTCCCTCTCGCCGACAATCAACAACGATCACTGGAACTTAATGAACTGTCACAGTTTCTCCAGGTTGGTGTCGAAGAATCTTCTCTGCGACAGGCACTTAGTAATCTGATAGAGGGGGCTTTGTTGCGCACATGCATAGGCGGGAAAGTTCAAATATATGCAACTGGAGCACCTGCTGGTGGTGCCCTGGTCATAATTGATGATGACGGGCCTGACATGCATTACATGGTAATTATCAACTTGCTTATTCAATTCTTCTTCCATTGGAGCACTTTGAATGGTTCCTTTTTGTGCATCAGAGGATTTCATCTACAGATAAACTGTTAGTTCATAAACCAGCAATAGATGTCTGTATGTGACTTCTATGTCTCTGACATAGCAGAGACCAAATCATATGCATTTAGGCATTGATGAATTAGTATAAAGAGTTAATATTCAGTCATGAATGGTATCATGTTGTTGTTTGATAGAATGAGTTTTATTTATTATGTGAAAATATTTTGTTTGGCTGGGTTGCCAGTCACAATACATGGCCTGTGAGATATTTGCTATTGCAATTTGGTCTTCCATAATAAATCATTTTCCAAAAAATAAATATTTTTTATTTATATCAGAGACCAAATTATGCTTTTAGGCATTGATGGATTAGTATAAAGAGTTAATATTCAGTCTTGAATGGTATCATATTTTTGTTTGATAGAATGAGTTTTATCTGTGTGAAAATATATTGTTTGGCTGCGCTGCCAATCACATTACATGGGCTGTGAGATATTTGCTATTGCAATTTGGTCTTCCACACAAATAATTTTCCAAAAACTATTTCTTGTTTATAGCATGCATTGCTTCTTACTATGCTTGTGTTCCTATCATCCAAAACTTGTGGCATGAGAAGGCTTATTCATCTGTAGAGACTATTCGTATTCATGTCTAGTTGCTATCTTATTCAATACAAATGTATGTTTACCCGTCTGATTATAATTGAGTTGATTCTGTTCGCATCTGGCACCTACATATAATCTAAAACTTGATCAGCTCATCGTATCCTCACCGCTGCATTTCTTGCAGACTCAAATGCGCTCTCTCACACCATTTGGAGTGGATCTCTTTGCAGATGGCATGGTGGAAGACAACATGACATGGAATTTTGTTGCAGGGCTGACCATTGCTCGTGAGATCCTAGAGAGCTATGGGTGTGTCATCCGTGTCATTTCGCCCCGGGCCTTGGATGCTGCCTTTGGTACCAGGGGGACGCGTATTGAACTGTGGTTCCCTGCTCTGCCGTCTGATTCATCAGATGCAGCCGGAGAGGTGTAGCAAATTCCGGTACCCCATTGTTCATGCCATCTTGGTTTTTCCAAGAGCAAGGGTCGTAGAATTGGTTTCATGAGAACACGTTGGTTAGTGTTGCTGATAACTCACTTTCTTGTATCTTGTTTTTCTACTTGCTCATCATTGATATGAGATGCACGATTACAAACGGTGAATAGACTCGACATAAAAAAAAGGACTTGTTTGAGATAGTGACTCCCCAATTCCTAAACAATGTAGGAGTAAAATTGAATCCACGACACAAGTTAGCCTGGTATTTTACACATATGAATAGGTTTTTTCTATAAAGGAAAATGGATAGGTTGTTTTGATGTCAATTAAATTTGCATATTTGAATATTTCAAGTCACGCAGTCATTGAACAATGACAACTTTGTTAGGTCCATTTGTTTAAATAGTTTGTGGAAATTCGCCGATGTTTATTATGATGTCATATTAGCTACCTATCAATCTGGGTCAACATACAAATATCCCTTCGAGGATAAAGTACATTCAAATATATTTCTCTACATCAATCTTCATGTTGGACCAATAGTTTATGTCTTAAATTCTTCATTCGACAAACATAAACTCTATTCCCTTTGAGATAGACAAATCTCTCATAGATCCAAAATCATCGTGTCGTGTCCTCTTTGATTAATTTTCTCATGGTTACTACCTGGGGATCATTGTACAATCCATCTTTGATCATTGAAAGGCAATTGGAGTGCAACTGATTTGTTGAGCCTTCGCATTTCAACTGCATGACATTGGTTAGTTCCACTTTTCGGCTCAATGTATCGATCATGACATTTGCTCTTTCGAACTTGCACCCCATTGTCATATCAAACTCAACTAGAAAGTCTTGTTAGTGTGCTTGCTTTAGAGAGAGTTTCTTTTGAATTTGGAAGTAACTCAATACAATGTTGTTTGTTCTTAGTACAAATCATGATCCGAGAAGGTAGTGCCGCCAAACTCATAAATAGTGGACCACTGCTGTCATCTCCTTCTTGTGTACCGCAGTGATTTAAAAAGACGCAAGAGCGAGGTGAGGAGAGGCCCGAGCACCTCACTTCATTTCTAAGCTGCGCACTTGAAAGAGGCCTCGCTTGGGCACTCGCCCGAGCCCAGGCATCGAGCACTTCGGGCGAGTGCCTGGGTTAAACCAGGCGACTGAACCAACGTTTGAGGTCTGGTTCGATCTTCGGTGCTTTAGTTGGTTCAATCGAACCAACTAAAGCATCGATATCAGTGTGACTTCCCCAACCCATACCCTGCTCGTCGTTCATGCTACTGCCATCATTGCTTGGTGCTACCGTTGCCGCTCCTGTTGTCGCTGTTACCGTTGCCACTGTCTCCGCTCGCCGCTTCCGCTCTCGCTCCCGCTGTTGCTGTCGTTGCTCGCTTCTACCATTACCACTATCTCCACTCGCCGCTCTCGCTCCCGCTGCTCGCTGCTGCCGGTGTCACTATCGCCGCTTGCCGCTCCCACTGTTGCTGCTGCTGCTCGCTGCTGCCACTACCACTATCGTCACTCGTAGCTGCCACTCCCGCTCTTCTCAATCAACACCCTCGGTCTTCCGACTCTTCTCTTACACTCTTCTCATCTTTCGATAATATACTGTTAACTATATACTAATAATAGTATTTATATTTATTAGATTAATTTAATAATATAATTTTATTTAAAAATTTAAATAATTATATTTATTAATTATATTATATATTTTTATATTTTAGCACCTCACTTCGCTCGGGCGAGCGCCTAGTGCCTCGGGCATTTTTGGACCGTAGCGCCTAGCGCTTTTTAAATCACTGGTGCACCGTATACCGTCGTTCGGTTTTGTTGAGCTAACAGCTCTCATAGGCAATCAATAAGTACTCCATCAATAACGGAGTCTGAAGCATCCGTAGGGACTTCGAAAGGCTTCTCATAGTTTGATAATTTGAGTATCGACTCTTCCAACACATCAACTTTTAGATCTTGGAATGCACTTTGTATTTATCTTACCATCGCCAAGGCTGCTCCTTCAGCAACTTCGTCAGTGGAGCTACATGCTTTGAATACCCAGCTATAAAATACCGATAATAGTTGACAAAATCAAGGAAGGATCTTAGCTTCGGTATCTTCTTTGGTGTTCATCACTCCACCACAACTTGTACCTTTGATTTATTTATCCGAATGGAACCTTCATAGATTCAGTACCCTAAGAACAAAATCTCTGTTTGAGCAAAGTAATATTTCTCCCTTTTATGAACAAAGTGTTCTCCCCGAGAACCTTGAAAATTTTTCGAAGGTACTCGATATGCTCCTTAAGCGTTTGATTATAAATGACAATATTGTCCGAGTAGACAACCACAAACTTATTCATATACTCCTTGAATAGTTGATTCATGATAGTGTAGAATGTGGCCAGAGTGTTAATTAAGTCGAAAGGCATCACCAAGAACTCAAACGCTCCATACCTAGTTACATAGGTAATCTTCGCTTCATTGCCTTCAGTAATGTGCACTTATCAATAGCTCGATTAAAGGTCGAGTTTAGAGAAATATTTTGCTTTGCCCAATTGGTCAAACAAGCACATGATGAGCGAGATTGAATACTTATTCTTCACCATCACCTTATTTAGGGCTTGATTGTCAATGCATAATTAGAAGCTCTCATCTTGTTTCTTTTGGAAGAGGATTGGAGCTCCAAATGATGCTTTAAAACTACAAATGAGACCATCGTTTAGTAGTTAATTTAATTGCTTCTTGAGCTTTACCAACTCTGGAGGGGCCTTACGATATGATGGTCTCACTAGAGGCTTCACTTCGGGCTCCAACTTGATGTAATGATCTATACCTCTGTGTGGCAGTAGAGTTTTCGGCAACTCGAATGGCATGACGTTTATGAATTCATTCAAAGCATTCATCGCCATAACAAGTTCAATGATGGCCTCCACGTCAAGTGGCTCCAGCTTTACGACCACAAAAGTTAATTCACCTGTCTATACCCCCTTCTTCAATTGTAATGCCGATAATTATTATGGGTCCTTAGTTTCTCCTTCATAAACTAAAACCGCGCAAGGGTTGTCACCTCTCACAAGGCATAGGGAGTTTAGGAACGACATTGGCACCAATTTCGCCATGTGCATGAACTCCATTCTGAGACTCACTTGGAAGTCATCTAATGGCACTACCATCATATTTGTGCTTCCACTCTATATCTTGATCTTGATAGATACCCCTTTTGTCAGTCCGAAAATCTGTTTAACCTTCAAGATCACAAACTTCATCCAACTCGGGCTCTTCTCTAGGTTCAGCCCAAGTTGTCTTGCTTCTCAATTGATAATGAAATTATGGGTAGCGCTCATGTCCACCATCGCACGATTATTTAGCCATTTAGCTTAATGTCTATATACATCAGCTCACTACTCTCTGCTTTTTGTGGCTTCATATTCATGTTTTCCCTCACTTGATATTGTAACGTATTCAACAAACGCATTGCTCCCATCCGAGATCCTTACAACTCCTTATTGTCGTTGCTAAATTCTAAACTACTTGAACTAAAGGCAACGATCGATCTTGGGGGGTGGATTAATACTTTCAAGGTATTAAGTGCTTACTTTTGTTGGCACTCCCTCATCATGTGCGATCCTCTGCACAAGAAGCATTCGTCAGGTTTTGGGGTTTTGTCTTTTGAGCTTAGCTCTTTGTGGAAACTCCTTTTCTTTTGTTCACCCTCGGACTCCTTCCGTCGAAAATATTTGGTGGGCGATTTCCTAAGATTGTTTCTTCTTCCCCAAATCCTCCGAGGAAACAAAGTCAGTAAGCCTTTTTGCAGCTACAATTGTCCCGATCACATTGGTAATATTTCTTCGATGCAATTTCTATTGTGCCCACGACTTCAGACCATCGAGGAAGCTGAACAGCTTGTCCTTCTAGGATATCTCTTATATATATAATATCAATGTAAAAAATTACTTCACATAGTCTCGAATTTAAGTATTTGGGCAGAGTTGTCTCAGCTTCCTTCTTACGATGAACTCTATGTTCTCGGGTAGAAACTAAGTTCTCAACTGTCACTTCAAGTCCTCCTTTATGTTCACTCGACACCAACCTTATTGAATCTCTTCCCTTTATATTTGTCACCAAAGTTTTGCATTCTCATCTAGATACATATTGCTATTAAAACTTTGACTTCTTTAGAATTAGGCCTCGTAGTTCTGAATTATTGTTCCATGTCAAACAGAAAATTCTCAAGCTCCTTCGCATCCTTGGCACCACCATAGCAACGCGACTCAAGTGCCCTTAAGTTCTATGGTAGAACAATGCGGGTGTTGCTCCCTCTCACATTAAGAGCCCTTATGAGCAATATAACCCTGGACATGAGTTCCGCCACGACTTTGTTTAGATATTATATAGATTTTTTGGTGTCTTCCATCAATCGATTAACTAGGGACTCAACCTTATCAATTATGAGATTCAACTTCTTTTTACAAGTTCTCTACCCCAAGAAGCCTTCGTTGGCTTTGATAAAGTTCCTCCAAACTTGCTTCAAAAACGTCAAGGCGGGTTTCCGTATATGTAAGCCTCTCCTTATGACTTTTTTTCTTAGTTGGTGCTCTAGATTATGCCTCCTTCGCTTGTAGAGAATAGTCGACTTCTCGCTCGTCATATTCACTGTCACGCTCCTCTTAAGCGACTCCAATAGCTTGAGAGTGAGTTTGCACCTATAGCCTATCTATAACTACTTGGGGTAATGGTTTGACTTATCCCATCTTGCTCGATTCACCACAATGCTTCACTATGACGAGATTATAAATTTTTTCATGATTTACTCTAATTACTTACTTGGTCTAATATCATAATGTCATGAATTTAACTGAAATTGCTAAAGTCCTGAGACACTCTTGTGTTAATATCACAAACTTAACTGAAATTACTTAAGTCATAAAGCACTCTTATGCCAATATCATGGACTTAGCTAGAATTACCTAAATCATGAAACACTCTTGTACCAATATGTCTAACTTAGTTAGAATTACCTAAGTCATAAAGCTCCTTACATTATTTGTTCGTAAAGAGTCAACTTAATTACAATCACGTTTAGGTCCTATAAGACATATAAAAAAGTAAATTAATTAGTTCGAAAATAAATTATGAATAAAATATCAATATCTCGTAAAAAAAAACATCTTTGCAAACAATTCAACCACTCGATGTGTAAGAGAGAAAAAAGAGAATAAATAAATAAAAATTTTAGAAGGTAAATGAATAATTATAAGTTCGAAAATGACTGTTCCCCATGTGTCGGGTGCAATAGTAAGTTTTCGTATACTTAACATGCTAACTTGTAAAATCCAATCGCTAGATATCACTCGGGAGACTTCCAAGACACTAAGATGACCAACGTTTTGTATCATAACATAACCTTCAAAAAATAAGTTTTACAAGAGTGATCGCTATGCAGCACTATAATATACATATATCCTCATTTTACTATAATATATATATCCTCATTTTACTATAGTATATATATATCCTCATTTTTATCATTTTTATACACATTAATGTTCTCTTGTCGGACATTTGACCTATTAATAAAGGGGTAATTACCTAATTCTACCTAGATCTCTATTTCTATTCTTGCTTAATTCTCGTAAATTAAAATCCAGCAAATAAATAAAATAAAAATCTCCTGACTAAAACCCTAAAACACAACCCTCACTCTCGTTCTGGCAAACACTTCGTCTTCCCAACCGATACACCACGTCGAGTGGCCGAGGCCAAACTCCAACGAACGAACACGATGCTCTGCTCTTCATTTCGCCTCCGTCTCCCCTCCCTAACCTCCTCCTGCTCCTCGCTCCTCCGCTTTAGAACCAGCCCTACCCAACCTCCGCTTCCGTCCCTTTTCTTCACCTACGCCACCACCACCGCCTCCCCTGTCTCCGACGACGACGACGTCGCCGCCGCCGCCGACCACCTCCCCTTCCCCTCCCAGGAGTCCGTCCTCTACGTCCTCAAGAAGTTCGACAAGAAGCCGCAGCAGGCCCTGTCCTTTTTCCGCCGCGTCACAGCTCGGCCCGGCTTTGCCCCCGGCCCCCCAGCCTACAACCTCATGCTCCGCATCCTCGGCCGCCCCGATCACCTCACCGACTTCTGGGCTTTCCTCAGGTCCATGCACGAAGCCGGCCACAACGTCGACCAAGGCACCTACCTCACCCTCCTCTCCGACTTCAAAAGGCACAAGCTGGCCGCCGAGTCCGCCGCGCTCGCCCAGTTCTACTCCAGGACTGCCCAGCATGCCACCTCTGCGGCGGCCGTCTCCGCCGCGGCGAGAACCATTCTCGACTCCGACGACTGGAACGAAGGCGTGGAGAAGAAATTGGAGCTCCCGTTGACGGAGGTCGCGGTGGCTGGAGTCCTCCGGGAGGTACGCGCGCGCCCGGCGCAGGCCCTGGCCTTCTTCCGGTGGGCCGGAGGGAGGCCGGGGTACGACCACGGGTCCGTCGCGTACAACGCCCTGGCCCGTGTTCTCGCCCAGGAGGACTCGATGAGGCAGTTCTGGGACTTGATTCAGGAGATGAAGGAGAAGGGTCACGAGATGGACATCGACACCTACATCAAGGTGTCGAGGCATCTCCTCAAGAGCAGAATGATGAAGGAGGCCGTGGAGCTGTACGAGCTTATGATGGACGGGCCGTACAAGCCGGCGATCCAGGACTGCGGCATGCTCCTGAGGCAGATCGCGCTGTACGACGCCCCGGATCTCGATTTGGTGTTCAGGGTCGTGAGGAAGTACGAGGCGGCCGGGTACTCCTTGTCCAAGGTGGTCTATGATGGGATCCATCGGTCCCTCACCAGCAACGGCAAGTTTGACGAGGCCGAAGAGATCCTGAAGAAGATGAGGCTCGAAGGCTATGAGCCGGATAACATCACTTACAGCCAGTTGGTGTATGGGCTCTGTAAGGCCAAGAGATTGGACGACGCCTGCAAGGTGTTCGATGAAATGGAAGCGGCTGGTTGTACCCCTGATCTCAAGACCTGGACAGTTCTGATACAAGGGCACTGCACCGCAGGGGAGGTCGATAAAGCCCTGGAGTTGTTGACGAAGATGATCGAGAAAAACTGTGAGGCAGATGGGGATGTTTTGGATGTCTTGGTGAAAGGCCTGTGCAGCAATAACAGGGTGGATGCCGGCTGTACACTGTTCCATGAGATGGTGGAGAAGGTGCATGTAAAGCCATGGCAAGCGACCTACAAGCATTTGATTCAAGAATTGCTGAAATCAGGAATGCTGGAAGAGGCATTGAAGCTTCTTAGTTCCATGAAGATCCATAAATTTCCACCTTATGCAGATCCTTTCCCTTCCTACATAGCCAAGTGTGGGACAACTGTGGATGCTGAAGAGTTCTTGAAAGCCTTGACGGTGAACAACTATCCATCGCCTGCAGCTTACTTGCATGTGTTCCAGTCCCTATTCAAAGAAGGTAGGTACTCTGAGGCTCAAGATCTACTATACAAATGCCCTCATCATATTCGCAAGAATGTGGACATCTCCAAACTCTTTGGTTCAATTAAATCTGAGAAAGCTTCTTAATTCCAGTGCTCCCAGCGCACAACATGCCCTTGTTGTGATCAATGTAGCCATTGCATTGTCTTTATCCTCTATGATCTGTGTACTTATTAGGGAGGCTTCATTCTCAAGGTCATCAAACACCTTCATGCAATGGTGTCAGTAGCTGCTTGTTGTTTTGTCTGTTTTGGTTTCTTTCTTTCCTATTTTTTCTCCAACAATTTACTTACTTCTCTGAGCTTTTCTTTCCAAGTATGATGCACTTCTTGAAGATATTTTTTATGTTGAGGGATCTGAAGTGAATTTGAGTTGATGTAAAATGTTTACTACCAGAACAAAATAATGTGTTAAAAAATTGTTCTGCTTAGGAAGTCAAGAGTCTTAAGACATACAAAGCAGTCAAGTTTCAAGTGTTGTAATAAACTTTTGATAATTTGTTAAGCAATAGATCCTCAAAATTATTAGTTTGTTTTCATAAGTAAATTTTTGCCTCAAGATAGTTTACTAGATTCATTGGGTGTTGGAAACTTGTACCTTTTTTGTTTATGATGATACCCACTCACCCAAACAATTGAAAGATAATTTAGTTGGCTGAAAGAAAAAGATACCTAAGTGCAGTTTATAATCATGCGACCAGAGATCAGTACTAAGATTCCTAGCACTTAGGTTGGTAATCTATAAGAAATAATTGTAAAAACTGTTCATCTTAATAGCAGAAATGATCTGTTGCAAGACAGAACAAAATAAAGCCTTCTAAATACTTCCTGGACAAACAAGGGCGTTGTTTATGACCAGTGTGTAGTTGAAATCATGTTACCAGAACCAAATTCAAGATATTTATGTTAGATGTCAGCTAAGAGACCAAAGGCACCCAAGGGTTCATAACAGTAAACAGAGATAAACCCAACTTTACCTAAAGACCCAACAAGTAAAGGGCAGACCAATAGTTTGAAACCTTGCTGGTACCAGATCAAGAAAAGTATTCCATACTTCAAAGTGTGATTATAAATTTGCAATTAATGTGCCTCGCTTGGCCAAACAGAAAGCCTGATCCCATAACTTTTGATTCCACTATTCCAAAATTGATCACCATATAACTCAAACTAATGAAAATAACCTAATGAAAATCTCATAGCAATATGCATGGTATTACGTAAATTGAAGTTGAGAAAAATACCTGAAGATATGTAACGATGCCAGCTTACATAAGCTCTTGTAGGCATGACCTCAATATTTCAAGTCGTACTTCGAGTGTCGGGGTTCTCACATGACCCTTGGATGTCTCCTTAGACAACAAAAGCAATATGTGCAACCTAAACAAAAGTTGAGCTTGTATATTTTGATCACAGAAGCCACCATATATTTCACATAGAACCAAAACATTGAAGAATTTAAACCATAGTGAGCACAACTTGAGCTAGCAAAAGTGAAAAATAGCAATAAGAGAAGGATGAATTATTTATCTTAGCACGAGGTAACTGATGTGACATTGTCAAGTTAGATAGTGACAAACTCTCACTACCTATCTGATCATGCAATTGATTTCTCCATTGTCAAGCATAAAACAGCAAAAGCTTTTCCCGAATAATTAACGACACATTGTCATTCATTACCTTGACGTTAAAATTAATAAGATTTTGGGTATCAGAAGTTTATACTGTGTTCCTTGATGCCCATCTTTCCTAGGTTGGGTGACAGGCTAATCATGCTGATCAAAACCGAACATAAGCCCTGATATATTGTGACAACTCCTGGGGATCCACAGGGAACTGCATCCTCAGCCTCTCGCAGTATTCACTGTCGTATCTATTGGCTTCCATAATTAATGCACGCTAGTGCGATTGTTGAATCAACACCTTCACATCCCAAACCAGGGTGGGGATACATTTAAACTGCTAGATACATGGCCACATGATTCTGAACTAGATCAGCACCATTGCAAATGATTGTGAATTATCAGGAACGACATTGCAAATGATTGCTTACCAGAATTTTTCTTTGTTCAATCCTTTCAGAATCTTTAAACAGCTAAAGTTAATTCAGGAAAATTTTACCTTCAATGATGAAGCGCAAATGAGCACAATATTCCTTGTATCAAGCATGTCTGGACAGAGTTTTCAGAACTATGTTCATATTGAATCATCCATTGATTTTATCTGTAAGCAACAAGTGACACATGTCACTCTTTTCATCTCCATCTCCAATGCATGTTTAAGCGGAATCTCAAAACGTAAAGTCTTTTGCAAAGAGTTCTAAATGCGTCTTGAAAAATAACATAAACAACAGAGACCATTAATTATCCACTCTTCCTCAAAGAGGACTTCTCTTCACTTTCTTTTTTCGGTAAATACTCTTCATATTGTTGAACTTGTTCAGCATATCTTTAACGACTCGATTCATTTAATTTATATATCATGGTCATTCATACATAGACTTGCCCTATAAAATCAAGTTTTTATGCCCTAATGGCAGTGTGCCATGTAGCACATCAGCGTATCTCAATACCAGGCAGCTAATCTCTCACTTCCCTCGTAACTCCTTGATCAGTTTGAAGGGTGTTCATGGTTATGACCCAATCTTGATAATTCGTGATCTACCATTTTGCCTCCGTCTGCATCGAGGTTCCGTATAAAACTTCTCGACGCTCGCAACTCTAATTCCCTTGCGTTCTTCCTTATCACTGTTCATCAGTGTGTCAAAGGGCAGGGGAATCCACCGGAAAAAGGTGTACACACTATACTCCTACCGTCACACATCTCAAAAGCCACAAGCATTCGCGGTCAATTGCTTTGGGATTTCGCGGGGATACAAGGGAGGTGGAGAAAGAGACGAACCTTTCAACGGCGGTGCGTATGTTCCCCGCGGCGGCAGCTGTTGCGATCGAAGGTTTAAGCAGACTCAACTACAAACACAAAGACAAATCGATCGATACAAATAGGGCGCGAGAACTAAAAAAAAAATGAGGAAGAAGAGTTGGGCCACCGGAAAAGATGACCTCATCATCTGCGGTGGAGAACGTGCGGGGTGGTCTGCGACGCCCTCAATGTGGCCGCGCAATGGCTTCCTCTCTCCTCCGTGGGAGTACTTGAGATGAAGAAGGGAGCCAGAGAGAGCGCGAGGGACGAAACGGAGAACCCCAATTCGAATGCTTTCACGAAGGAACAAACCCCCAATTTAAAGAAATCGTTTTACGCGCGCGTATTTGAGATCTGAAATCCTTCAAAAGAAACTTCTAAACAATTATTTTGATACATAAAAAGATGAACCAGTTCGTTAGACTGGAAAAATCGTAAAGCGGTTTTTGAATTGGTTCGATTCTGTTGCAATGTCAACTGTATTATAAAACCGATCTGAACTGGCAAACAAATCATTTTTTTTTTTTTTTGGGAAATCATGAATTTTTGAATTTTTGCCATTGGGATGCATAAAAAATTAAATATTTAATTAAGTTTACAATATTTAAATTTTATTTATGATTTCTATTAAGATGGAAAGAAAAAAAAGAGAAATATTTATACTTTCAGATCCCCTAGTAAAACAATGCATGAAGTTTATTCGATGAAAGACCGGATTTGCTCACTTTTATTTTTGCTAAACTAAAATATGAGGTAAAAAATTAAACTCGGTTTAAGCATCCAAATCAATCCTTAAGGTTGCCTGATTCTTCTTTTCCTACACCTCTAAAACATGATCTCAGTATTAAAGCACCAATTAATTCAGTCCAAAAAAAAATTTAATGTCTCAGTTTTTTTTTTTTTGATAGAATGATTGCTAGTTGACTTAATTCAGTCCAAAATTAATGTCTAATCACTATAGGTAGATATTCCTGTAAAATCCATCAATAATCAGAGCAAAAATTGAAAGCAAAACGAAAGATATATCCATCATATGATCTGCCCAAAAGAGTTGAATGCAGAAGCCAAAAAAGGATGATGATGCTGTAATTGACCAGTTCACTGAGGTGTTTGCTCCCCCACACCCTGTCCATGATTCAATGGGCATCATATTTGCATGAGTGATGCAGTGTCATCTTACTATAATTTTCATTTGAATAAATCATGTTAGTTTAATTTCCTAGATCGGTCGAGTAGAATAAGATGAAAACAAAATGAGAGAAAAATGAAACAAATCAAAATTTTGATTTTGATTGAAGAACAACCTGCAAGAACAGGAGGAATCTGATCAGCTAGAATATGGGGGGCCAAATAGGAACCTCTGCTGATGCTTTTCCCACTGCACATGCTGGAGATTTGACAGGCACTTGTGGTTTGCTGTCTGCTATCACAAACAATCAAGAAAGAAGTAAAGCAAGAATGGGGCATCCATGGAGCTGGTCCTGAGATTAGACCTGCTTAGACTCGGAAAAAGATCACTTTGAGTAATCTGATGAAAGTTTCATGTTTCTTTCTAGGTCAAGACATAGATCACAGAAAGTCTATCAAGAAGGAAAGCAAGTGTGGGGCATCCATAGTGCTGGTCTTGATATTAGACCTGCTTAGAGTCAACAAGAGATCACTTCACACTGTCAGTCATATTACATGAGTAATCTGATGAAAGTTTCATGTTGCTTTCTACTTCAAGACTACTGCTCACTAAAAGACTTATAATTCCTCTTGTTAGGTTCACAGAAAGTCTATCAAGAAGGAAAGCAAGTGTGGGGCATCCATAGTGCTGGTCTTGATATTAGACCTGCTTAGAGTCAACAAGAGATCACTTCACACTGTCAGTCATATTACATGAGTAATCTGATGAAAGTTTCATGTTGCTTTCTACTCCAAGACTACTGCTCACTAAAAGACTTATAATTCCTCTTGTTAGGTTCAGAATTCATAAGAAAAGGTAATATTTGTCATTTTAGTGCATTAAGCTAGTAGCTTGTTAACCAAATGCAAGCCTCATAGGAAAAGGACTACCAGGCAAGTTGCAAGACCTTATTCCATCACTTATTCTCCAAACAAACATCTATCAATATCCCAATAATTCTATAAATGTATCAAGGAAGAAGAAACTCTTGGATACAGTTCTTTTCCAGAGGAGGATAGCTCTGATGATAAACTGGTGTAGGACTTTGGGTATTATCTTATTTTGTGACAAAAACTTAATAAGGGTAAAAAGAGAAATAAAGAAGATCCAAATTATGTAACTGACATTTAATTGCATAACAAATAAAGACACTTCTGTGGTATGGAATACTTATAACAAGACTTGCTGCGGTCAGAATCCATCATTTAATTCAAGAAAACATGCTGCAAACTTGCAATGCCAGAACACTACATGGAGATCCAAAATGCAGAGAGAACCGAAAACTTGGACTTAGACTTGAAATTGCCAAACCAATATAAATGGCCAAACATACTGCAAATATGCCACATTCTATTCAGTGATTCAGCCTCTAAGAACAGAAATGGCCACCTATTCAGTGATTCAGCCTCCGAGAACAGAACTGAAAAGCTTTTATGGAGCTCTAGTAAATCACTTGCAATTTATTCAAAGACTGACAAAATCTTGTAGCCGATGTTTTTCCTACAATTCTGATCTCCAGTCCAATATGTAACACAGGTTTGCCATTTATCCAACTATTCTCCAGGATTTCAGATCATATATTTATCTAGAGTATTTTCATTTGAAAAGACCAACATGGAGGTCTGTTATAAAGTGTTGTCACTGATCTACATGTTAAAAAAATAAAAAGAAAAATTGCAACAAGTAACTAATGAAGTCAGATGAATGCCAGGAATAATGAAGTGATACAATAATTTAACAAGGTCCCATGACAAGAAAAGCTGGCTCAACCAGAAGCTTTGTTCCTTACAGCCGTAATAACAGTGTAGCCCCAAATAGTTACCACATCTTATCACACAATTCTTAGAAGCATAGCCAGGAAAGAATCTCTAACACAACATTCAAGTATCCAAACAACTCATAAGAACAGATAAATATTAAAAGATCTGCAGATTACATATATAAGTATGCTATCAAGAAATATAATATGGTTCACAAAATGCAGAAAGAAAATTAGTATATAGAGCTCTCAACTGCTTTAAAAAGGTGCTAATATTATGTCACAAGTACTTTGGCAGAAAACAGAAAAGTTCATTAGAGCTGGAGCTACCTACTGACTAGTATGAGAACTGATCTTGATTCCCTGTGTTGAAGATGAGAAGCAAATATATTTTCATCAGAAGTGGTACAAAAGTAAAGAGGAAGATGAAAAACTGAAAAAGAAAAGAAATTTGTTAAAAGCATTAGAAAAGAACAAATTGAAACATTAGATTCAGAAATATCAGGATCTAGATAGAGATGAACGGTAGAAGAAAATACAAGACCTGGACTCCAAATAATTTAGAGGGTTCTGACAATTTCTTGCATTAGAATGCTCGTGACATGTCCTCCAAAAACAGCACACAGAATAAATATTATAGGTAAAGTTTTCATGAGTTGGAATTGGTGATTTTCTCTTAAGTACCTTCATGCATCTTGTGATCTTCTAAACACTAGCAAAGTTTCAATAACTGCTACGGATAATTGCACTAATATACTTAAGGCTGGATTTATTAAGCTTCTGCTGATGCATGATTAATCTGCACAAACTGAGGAAACAATGACACCAAATGGAGAACTCAACCAAATCATATATTACAAGCACAAAATCTATAGAGCATCTAGCCCATTCCGTAGAAGAATACATGAATAAATCAGTCTCAACAGAAAATGAATCCCAGAGATAGAACAATTGGGAACCTCACCCATTTTTGAGCCTACAACAATGAGGTGTCATATCACATACCATGGAGGAAGGAACAAATGAACAATCTCCGAAGGTAGTCAAAAGTCCACTGAGCCCACTAGTAGGCCCCAGGCATGCATGTGGAAGCTATCAGCTCTTTAAAGTATCATCGCACATGAACACAAGAACTATCCATGCCTGCGCTCTTTTTCAAAGGAACCATTCACCTATTCCAGATACTCATCTCCATTATGAGACTACAGTTACCAGTTTATCATCAAGACTTTTCCTGTAACCCCCAATCAATATGAAAAGCCACTAATTTACTCAGCCACTTTCTCGCTTGCAGTTCCCTGGGAGAAGGTATCTGTACCGGTCAGCATTCTGAATTAGATAACTTGGAAGATTCACTGCAGAGTAAGAACTAGGAATTGGTCCCAACTTGGCAATGATTTTCTGGAATGTGTACTCCTCAGGAAGCATGTCAAACAGGTCTGCTCCATGGCATATGACATCTTGAATTCTGGAAGGACTCAAGTAATACGAAAATCTGATGCGATCGACATGGCTGTAAGCTTTCATTTTGAATATAAACTCGCTAATATGCCGGAAGCAGAAGCTGCAGTGCCATCCAGAATCAGCTAACAGGTCATCAGTCTGACGAAAATGGGCATATCTGGTCTTGCCATCTCGATATCGGTGAATCGAAGCTCTCCAGCTATCATCATCAACATAGAACTCAAAGGAGTAGAGGTAGTTCCGCAGCTGGAGATGAATCATTTCTGGAATATCATCACACCACCTCAGCAGGTTGATTGTATGGCCACTGGGGATCTCATCAACATCAGACATGATCAACAGGTCATCATCGCTGATGCCAGCGATCCTGATAAGCTGATCTAGTGCCACTCGTTGGTAGGACTCCTCGACAAAAGGATTCTCACCTTTCATGAATCTCCCCCCAACAGTCCCATAAGTCAACCGTGACTCCAAAAACTTGAAGCGGCTTCGGTTGCTCGCAAAGAAAAGGGGCTTCTTCAAGCCAGTGAATGTCGAATTGGACTCAAGCAGGATGAACTCAGAGACGTACGGGCTGAGCTCATTCCACCGGACTTCGAGAATGTCAAGCTCATTGCTGAACAAGACGGCATCAAAGACGCGCCTAGGAATCTCTCGAGTTCCCCATCCGTGGAGCTTGCATAGGTTCTCCATGGAGACGTTCTCGTGGTGGTAATGGGGTATGGTTCTGAAGAGTTTAGGGGGGGATTCCCACAATGGCCGGAGGAAGTAGGTGATCTTCTGGCCATGGACATGGATAACGAATATGAGGATGGGAACGCCGATCAAGAGAAGTAATAACGCCTTGAAATCGAACCACCGGAGGGCGCATCGGAGCCGCTTAGACATGCTAAGAGCTGCCCTTGAAGCCTGCAACAAGGTCCAAACACAATGTAAGACTAGATCAAAGCCAAGAAAGGCTCTAGAATCCCTAGATTTGCCAATATGGGGGCGACAAGCACGAAATCTTAGGTGTTCAGTCGAACATTGTAGGGTTCACAAGGAGAAAACGCGATCGATCGCCACAAATTGCGATCGGAAGAGATGACTACCTCACCGCAGACGTCGTCGCAGATATCATCCGTCTTCTTGGAGCGATAAGGGTACCCGCTCTCCGGCATACTGAAGAAACACCCCCAAAGAAAAAGATCGACCTTTTCCCCAACAAGAACAAATAAAAAAAAGCCGTCTTTTTCTCCCCAAAGGCAAGATTTACCCACAGCGACGCTCCCCCGGCGCGGATCGGTTCCCGCAGCCGTCCCACCCGCCCTTGATATCTCTCTCCTCTTCCCCCTTCCTCTATTATTATTCCTCCTCTGTCTGCGGCTGTTGGGTAATGTAGTAGTATTACGCTTCCCTAACACTGTACTCAAACCTCTCTAATTATAGCCGTTTGAGCGGTGGGAGTGCTGTGTTCTCTCTCCCCACTTCCAATCCTACGCCAAGGCATCGAATAGAATTAGTCGCTGAAGGTAGAAGACGGATGCAGGCTTTTTACCGTATTGTATACGGGGAACACAACGAGAGAAGAAGCAAAGACGACGACAATGAGCGTAGGTCTCGCCCAAAACAAAGCGTGTTGTTATTGTCCGGATTTGTTGGTATGGACTTCAAAGTTCAGGGTTGGCATGTTGATGTCGATGCTCACATTGACCCGTTAAGATTTGGTAGGTTTCTTCTTATCTACTGTAACCGACTCCTCTTCTGAATCATTGACTAGCACAATTATCAAAGCATATTATGTATATAGATGAAATATTGTATGACAATTAGAGTAAGTTTATCTTTCACAGACCAAATCTATAATGAATTGGCCCCAAAACCATGTGGAATTGTTCAATGTTGATGAGATCATATCACCCTAACCTTGGACTTGATGCCCAAAATTCCTCTTTCCTCACCCCTAAGAAATCAACTAAGTTGTCTTGCATTCATAAAGATACAATGAAAGTGCCCACCAAGTCCCACGTCCAACCATGAAGTCCACTATCTAAAATAATGATGCGTAGGAATATTCTTAGTCTCTGATGATAACTATGCATTGGTGTCATACTACCAATTCCAATCATAATTTCCCCATCAGTCATTTATCATGAACTTCCATGAACTTTTGCTAATCGCTAATGATGTTAATTCCATAACTTAAGTTAAAAATAAAAGCTATAAATATATTAAAAGACCATAATTTAATGACTGTTGATTTGAATTAAGCTTCAATCAACGATGAATTTATAGTTACTAACAGAGGCTAACTGCAGTAATACATATCAAATTTTAGGTTCTGAAAATGTGTAAATATGTGTGTGCAAGTTAAATTTAAATACATAGGATAAATATGAAAACCGTTAACTTTGAAGGAACATCTATGTATGCAATTGTGTCAATATTAGTTGCTTGTAGCAAGGGCTTGATTGAGTCCAACCATTAATGCTCCTAGGTGGAATTCTACTCACCAAGTCCAAATCAATGGAGTTCCTTGTTTCAGCAAGAACTTGTCAACCATCATTTGGCCTTGCAGTTTATATTTTCTTGGTAGCCGACATGAACAACAAATTTAAGAATGAGATTGGTATGTCATGCATCAAGTTGAAGCTATGCAGAGAATTCCAAATACGCAAACTGTCCACTTTACAAACATACATAGTACCCAGTAGATATACCTTTCAAGAGCAGGCAAAAAAACACTACTAAAAGACATTTAAGTTGAATGTTGACTAGAGAAGATCATATGATGTTCAGGATCCATTAATCAAAATGTAAATACCTTGGTTTTCATGACTTGACTTGACCCAGGTCTTCAGTAGGTAAGTTATCTTTGACCTCCTTTGCAAATTTAATGTGTCCATGTAGGTCTAGGATTTGAATCCTTCCAAATTCATATATATCAATGATCACTTGCACAGTAACTTCTATTCCCTCTCAATGGCTGGACTCGAAGAATTCAAAAGGTTTCAGACCATGATACCATCACCAAGTTGTAGGCCAATAATGACATTTGACATATTGCAATCACTACAGTGTCTATAAGAAAAGATTGCAAAGCCAAAACATCCTCCATGATTTATGATCCTTGATATATAGAAGTTACAATGCATCCTACTGTCTTGCAACAACAACTAAAGTTGCTTGAATTTAAACAGTGTCTTGCAACAACAACCAGCATCTGTCCTTACACTGGACCATCCTCTAGCATAGATGTTCTGCAAGCTCTTTCCATGTCCATCCTCTATGCAACTACTAATCCCAAAACCCATTTCCTGCCCATGCTTGACCTAGATTACAATGACTTTTAAGCACAGAGGTTCATGAGAACAGACATTGAGTTATCTGCGGTTTCAGCAAAAATGGTGCACCAACATAAATACAAACAGCCACAAGAAGGAATCAGAAGAAGAACGATTGTTCCTGTTTCTTCCTTGACTAGAATAATCACAATAAACATGTAAGCTTTCTAATGCCAAGATAAAACAACTGGCAAGATACTCCCAAGTCCCAATGGAATTATAGTCTAAACTATACGTGGCAGCTGCAAAGGAGTTCGGTTACCTACTAAAACCTGGTTGGCAAAAGAGGGGTCCACTGCTGCCATTGCCATCAAATGGAACATGGCTTAGTTGCCTCCACGCAATAAAGAAGCTCATTGCAAAGCTCATAGTCTTCCAAGCACCAAGGTCAAACTCTTCATCTGTTACAATCCATACCATCAATACAGCTAATCATCCAACAAGTCAAGTAACTTTGGCCTTATGCCACCTGGAGTTGGGTGTTCAGAATCAGATACCTAAAAAATTTGCAGTCAAATACTATAATGAAGTCTTTTAAGCTAGAAAGCAATGCATTGGATAACATAATTTTGTTGTTAGCTTTCTTGGTTTCCAAAGATTGTCTTATTTGATCAACTACTACATTAGAGACTAAAAGTGAATATAGATATCAAACATGCAAATCAATGTAGAGGAACACTCAATCTCAGATAAAACAATTTAAAATGAGATTGAGGGTGAATTGTTAAAATACAATAAAATCTCCAATGCAGCCATTGCGTGCATGAACTCAGGTTTATGTTACACCTTGAGTAACGATTTAACTACCCCTGTATGAGTCATATCAACAGAGTAATAAGATCAGGGGTGTCAAGTTTGATCCAACATGCCAACTTGGCATGAACACAACACAATATTAGCAGGTTTAAATTTGCCTTATAAGGAAAATTCGTACTTGAATGATACATTTGTTCTAGGTCAAAGGGATTTGCAAAATTTTTCCCCTTGAAAAATTCTTGGTGCTTTCTTTAGACATCCAAACCTCCATGGGAAGATACCAGGGACAGTTTATGGAAGATATGTTGCTAGGGGTGACTGTAAGAGCCAAAGGAGTTGAATTGTTTGGCTCTGAAAGTAGAAGTATCCTCAAATCAGAGTGTGGTGGATGTGATCTACACGTGGTGATTAGGTAAACTCTGAGTACCTATCTCATTTACAAATTACTAATAAGCATGACTTCTCAAACCATGATAGTTGCATGGCCATCTTAGTTGGATTATTTATGTATTTGTTGGTTCAATTTGTAAGAAAAATAAAGATATGGTCAATCATGAAATAACATTATTTCCTAAGTTCATATTATATCTTCAACATAAATTTGCCAAATATGATAGCTTGGTGTGTTTTTCTACTTTTTGAAATCTTCATATTTCATCAATGTTATAGTCTAATGGGATAGCTGATCTATTAATATTTTTTAGCATAAACCATTATGCATAAACTAAAGTTAATGGTAATACATCAATCAGACCCATATAAGCAAATCCAAGTCTTAGCCTACTTTTGATGTGGGACTAAATCGGGGGTGTTACAAATCAATGTCTATTCATATCTAAACTGATATACTGCAAGTATACTATTTGAAATTGAGAAACATACAGAATTTTAAAACCTTATTATCTAGGAAAAAAAAGTCAATTCTATTCTTGTTCTTCCTTACAACTAGAAAGGCAAGATATAAGTTTCTGAGAAGTTTCTTACAAGAAACCACTACCACAACAGATGTCGTCCTCAAAATAATGACTACTCGGTTCTCCATTTCAGAGATAAACTTTATTGTATTATGACAATCTCCACAAAGATGGAGATTTTTGGGTATACAAATCACAGCCCCAAGACCCATGTTGGTCAAACCAAAAGGGATAGTGAGCCTCTAACTATGATATGACAGCACAACTTCAACTTCCTTGCTCTCATCATTTACATTGTGAAGTGTGAATCTACAGAAGGAACATTAACCAATTGTTTCATCCATACACCTAGTTGGTCCAGATACAACTATATATTCTCTGATATCTAGGTTGAGAAGTATCATCCACTCCAAATGTTGTTTAACTCAATCAAGCTAATGCCCTGATCCTTGTTCACTCTTCTCCCTATCTTAGTTTCCTCGGTTTCTCTACATCAGTCCACCTTGATGCATAAAGGTCAGAGAAAAGAACATAATATCCAGCAAAGGAATGGTCCGTGTTTAAGATCCTATTTGCAATTCTTTCTCCTATATTAGATCCCCAAAGATTTGAGAGGCTCCAAGAAGAGCTCCCTAGATACTGACATTTACTCAATGAGCTCTTCAACTTCGTGTACCTTCCCTAACAGCCTGAGGATGTCTACCATGCCTGCATAGTGATTCAGCTTTGGCTCTACTCCCTACTTCCTCTTAAAATCCTGAATGGCTACAAGAAGACATGAGACTTGCAAATGTTGCAGCATTTGACATCACTGCATCGTTTACCATTATCTCAAATATAGAGATGGCATCTCTGGCAAAAGCCATGTTATCATCATACAAGCTTAAACATGTCTTTGATCGCATTCTACGAGTACCAAGTCGGCCGTAAGCAAGGAGATCATTCCACAAGGTGGCCTGGTTGGGCTCCAAAAGGAATCCAACGTCTCCGTTGTGGCCACTGTGCGCTTACCCGGAAATCATAGAAACCCAGAAACCAAATCTCTACTAGCCATTTTACCGAATACCTGCCGAGCGCCTCAGACATCGCCGCACTTGGATCACATGTCGACCAGCGCTTCACGCACGAAGAAATCGCTGGCGCATTCGAAGAAAAGGGAGTGTTCGTGGAACAGCTTCCCACGCTTCAGTTGGAGACAGCGGAGAAGAGGACACTGAACTCGTCGGGGACGAAGGCCGGAGGAGAGGAGAGCGTGACGGAGGCGGAAGGGTTATCAAGGGCTAATTACTATTAATTATTACTCCTATTTAGACCCTCGTAGCATCACAATTCTTTTACTTCAAAAATTTATACTTAAAATCCTAATAGTTATAAAAGTAAAACAATTTATCTCTTTTTTTCTAATACCATCGGCGATAATAAACCTTGGGCACTCCTTTGTCAATATCTGCCCAAACGTGCCCTATCACCTCTTCCTCCTCTCTGTGTCCATCACTCTGATGAGAGCACTGCCATAGGCATAACCATATTCTAATCCATCTTCGGAGCATCGGTGAGCGTCAACACTGCCACCCCTCTCTCCATTACACCACTCATCCTTCGAAACGAGTCGGCTTGCTCCTCCGTCGCCTCCTTTGAGAGCTCCTCATCCTCCGCCTTTGTCCCTCTACAGCTTCGACACTTTGATTTACTCTTTGGCTCTAAGATAGATGTTAACAACTCTGTAGAGATCATCAGGGTTAATCGAGTGAACTGGAAGCTGATGACTCCTTCCCGGAGTCTTGCAAAGAAGTTACCATGAAGCATAAGCTGCTAATGGAGAAGATAGTGAGATTACTCGCCACTGAAAATGGCTCTGTTACATGTAGTTTTTTGCTCAAACTTCTTAAGGCCGCCAATATACTCCACGCTTTAACATCATCAAAGATGGAATTGGCTAGGCGATTGGAGGAGGCATCTATTAATGCTCTTCGATTCCACTTGACTCAAATTCGAGCGGCATGTTGTATGACGTCGATATAGCGATGGCCACGTTAGAGGAGTTCCTGCTTCAAGGACAGAGCCCAGCAACCAGTCCACCGAAAGAGAAGCTTCGTTGTGAGAGGACGAGGTCTCGGTCTACCGAGAACATGGACTTTGAGGGATAAGAGAACAACCGTAGGTCATCCGATGCCTCCCATAGCTCTAAGCTGAGAGTGGCCAAGCTAATCGATGGTTACATCCAAGAGATTGCCAGAGTCAAGAACTTGCCTATAGAGAAGTTCATTTTTGCTCCTCAATTTCATGTCAATCTAACGATCTTAGAAAAAATAAAATGAATTATTTTATTTTTATAATTATGAAGATTGAGTACGTAATGTCACGTTTTATATCTTTGGTTAATCCAACAAATAAGATTAACAAAAATAAAATAAATTATTTCACTTTTATAATTACAAGGATTCAAATATAAATTTTTTTAAAATATAAAAATATAATGCCATAAGAGTTCTGAGATAATATATAATTAGTCCGTTTATTAATTGATTTATGAGATATTATGTTTATCCAACACGCTTAAATAACATTGGACGCATAAATTATGTTTGGGTTTGAATCCTTTTACCACTTGATGCCTAACAACATGACCCTCATCCATCATCGCTGTTTAAGATTCGTGCTAGACACGATGGGCATGGCCGATGTGGCCGTCCATCCCTATCCCAGATTTATTACTAGGCGAATTATTAGTTAGATCTTTAATCGATAATTAATTTTGCAAGCTATTTTAATTAAGTTATATGGTCAAAATTTATTCATTAGTTCTAACATATAAACTCGAATGCACAATTAATGTGCCGATTTGACACATCGGCACAATTAATGAATATATTTATATTCAAAATACATGAATAATAAGTCTTTAATTGAAGCATCAAACAACATTTAGAATGTTCATTATCACAAATAGAAATCAGGTATAATTGAAATTTGTAAGAAATTTGATGACCAATGATGTAGTTTTACACTCTGATTCCCTGCACCAAAAAGTGCGTCTTGTAACAGAAAGCAGAAAGCCACTTCCGCCGGTCTCGTTCGCCAGCGATCTCTCCATTGGCTTCCTTCCCAATTCCCTGAAGGAAACGATGGATCCAAACCCTAAGTCCTTTCCCATCCTCTCCTACGTGATGTCAAGGATCGCCTCCTTCAAGGCCCCCCAAGCCGTCGACCACCATGACGTCGAGCAGCCCCCTCCGCTCGATCGCCCCATCCGTCGCGACGACGGCGTCGGCGGTGGCGACATCGACCTGGTGGTGGAGCGGCTGCCCCGACTCCAGCACCCGGCCCTCCTCGCGTCCATGGCCTCTGCTGTCACCGAGGTCGCCCAGACACGCTCCGTCCTCCGCCTCCTCGGCGACCGCCCCGACCACGAGGCCGTCGACGCCGCCCGCGCCCGCGTCGCCGAGATCGACGCCGACCTCTCCCGGGGGCTCGAGGAGATCGTCCGGGCTCCCCGCCCCGAGGGGGTCGACCGGCTTCGGTGGCGGGCGGAGCAGGCGGAGCGGGAGAAGGGGTGCCGGGCGGAGGCGGAGCGGGAGAAGGCCGCGCTGCGGGCCGTGATTCAACTGGACGAGATGCACGAGGCGTACGAGAAGCTGCTGAGGGAAGCCGAGAACAGGCTGGTCAAGATGTATGGATCCGCCGCTGAGGGCGGCGATGTCGGCGACGGTAAGCAGGGTGCTGAGATGGGACAGGAGGAAGGGGAGGAGGTGAATGAGGAGGTGATTGACATCCTGCAAGGAGGGCCAGGGAAGTCATTGGAGAGGGTGGACCTCTCAGGCCGCCATCTACGGTATCTTCCTGAGGCGTTCGGGAAGTTGCGAGGCTTGCTGTACCTCAACTTGTCCAACAATCAATTAGAGGTCTGTCATCTCCTCCTCTCTAGGTGGTAATTCTCTTGGAAACTTCTTTCTGTGGGTGTAGAGGAGAGAGCATAACCCTGTTTCATGTCTCAATTTGTTCTATTAAACTCCAAATTTGGTGATTCGTAATTTTTTATTAGTGCATCAAGATTGAAGTTCATTATCTTTACTTACTTGCTACATTCAATTTGTAGAAACATCATTGAACCCTCGTCATTGATTCTCTTTCAGTTGCCTTCGCACACATTATTTTATAATATTAAGTTGAATTACTGGACATATTACTTCTTTAACCTTTTTATAGCCCTTTGCATCTTTTGCATAGGAACAGATTATCTATTTGTGGATAAAGTTTGTATAACTGAGAATTATCTGGTACTTGAGAACTTAATCGGAACAATGTAATTTGGAACTTAATCAGGAACGTAATTGGAACTATTTTTGTAAGCCTGAGAATAGCCATTTCAGCCTGAATTGACAAAGTTTCTATGTTTTATTTTTTCACTGCTTTTATATCTGGGTAAGTGGTCCAATTGCTTGTTAATGTGATATATTATTTTATTGCAGTTTCTATTAAAGTATTTTGTATTGCTTTGCTTATTATTTGCCCGTATGTTTCTTGGCACGATGACATTCTGAACAATACCAACACATACATATCAAAACCAATGGCCATGGGAGTGTTTTATGCAATTGCAATCCTTGGAAAGTTGTATCCTCCTCATTTAATTTTGGTTATAGGTAAAATGATTAATTATTTTCATTCCCAATAATGTCGTAGGTGATGAATGCTTTGATTGGTCATCTACTTTTCTTCTTCATGTAACTGTTTTTGGGTTTGTGGCAACAATTGTTTCCAAATAGCTGCGATCTTGAATTTTCATACTGTGGTGGTACCAAGGGGATGATGAAGCATGTAACCAGTTTGCAATAAGTATATTTGTGAGAATTATAGACAGATCGATAAAAAAAAGATGTTGGAGGCTACTCTGTGTTTGTAGGTTAGGTGAGTTGAATTATTATAATCTGATGACTTATTATGCTTGATATTAAACTTTATTTAAATATTGAAATATTAGAGAGCAATATATCAATTTTGGAGATGGTGTTGACATTGATATATGTTATTATCTGTATGAGAAATGAAAATATTGCACTTGCAAGACATGAGGGAAGCACCAAATTAAATAACAAGAGGAAAACTGCTCAAGTCGGTTAGTCAAAAACTCTGGCAATGCATTGGGAAGGTGAGATTTCAGTTAATTCAGACGAGGCGAAGGAAAATTGAAAAAGAAGTCTTGTTGGAAACTATAATAAACTAGCTTGTTATAGCACAGCAGCTAGAGCCTGCATGTAGTTTTGAGTAAAGCTGTTATATATGGATGGAAACTGACTCATCAGTTGTACTTGTGTATAATTTCTCAATGTACACTGCACTTTGTACTGATGATTTGAGTATAGAGCTTTACAGTTAGCTTTGGAATACCTAATAGGATATGGTATTCTCTTTGTGGTGGTATAAATTGTTATCATTTGCACTTCTTATAGACCATTTATCTTATGGTCTTATTCTCTTTATGGTGTTATTAGTGAAATGTTCTCTAGTTTAATCTTATTTTTCAATTTAAAACGAATGTTCTTTTAAATCATTGCCATTTGGAATCATTCATTCTTCTTTGCATCTTTTCCAACCAAAGGATATATCATTTACCACCATTTATTTTGTCTTCTCTTCCATATCCTTTCACAAATCATGGACCACATTAACATTTAATGTGATCATCAAGTTTGGTTCCTGCATTCCAAATTGGCCAATCGGTTCTGCTTCACTATCTTGGTCTGTCATGATTCACTCTACATGTAGATCTCAACATATTCGGCATGCGTAATCTGTCAGTTTCGACCTTTCTTGTTTCCGATCAATTTCATGCTGACTTATGTTTTATTAAATTTTTTTTTGTATCAATATAATGCAACTATATTGTAGCAGGTGACTCGTCTGCTTAAGTCACCTCCTACCTCTGGGTCACACTTTTTCTATTAGATTTGCCCCTGTTTGTCTCTGACATCTTGTGTAATGGATTCAAGATCACTAAGGTTACTGTATTTCTGTACTTGTTCTTTTGGTTCCAGTTTATACTTCAAAATTTACCTGAAATGCAATCCAAATATGTATTTTAGCTCCACATATTTCGAGTGCAGTTGTCGAATTCTTTTGTACAAAATGTAACCATGAATAAACTCAATAAGGCCTTTTTGCCTTTTCAAGAAATAATTAATTATGACCAGCAAGATAGGAAGAATAACATCCTGAATAACAGTATTTGTTAGTTGACTAGGTATGGATTAGAGTCTCTCTCTTCTCTCACGCGCTCACTCTCTCTCTCCCCTTCAGAACTTGTGTTCAACTTGACTTTCTTTTATAAATAGAATGTCCATTTTAATTTTGTTGAACTATAGAATGGTTTTTTAATGATTGAAATTTGCACGACCTGAGAATGACTGAATTTGAGGTTTTCTCTTGCTGAATAACATGATTTGCATAATCAGGTCATTCTTTTTATTTCTATATGTTTGGTTATTTACTGGTACTGAGCTTCCTTCATTTTACGGATATAAGATATCCGTAGGCATTTACAAGTACTTGTAGATATACTATTACTGTTAAAGAGCTGTAATACAGCAACAAAGTAAATTGTCAAACACTAGAATTTAGACGAGATATTTTACATTAATTGTGTGTTCAGCTTTTATGACTCGAGTTACCACCTTCACGATTTATTTGCTTCTAGAAACTCAATATGCTGGATCTTTTTTATTTTTCTTGCAGGCTGTTCCGGATGCCATAGCAGGGTTAGAGTATCTGGAGGAACTTCATCTTTCTTCCAGCAGTCTGGTTTCGTTGCCTGATTCAATTGGACTACTGTTGAATCTTAAGATTCTTGATGTGTCTGCTAACAAGCTCAAGTCACTGCCAGATAGTATTTCAAAATGCAGGTATTACTTGCATAAACTTTTCCACATAAAATATCCAGTTCACTGATGTTGGAGGAAATCTCATTTTAGTCCATGTTAAATTCAGGTCCCTGGTTGAGCTGAATGCAAGCTACAATGAGCTAACATATCTGCCGACTAATATCGGGCATGAGCTGCAGAGTCTGGAGAAACTTTGGATCCACCTCAATAAGTTACGTTCTCTTCCTACATCTGTTTGTGAGATGAGAGCTCTGCGCCTTTTGGATGCCCACTTCAATGAACTTCGAGGGTTGCCATATGCCATTGGTAATTTGTCAAATCTGGAGGTTCTGAATCTCAGCAGTAACTTCAGTGACCTGCAAGAGCTTCCTGCTTCATTTGGTGATTTGATCAACCTCAGGGAACTTGATCTCAGTAACAATCAGATCCATGCACTGCCTGATACGTTTGGCCGCCTAGACAAACTGACAAAGCTAAATTTGGATCAGAACCCATTGGTTGTCCCACCCCTGGAGGTCATCATGCAAGGGGTTGAAGCAGTGAAAGACTACATGGCAAAAAGACTGCTCGACATTTTATTAGAGGATGAGAAGAGTATGGCCGAAGAAATGTCACCGAGGCAAGCCGGTAATGGTTGGTTGATGCGCAGCACCTCTTGGCTTAACAGTTGGGTTTCTGGGGTTTCTGGGAGTGTTGCAGGGTATCTTGGTTCGGGACAGAAGTCTTTCAGGGATCCCTATCTTGACCAGCAGTTGTGATCATCAATCTGCTATGTCCAAGTCTTTTAATTTGTATAGATAACGAGAGAGAAAAAGTGAGCAGCAGCTACACTTTGTTTCGACATTTTCTCTTTCCCCCCAGATTAGTGTCTCCTGCTTCTTCAGTGATAAGTGGAAGCAAATGACAGTAAGAAATCCACATGATGTTTGTGTACAAATTTGGCTTTTCCTTGAAGTTTTTGATGCCCATTAGTTTGTTCCTTCTGATAAATTTGAATGATTAATGAGATTGGTCCAGTCTACTGTTCTCTTTTTTCTCCGAACTGAGAAAAAAGATATTTTTTTATTCAATTTAGGTTTAGCAAAATCAAGAACTTAGGTGTATATAATTATAAAAATATTTCATAGATATCCATTATAAATTAATAATTTTTTTGCATTTATTTTTTCTAAATTTAATTTTAGAAGAAAGAACCGACGAACAATAAAAATAATGACGAGTATTTTAAATAATTAGAAATTTTAGTATTTTTAAATTCATTAGTAATCATGGATAATAGTGGCACATATACATTATGTCAAGTATGCTATTTCCATTAGGAATTGTTGCAATAGATAGGTAAATGCGGCTAACAAATCTGGTATCAGAAGTCACATGGAAAAAGGATCTCAGAAGCCCTTGTCACGGCATCTTTCATCTCTACTGGACCTCAAACAAATCACAAACCGCCGCAATCTCCAGCCAATTATCTCCGATCCCCCACCAATTAGGAGGCTCTATAAGTAGACCAGGGTAATCGATTTAATTTGCTTCCAAGTTAGTGCAAGGATGTCGCCGTCGTCGTCGTCGTCGTCGTCGTCGTCGTCGTTGGGGTTGTTCACGTCGATCTGCCTGCTCCAATCGGTGGTGGCGGTCACGTGTGGGGCGCTGATGATGTTCTACCTGGACGAGATCGCGGCGTTCGGGCACGGATGGGAGACGGCGGGCAAGCTGCGCGGCTCGACCCCGCACGACCAGCTACTGATCCAGACGTCCGATTCCTTCGCCGGTCTTCTCCTTCTTGCCGTCGGTTTCCTTCTTTTCATGGTCGCCTTCGTCAGGGACCACGGTTTCCAGATCTTCTTCGCCAAGGGCTGCATCCTCCTCCACGCCGCCATGGCCCTGTGGCGCGTCTACTTCGAGCGCCGTCTCGAGGACCTCGCCCACGACTGGCCCCGCCAGCTCGTCGGCGACCTCGTCCTCAGCCTCTCCTGGGTCTTCTTCCTCGTCTACTCCTGGAGGGAGAAGTACGACTAATAGCAATCACGGACATCGTCAACCCGAGGTATCACTCTCTCCTTGTACCCCTCTGCCTTGTTGTAGGTTTTACTCTGTTTTCCTCTTTCCTGAGTAATACGGTCGCACTTCTTACTGATTTGCTAGTGCCTGCATAGATATATGGTGTTCTTGATTCATGTCATCTGCTACATCGTTGAATCCTTGTAAAGTTTCTCCTTTTCTTTTCTTCAAAGGACAATTAAAACTGTACTTTGTGATCTTTGAGATGTATCTGGTTCTATCATCGTCGGGCAAGTCTTAGCAGTCGCATTAAAATTCTGTCGTCGGTGACTTTTTATGTCGTAACTCAACCCATATGATAATTGCAAGATCAGTTTCATGATGATCTTGCTTTCTATATGTATGGCTTTTGGATTCTTTTAGTTATTAACTCAGTATTGCCATGCCTTAGGCTTGTCATCATTTGGTTGATGCATAATTTATTGAAGACATACTCTTAAGTCGCTTGTTTGTTGGTGGTCATGCGATTACTTTAGTTTCTCTTACCTTATTGCTTGATTTGGGAGACAGCAAGTCTGTTTGCTAGCATTTACATTAAATTTACCCTGGTTACTGATATGGTCCATATTCCATATAAATGTAGACATGTTGATCATGTCACAGATGCTCGAGCATGCATGAAGCATATGATTTAGTGTGATGAAATCTGCCAAAAGTAGCATTGACTGTGATTTAGTGTTCATGTGACATTGACATGTGAACTGGCTGATTTCTTTTGTCATAACAAGGGACTGAAGAAACTTTTTGGTACTTCAAACTCTAGTCAATTTTTTTCTTGCCTCATTTAATAGTTCCAGTCCTTTGCTATATGATTCTTGGTTACATTCCTAACATGAAATGCTCACCAAATTTCCAAATTCTATCCCTATTTGCTTTGGAAGAAGTGGCTGGGATCTTGTGGTTATCTATTTTATAATACAAAGGACCTGTAAGTTATAGTTCTCCTTTAAGCTTGTTTGCTTCTCATCTTTCCTGTGAGTCACACCAAATTGTAGTTGGAACAAGCAATCAAGACATTAATTCAAGCCTCACATGCGGCTCCAATATCATCTGCTTTCGAACATGCTCCATATGAGATGACTTGATGAATTGATTGCTTGTACTATCATTTTTTTAAGCCTTTTTGTCACAGTTGGACTGACGGGTAACCTGAGAAAGGGGAGGGTCAAGATAGTTTGACAAAATATGAAGCAATAAATTTAATTAAAATACACAAATACCAAAGAAACATAGGTAATTGTTTGCATGATTAACCCTTCATCATCTTGCAAGTATCCTGTATCATGCAATTCTCCAGGAAACTGAAGCACACTAGAAACATGATGTAGTAGTGGACTAGTCGACACCACTTTATCAGGAAATAAATTTGTGCTGTATTGACCAAACTCTGTGATTGGAAAAAGAGTTATTAACTATTGTTTATACACAATAAATGCATGCGTGGGCAGAACCTCCTATTGATATACAAGGGATTTTACTGTGTTTTGTTATGAGCAAGCTCTGAAGCTCTCATGATGCATGTATCATTTGTATTATTAGCATACTTTTGTATCACAGCTAGGCTTTCTGAATCAGGAATTTGCAAAGATCCTAATGTACATGTCAATGTTGCTCTGCAGGTCTTTGAAGGGAAGACTACAAGTAGTTAAACTGTCAAAGGAATCAGTTCATATGAGCGTCAAGAGAGAGGAATAGTCAATGGTTCAGCCTGTTCAAAAGAATGACCAAAGTACTTGTGAGTTTTGAGAACAGAAGGATACATTAAGATGCATTACACCGATGATGATCTACTAGAAGCTTTTTACTCAACTGTCTATAGGTTGATTTATGACAAATACATATTTTATATTTGTTCTAATTTTTGCAAAGGTAATTGACAAAGCTGACTTCTTTCATTTCAGTTTTATTTTAGCTTTTTTATTTCAGCTTATTGGATACTTTTTTAATGGGTGATTAAACTTCTTGTGGCTTCTTCTCTTCCTTAAAACAATTTAAACTAAATGTTGAAGTCCTCCAATTGCCAAGATCATTCTGAGGCTGCAAGAATTAGGACTGATGTTAGCTATTTCAACTTTTAAATAGCAAGCAAAGCTGTATTTTTTTTTCTTTTTCCCAACTATATTGTTTAGAAAACAACGGTTTGTGGAAATGCAATGAGATTAAACTCCAGATACGTACACCCTTGCTGCTATTTTTGGTTAGGAATGAGGAGCTCATTCCACAGTGCAGGCTTCTGATACATATTTTGATGTATAATGTTGACTTAGGTACTTTTATCATACTGAGAAAGTCATCACCATGTACTTTGTTTGGTACGATGATATATTTGAATCACAGAAAGTAATGATTATCGATTGATTAGATCATTGTCTTTATATCAGAATCTGCACATTCTTTGAAAAATCTTTTGACCAATGAGCCTCCATAAAATATATTAGAAATCCGAAAAGTATGCATTTGAGTTGCTAGATGGATCGACTATTATTAGTTTGGACTTGAATATTATGGATCAATGAATTTTAGTGAGTCAAATATTCCATCTGATTGAATCGAAACACATTTTCACATCAGATTGAGTCAAATAGTCCCCTTCTGACTCCTAAGTCCAAGTTTTTAGGCTGCCTTTAAATGAGATTTAAGAGGTGTTAAATGCTGTGTTATTAGTTTAATCTGCTGAGCAGCATTTAAATATAGTCAACTCAGCTTTCTGTTTGATTCTACAATAGAAGAAAAAGTTATATAGTTAACTCAGATAACCCAATTAACTCACATGGAAAATATTTAACCCAGAGAGCTATGTAGTATTAGCAGAGTGAGCAAGGAAACAAAAAAAATGAAGTGTCGATTAATCTTCTTGAGTAGGAATAATTTAACCCGGTTATCCTGTATCTAAATCCAACTTTAAATTTGGGTGGGTAAATTAGTCTAGTTCCAGGTCAAATTGAACCATAACCACGGCCTGTGCCAACAAAATGAAACCTTTTTTGTTATATGCAATATGAAGTACACTAAATTATCATACTGAGATTGTGAAGTGTTAATATTCATCAAAGTAAATAGATTCAATATGAATGGTCGACCTGAACTTTGAGAAAACTTACAGATCTACCATAATGCAGGCTTCTATCTATTGCTTGTCTGTGTATATTGTCTGCAACAGAAATAGATGAATAGATGAAGGGGGTTTGGTATGGAGTTTATAGGGTAGATTAAGCTTAATGCTCCACAGATGAGCATGTAAGCACTATGTAATCATTTGGTTTATTAGCAATGAACAGGTTATGTCACAACTAAACAAACTTATCTCTACTAAAAGCACATGACTGATGAACCCAGGGGAATGAATTTAGCTAGCAGCATAGCTATCATGGTGCTTGTATTATTTTTCTCTGTATTCATAACAACTCTTGTTGGTCTAAATCTGCTCAAGTTGTTTAGCAAGACGAAGCTTGCTTAAGCTGACACAGAATTAGGTCATCAAGTTTCTTTATTGCTGATCTCAAGGCATGTTCCTTTCCAGAATTAAGATCATATTGAGCTGTGTTTTATGTTTGCTGTCAGGCCTTATCCTTCTTGTCTATACCTTGAGAAACACTTGATTCTGTGGGGACCTTCTGAGTTCTGACCTCAGAAGGGTTGGTCATCTGTGTACCTAATTTGCTATCATCAATGGTGATCATAGTGATGATCATGATAATCTTCTATATTTATCATGGGTTATCTTATGTTCTTGTTTGAGCTTATTAGATTGTGACAAACCGCCTCTTGTAATTTGGAAGTTTAAAGACATTCCTGAGTCCAATCAAACTGTTTCAGAGGATCCTCAGCTTCCTCTCTGTTGGACTAGAGATTGATCAAATTCTCAAAAAGTCATGAGCAAATTCAGAAACATCTGAAAAATGAGAAATTGATGTTTGTACTCTATTTGTCACAATTTAAACTTGCTTGAGCAAGAGCACTACTGTATTTGAAGTTAGCAGAATTTATCACATAAACTTGTTCATATTTCATTTTTTGATGGATTATATTGAATTATAATGTTCATCTGTAATTACTCACTTAAAGTTCAGTTTATCAGCTTCCAATCGCATTAAATTTGGTAGATAAACACATGTTCTTTTTATATATGCCCTATAAGTTGTAGGTTAGGTATCTTCTGCCTGTAATCGGTTATCTGGTGGTGATTAGTGATCGATTTCTGCTAATCTGACAGCTTGGATTCTACTACCAGATGACAGTGATTAGTGTTTGTCATCTCCTGTTTTGATGCAATAGGTTTTGTTAGATTCTGCAAGGGAAGAAGTCTATAGATGAATGCTAGTAATTGTTGAGGAAGGCACATGATGTGCTTTAAGCAGAAATGTGGATATAAAGTACTGATGATTAGTTTATTCTGTCATCCTTTCATCTGTTTCATCGTTCTTTAGCCATGCTCTTAGTAAAAGGAAGGCAGATGCTTTCTTCTTCTTTGTGTCTTATTTTATCTTAAGGCTTCGGTGAGAAGGCATTGCTGAAACCAATCTCATTGTGGATTAACTCATGATCTCATTCATTCCTCACAGTGCCTTCATGGAAGCCTCCCTCCTATGTTTTCCTATTGGCTTTTTGAAGCTGATGAGCTAATGCTGTGTTGGAGAGATGCCTGCAAGAATACAAAGATGGAGAGAACATGGCCATATTTACATGCACCATGTGATCCATATACTCCTTATAAATAAATTTAGAAGACAACACTGGGAATCTTTTTCCAACTTATTTCAAGAGTTGTATCCACAAAAATTCTGACATTTCTTTAAGTTGAGATATGAAATATGAAGGAAAGCTTAAATTGCAAGTTTTTTACAGCCTATGCAATTTCTTCCAAAGTTTGAATCTTTATCCACCTAAAATGAGAGTGATGGCATACTTTTATATGCATCAACAGAGTCTTCTTTCTAATGGGTCAAAAAAAAAAGGGAAGGGGAAGGTTTTACTACTCATCTGAATCTGATCACAAAATGACATGCTCAAAAACAATGATTGCATTTGCTATCATCTGGAAATCTATATTAGGAGATTTCTTCATCATTAAAGGCTGTGGCAGTTATCTTGTCATTATGCTACATATTTCATATATTGAACACTGTCTTGACTAACATTGTTATATATCATGATAATGTCAAAAAATACATTAGCCACCTAATCACATGAAAAGTGAGTGTTATTAAATAGAGGAAAAAGCCAACCAGATATGTCATCAAAATTATATATGACTTCAAAGAGAAGTAATTAGCTCAGTTGAGTGATGGATGGAGGACAAGCTGAGATAAAATAACTCAACACTTTTGGAAAAGTACATGTGGAAGTCTTTAAATAACATAGTGGCCTATGATACTGAGGAGCTTGAATGCATGTCGACTGCCAACTCTCCATAGCAAAAGATGGAAGACCAGTTTCCGTTTTTGAGAGGCGGCATAGAATTCAATGGTGTGAAGGTACTGCCATCAGATCTCCAACACAGCCACAGGAGTTCGTCTTCCTCCTCTGTTCTCAGCTTCCTCAACCCAAGAACTCCACTGCCTTCATCATCCTCTGCATCTGCTGCTGCTGCTGCTGCTGCTTCAGAGTCGCCAAACATGGCCACCTTTCTCCTGCAGAAACAGAGACATCATGAATCCGGCATTGCAGGGTGCTTGCAGTGCTCGGTCTCTTGCAACATGATCGAGTTCTGCTCGACGCGGGAGCGGCGGCCGACGAAGCTGTTCCGAGGGGTGCGGCAGAGGCACTGGGGGAAGTGGGTGGCGGAGATAAGGATGCCGAGAAACCGGACGAGGGTGTGGCTGGGGACGTTCGATACCGCCGAGGACGCCGCCATGGCGTACGACATGGCCGCCTACAAGCTCAGGGGCGACTCTGCCTATCTCAACTTCCCCCACCTCAAGCACGACCTCCATGAGCTTGGCTCTCCTCATCTGCACTCTTCCGTTGCCTCCTTGTTGGAGGCAAAGCTCAATGCCCTCTGCAACTCCTCTTCTTCCTCCTCCTCCTCCGGTAGCTGTAAGCAGAAGAAAGCTGGTAAGGATGACAAGTCTGCGGTTGCTTCCATCACCAGGACTCCACGCAAGGAGGGGTTGCAGTCAGATCAGGGGAGAAGAGAGATCTCACAGCAGGAGTTGATCTCCGGAGGTGATGCGGAAGGAGTTCTACTGAGCAGGATGCCTTCTTTGGACATGGACATGATATGGGATTCCCTCCCTATGCCAGCAGCAGAAACTTGAATCATCATCATCTACTTCTTCTTCTTCATTTATACTTGCTCTGTAGATCCGAATCTCTCATGTTATTTGCTTGAGTTCCATATTTGATTCATATGGATAGAACAGAAAACATTTGTTTGGTATTCAACACTGTAATCCGCATCAGATTGTGTTCTCTGCAACTTTTCTGCATGTCAATTATCTGATTGCTGTGTTATGTTTACATGAACAAAAATCGAATGCATAAACAATACAGCTTGCAAAATGGAAGATTAGGTGTTCTCCTCTATTATTGTTGTCACGATCATGAGACACTATTACTCCCTCGAGGAAGTTTCCAAACCCTGTTCGGTTCACCACTATATATGCCTTGCATCAATTGCAATAGTTGGGTTGGAATCATTACATAAATTATTTGGTCAAAGTTTCAAACAATTGAACCATACTTAATTGGTTTTGGAACAAATATTATGATTATTGCGATTGTTTATCTAAGTAATTGAATTTTTGACTTTGATACTTCTCGTTATATCACTTCTGATTTACTGAGAACAGAATAAAGATAATATATATGAGTTATCGTCAGCTTTATAAAACACCATATCAATCAATTTTGCTTTAATTGTTATTCCTATCGATTGTAACATCGCTGCCTTAATCACCCATCATCTTCTATTCAACAATAGTTAATTTCTGGTTACTCCATTTAAACTTTTAAATCAAGTTGAATTAATGTTTGTCTTAGTAATAAAAGTCATAGATTATCTTTTAGAATATCTTCCATATCATATATCAAATCATTTAAAATCATTTATACTGATGTATGTGCCCTAACTACTTCCTTTTATAATTTTAGATTTTATATCCTTTTTTAGATTACTTCACTAACTATACATAGTTATATCTTCTCAAACATAAATATGAAGTTACTATAGTTTTTACTCATTTTAAAAAACTGATCTAGAACTTCTTAAAAAATACTATGATAGAGGAGATAAATACCAAGCTCTAATAACTTATCTCTCATCGTGTGATATACAATATCTCAATTCACTACTATACACACCTCAGTTAGTTGACTCTACAAAACAAAAATATCAGCATATATTTGATATTAGTCTCACCCTCCTATATTAAGCTTCTATGTCATTAACCTTTTCGTCAGCAGTCTTTCAAACTATAGTTTATCTTATTAACTATATGCTCACCTCAATCCTAAAACATCAATCGACATTTAAAAAATTATTTAATAAAATCCTAGACCCTCGTAAACTCAAAATATTTGATTGTTTATATTATCTCTAGCTACTCCCACATGCTTCACATAAGTTAACATAACAATTCAAGCCTTGCATATTCATTAGGTACTCCCTTAAGCATAATATTTTTTTGTGCTATGATCCTCAAACTTAAATGGTATTTGTATCATATCAAGTTATTTTTGTTGAGTCTATCTTTCCCTTCTAAGATCTTGCTCGTTTGGTAATGCAAGCAACTACAACAATCATCCATCACTTGGTTTATAAGAGTATATCGCAAACCCCTTCAAGCCTATCTCTTACCACATCAATCAATAGTTATCCTCTAAACTTATACTATTTTATTACTCCAATAGCACATCATCGCCTTTACAACTTCTTCATTTATCTCTCCACCAACGATTCTTCAATGCCCAATAAAACAAGACTCTCGACAACACATAATATCTTTGTCCTCACCTCAGCCAAGTAACATCGAAGTATATTAACTTGATTAGGTACGTATAATTAACTCTTCACCCATTCTTAAACCTTCAACACAACCAATAATAACACCGAGCTTGGATATCACATGACAATATGCTTTAAAAATGATATATTTAAATCATGTTAATTTTTTAATCTCCATGCTATCACAAGCTTTCTACCTGAATCTATTGGATCCAAAACCATCACCCAAGTTCAAAAATCTTCACACTGATATAAAGTCATATGTGAGAAATATAATATCTTTTTTTATAATGTCACATGGACCCTTATACTATCTCACCTCAAATAAAATGTCATTGGATATAAGTAGATTATTCGAATTAAGCATAACTCAAATAGATCCAGAGATAAAACATGTCTAATAGCTAAAGGGTTTTATTAATGAACAAGTGTTGATTTCAACCCTCTTATATTAGTAGATCTCTACTTTACATCTTCAAATTTTTTTTATCTTAAAAGAAGTATATTCAAGTTGTATTATTAAAG
Source organism: Musa acuminata AAA Group (assembly GCF_036884655.1). Taxonomy (NCBI): domain Eukaryota; kingdom Viridiplantae; phylum Streptophyta; class Magnoliopsida; order Zingiberales; family Musaceae; genus Musa; species Musa acuminata. The sequence goes on along the minus strand of NC_088334.1, from coordinate 48,768,629 downwards.
ATAAATATACATAATACTAAAAGAGTTGTCACCCCACTCTCCGTAAGTCACTCAAATTTTATGATAACAGTCCTATTATAGATCTCACACAATACTAATAAGTACTTAATTCCTTATAATTTTTATCTCTCGTATATTAAGACATTTCATTTATAGTTAACAAATTATCATAATTTATGTATCGACCTTCTACTATATATTAGTTTATATCAAAATGTGTTCTGCAATATCTTAAAGAGATTTTTAATTATGGATTTCTCCTTCGTAAACACTCATTATTTCATCTTCATATCTTCATTGATGCTAATTGGGCAAGCAACATTGATGATAGAATATCTACATCAACTTACATTATCTTTCTTGAAGATTAATTGAAGCTCCAAGAAATAAAATATAATTACAGGATCCACCATTCAAGCTAAATACCAAGTCATCACTTTTAGAATTCAATTGAGTTACTAGTCTAGTATATAAATTTTGCACCATCTACCAATCTATTCCTACAAGATACTGTGATAATATTTGTGTCACATATTTATATGTCAATTTGGTATTTCATTTACACATGAAACACAGTGTTATCGAATTTCATTTTGTTAGAGATTAAATTACTAGACATCAACTATATATTTCCGTATTCGTATTTTTGATTAACTAGCAGACTATCTCATAAAACCTCTCACTTATAGGATATTTCAATTACATCAATCTAAGATTAATATTCTTGATGAAAATTTAAGCATGATAGAATATCATTATATAGATAAATATGAAATGATAATTTTGAGCACATAATTAAGAAAAATTTCCCCTCACAATATTGAAAAATCTTCAACTACGGACGCCATGCTTCGTCTTCGCGTGCTTTGATCGAGCAACATGTTCAGGACCTGGGGGGATGCGCAGCGCAGCTCGCTCCCGGTCATCGTCCAAACCGGTAATTCCGTAAGCAATTCTACCAGCTTCGATCTCGCGGATTCTGCGCTTTATCCTCTCGACATGCAGTCCAACCTTTACCGAGCTGTCGATTCAGCGAGCACGAAAGCGTACCTCTTAATGGCGCCCACAACGCCAGCGCGCCGTCGTTTCCCGTTCAGAAGCCGATAGGCGTTGATGGCGTCCTCTGCTTCCTCGGCTGCATCTCAGATCTCCTTCACCCATTGCTTCACCCGCTCGTCTCTCTTCTGTTTGGCGTCAGCTCGCGGCTGAACGACTAGACTGCTTCTTCAACACCTGGCCATGATGGAGCGAGTTCTTGGACCATTACCTTCAAACATGCTGCGACTTGCAGCGTAAGTCCCTGATATATTCATCCTAAGTGTTTAAAATTACTACAACCTGCATCGAGTAGCTGTAATCGACTGTTTGTCCCTATAATTTTCTTGCAGCCGAGATGCTGAGAGGTATGTTCGAAGGGGTCATTTGAATTGGCCCGAGGGTGCAACCTCAAGAGAGAGCATGAAAGCTGTGTTGAAACTTCCTCGGCTGCAGGTACTACCCTATTTAATACAGATTTATCTATCATTTAATTACCCGTTATTTGCTCATTCAAAAGAGTTGGGAGGACCCGTGTGTCGGTTTTTGTGCTTCATATCTCCCCTTATGGTGGTGAAGCCAAAATTTTTTGTGATGATTCGAGCTGTCTTATGATAGCTTTTGCTTTGTAGAATCTGGTGATGCAGCACACGGATCATTCAGCTGGGGACCTCATCGATCTTTTATGATTTTGTTCTCTGTTGCGTTAATGATATATTCTGGTAGCTCGCTCGCACCTGTGATCGTCCCCTCATCCTCTACTCGTGAGCTTAACTAATGAGGTCCCCAAAAGAGTTCATGAAACTTTGGTGTCACGGTTGCTGCTTCCCTGCACGTCTCCGTGAAGTCGTCAAATCCGAATCACTTAACTCTCCAAATTTGACACATATAAAGAAAGGTCTCACAAAAGCGAAAAATCACACTCACCACCATTGCTGCAATATTATTTCTACACTTCTTCAACCACACTCACCACCCGTGCTGTGTTAGCCCTCTAAACAAGCACTGATCCCCAGAGTCAAAACAGAAATCTTCGAGGAAAAGAGACGCGAAGGTGAAGGCACAGGAGAGAGAGAGAGAGAGAGACGTGGATGTGATGGTCGGGGGAGGGGGAGAGAGAAAGAAAGAGGAAATTGTCGTCTTTCTCGGGTCAAATTCGATGGCAAAGGAGCCATATCTTTGTTGACCTTTCTATGCATCAAGTCAAACCACCGTATCTTCCTTACCTTTCCATTCTTTGGATATTGCTTTTCCAAGAAAATAATAAAATTATATCATCTTTAAAAAAAATTAAAATCACATATTCAATATATATATATATATATATATATATTCACAAAACAAATTTATTTCGCATTAAATCCTCATCAACAAACTATCCTTTGTCTGTCGTAATAATTCTTAATAATTATAGTCCCTAATGATTAATAAGCTATACTAAATTCATTGGGATAAATTCATCCTTTTATAGATTTTAAACCTATATATATATATATATATATATATATATATAATACATTTTTTAAATTTTTCTATATAAGACTAAAAATATGAAGTGGCCCCCACACCACCCCGTCACCACTCCGGTCTCCTTCCCGAGGCGGTTGCGTGCCATTCATTCTTTGGCCCCTCTACCTATTTATACAAGAGCAACTAACCGGAGAAGGAGAAGAGGGAGAGAGAGAGAGAGAGATAGAATACGGTGGTAATGGATGCAGCAACAGCAACTACAAGGTTTCTCATATCAAGCCCTACTCCTAACCATAAGCCGCTTCTCCCCTCCACAGCACGCCTTCGTCGGCGGCTGCGGCCCCTCGCCGTGCGCTGCCTCCAGACCCCGGACCCCACGCTCCCCTACTCCGCCATCGCCTCCGGTCTCCCCCGCCACCGCCTCGTTCGCCTCGTGGACGAGTTCGCCTCCCTCACGGAGCCGGTCGACCGCGTCAAGCGTCTCCTCGCCTGCGCCGCTTCCCTCCCGGCCTTCCCCGAGGCCGGCCGGGTGCCGGCCAATCGCGTCATGGGCTGCACCGCTCAGGTCTGGCTCTCGGTAGCGATGGACGAACTCGGCCGCGTGCGGTTCGCGGCCGACTCCGATACGGAGATCACCAAGGGTTTCTGCGCCTGCCTTGTCTCTGTTCTCGATGGGGCGCTGCCGGAGGAGGTCTTGGAGATGACGCCGGAGGCTTTCGGCGATCTGAACGTGGTCGGGTTGCCAGTGAGGGCGCACTCGAGGGTCAACACGTGGCACAATGTGCTGATCAGCATGCAGAAGAGGACCACGGCCTTGATCGCCGAGAGAGAAGGGCGGCCGTCTGCCGATCCATTCCCGTCGTTGGTCATCGGGCCTGATGGGATTGAAGCAAAGGGAAGCTACGCAGAAGCTCAGGTGAGCTCTTTTTCACTTAAAGATTTTGAGCTTAAACTATTAGGAAAGGAAGCAAAGCCAAATTAGGATTTATACTTGAAACCAAACCCAAGTGCATGGTAAAAGCCCATAGGAGGAAATAGTCCAATCTAAGAATAAGCTGTAAACGTGAAATTGAAAACAGGTGCATTGTACAAATCCAGATGTGGAAATAGCCATATCTAGGCTTAAGCTGATACCATGAGAAAGATTTTTTTGAATTGGGTTATCACGGATTCCAAAATTTTAAGTTGTTAGGAAATGACTCGTTCTATAATAGACTCTAATATTTTCCAACAATCATATAATTGAATTTGTCGAGGAAGAATGAACATTACCATAATCACGTTCATGTACTCCATTGTTCTTGTGTCAGCATTGCACATATATGATAGCATTTATTAAGGTTTTAGTCCTTTAAAACCCCAAACGATGTATGTATCCTGCAGTTCTCATCGTGTTGTCATTTGCTGGATGGCGGCACATGATTTATGTCAGTAAATAAGACAATTCGGCGACCTTATTAAAAGAAGTGCTTGGGAATATCTGTTATAAGAGGATTTTCCTAAGGCTCTTTTTGAAATAGTATAAGGGGATTTACATTTTCTTTGGCATTTACTGACACATGCTTGGGGTTGTAGTAAGATGTTCTTATTCTCTCCTTATTTGCATGTTCTTGATCTTTGATTGTATTTGTTTGATTGTCATTGTTTTTACTCCTCTAGACACCTGTAATGCTATTGTTGTACTTTATTCTGCTATAGCCTGAACTACTGTGGTCTTGAACTCTATTTGTTCTGTCCACAATTATCAATCCATCAATTGCAGACATAGTACCTAATATTAGTTCAGTGCACAAACCCTCTGGCAGACAGAGGACTTTGTGTTTGCATATGCATACGTTGTGTCAAACCATGCCAACAAATTGTGGATGTGCCACAATAGCGAAGATGAATATTTCGTTATAAACAGATGTACGTATACTTCATCTTATGTTGGTGTCCTGCAGAAAGAAGAATTCATTGCTTTACTCTTCTGTTCGACATGAACGGATATTTTGACAAGTTCTCATCAGCCCATTATAGTTTAATTGCAGGCAATGTTTTTATCTCCTGATGAGTCAAAAATTAAAGAACTGGTGAGTGTCCTACGAAAAAAGAAAATTGGTGTCGTTGCACATTTTTACATGGATCCAGAGGTCCAAGGCATATTGACTGCTGCACAGAAGTTGTGGCCTCACATCCACATATCTGATTCCTTGGTAATGGCAGATAGGGCTGTTAAAATGGCAGAAGCTGGATGCAAATATATTACAGTACTCGGTGTGGACTTCATGTCTGAAAATGTTCGCGCAATACTTGATCAGGCTGATTTTAAGAAGGTATGTGGTTTTCATTTATTTTTATCAATGAACATTTTGCGTACTCATTCATCTTGTTCTGTGTTCCCTTAAGATATTTACAAAAGTACAAGTTACAAGTTCATAGTTTTTCATTAACACTATATATACACAATCAACTGTTGGAACTAAGGTTTTGCTCCGACGAACCCATCATTACAGTCAGATTATTCGCTTTAAGGTTTTGAACATTGATAGTGGTTGATCAAGTCTTCACAAATTAAGATTATAATTATTTCCATTGACTTGGAAAACTTTTATGGTGTTGTTAACACTCACCAAGTATAAGAATCAATATTCTACATTTCGAGTACCAGATCCATGCTGACCCATAACTGGACCGGATCCATGTACTGGCACATGGTACACTAACACACACTGCCACAAGAGTACCGCATGTGGACAGGCTGCCCAAAATTGGACAGTTCATATACCAGTCAATGGGTGGATCGATTTGTCAATTCCTGATAAGAGAAATGCAAATTTGGTTTAGAACCTAAAGTGTAATCAAACCTATAATGAACTTAGATGGGCTGTGACAAGACCTAGTTGACGTTGTTTTGCAATTGATCCATGGTGTCATGCCATCTTTCCTTGGAGCCTATTACTTAAATGGTGTCTGACAACTTGGAAATTGTCTCTTCAGAGCTGTTATCTTATATGTTCCTTTATTGGATTGTTGTTTGGTCATGATCCAGCAGATGTGTTGGTATTTACTATTTTGCCCAAGAGTTGCCTATGGACAAGAACTTTGCCAGTTCTTGCATGGATCAGTACTAGTCTGCCACTCAGATAAAAGAGTTTCTGCAAACCTTTGGCACTGCAAGATAACTATAGCAGTACCCAGTCAGACAGCTACAATATACACTTGGTAGTTTGGCATGTCCTTAGTATGACAGTTCAGGATTTTATCTTGTCGCTGAGATACTAAATAGTTGTTTGCTGGCAGACTCAGATCTATGGCTTCTTGATTTTAAAAGAAATATACTCATATATTCTAAAGGTTCTAATGTTCTCTTTATAAAATCTATGCTTTGGTTTTATTTTGGCACAGTGGAAGATATCTTCAGGTCTTTGAACTTTTCAAATTTTGTCTTGCTATGATGTTTGTTAATTATTATATACATTTAACAAAAAATTCTTCCATTTTAATTTCGCAGAGATGTCTCCATCATCATCTTATACTGCTCTGTGAATCTCCTACAACAGTGCAGTTCAGATGCTGCAATATGAATACATTTAAGTTTACATGACAATCACATATTGAATCTCAGCAACCTCTTGTACTCTGCCTACATTCTTGAAAAGGAAAATCAAATGCATTCTTTTTATAATTATTTTCATTATGGATGTTAGACTGTTAAACTTGTTTGAGTTTAGATTTTATCCTAACTCATTTTGAGATAATAATAATTAACAATGATCACGTTTGTTTTTAGAAACAAGCTTGAATGCATCTTGAAGTACATTTAACTGGTTTATCTTGCACAGTGGTATCTTTTGGAAGACTCTTAACCACAATAGGTTTCATGCAGGTTGGTGTGTACAGAATGTCCAATGAACTAATTGGTTGCTCTTTGGTGGATGCAGCAGCGAGTTCGACATATATGCAGTTTTTGGAGGCAGCTTCAAATTCACCACCTTCATTGCATGTGATCTACATAAATACTTCTTTGGAGACTAAGGCCTATGGACATGAACTAGTGCCTACAATCACTTGTACTTCATCTAATGTTGTGCAGACGATTTTTCAGGTTGGCAATGCTCGTAAACTCTTTGCTCCCTTTTAGATTTTGCATTTCATATCTGGTAGTTGCATATTTTAGTGAAGCACATTGCGTCAATTTGGATTACTAGTCTCATGTATTCATAATTTGATTTTTCTCTAATAAAATATTTGCTAGGCATTTGCTCAAGTACCGGATTTAAATGTTTGGTATGGTCCTGATTCCTACATGGGTGCAAATATTGTGGAGTTGTTTCACCAAATGACTGACATGACAGATGAAGAAATATCAGGAATACATCCAGATCATAATAGAAACTCAATAAGATCATTACTGAAGAGGCTGCACTACTACCAGGTTTGTGGACCGTTGCACTGTTCTTCCTTTCTTTAATCAGCATTTTTTACACAGAAATGCTACTTCGATTTTTGGCTGTCATTCGCAATATTTTTAGTTATAAGGTTTTATGCATGTTCAGTTGTCAAAGTTCATGCATGTTCTCTTGAGTTCCAATTCCCAAAGAAAACGGGTTAAATCAATGTGACTTCCTGCATTTAAACAAATTACTTTGACCAACTTTTTATTGTAGCTTAATGTAATTATGTACTACTGCACACTTTTGGTATTTGCTTGGTTATATCATGGAAAGAAAGCTAATAGCACAGACATGTCTGAGGTGCTTTTTGATGCATTATCCTGAAGATATTTTACTTTGAGTGCTTCAAATTATTGATAAGACATGCTAGAATGTGCCTTAAATTGCTTATTGGAAAGGAGACATCTTTTGTGCTACAAATGAATTATTTTTGTCAATTTAACGCCCTGTATTTCTCATGGAGTTGAAGTTTTATTCACATTAGATTTTGAGTTATCATAACGAACGTGGGTTGACATGGGGCAGGGACAATTCATAGTGTAGGAATTTTAAAAGGCTTCAAATCTAGCAATATATTAGACAGACCATGGTTTATATGGAAATTGTGCAGTAATTTAGTTATTACTGACACTCGTGTTTAAATAAAAATTATTGCAAATGCTTTCTCTAATAGGTAATTCCAGCATGTTCGTCTGTTGCCTTTGCTGATCATGAAACTCATACAACTTTAACATACAGGATGGTAACTGCATTGTGCACGATATGTTTGGTCATGAAGTAGTGGAGAGAATAAAAGAGCTGTACTGTGATGCATTCTTAACAGCTCATTTTGAAGTTCCGGGTGAAATGTTTTCTTTGGCAATGGAGGCAAAGAGGAGAGGAATGGGAGTTGTAGGCTCCACCCAAAACATTTTGGATTTCATTAAAAACCGGGTACAGGAAGCTTTGGACAGGGACATCGACGATCACCTACAGTTTGTGTTAGGAACCGAATCAGGAATGTTGACTTCCATAGTTGCTGCAGTTCGTAGATTACTGGGTTCAAGGGAATCAAGATGTAAAATTAAAGTTGAGATTGTATTTCCAGTCTCATCGGATTCAGTATCAAGGACATCAGTGAATGGGTCTCAGGGTCTAAATTATGCTATACCAAGTGATATCACAGAACTTGCTGTTGTTCCCGGTGTGGCAAACGGTGAAGGGTGCTCTGTTCATGGAGGTTGTGCTTCCTGTCCATATATGAAGGTTAGTGCCTCTTTCTATGTATCTAATAATTGATGATTCTACAGTAATCCTTAGACCTCGGTGTGAAATCTTAGATATGTTATCAGAACATAAAGACAATCCGATTGAGCTTCATGCAAGGAGGCATCTGCCCATCAAAATCGTGCATTGTCACGAAAATGTATAGACTGCTCCGACCTGCTCTAAAATCTTCATATGTTGAGTGCAGATGAACTCACTAAACTCGTTGTTGAGAGTATGCCAGCAACTTCCCGACAAAGACGGCACTCTTCATGCCTATGAAGCTAACAGGTTTAATGCAGTAACACCTGGTGGAAAACCGGTTGCCGATATTGGATGTGAGCCAATTCTACACATGAGGCACTTTCAGGTTAGTTATTGGCTGCATCTTTCCATACTCTATATCTCATTCTAACTTTAGTGTTAGAGGTTTGTCAAGAATTTGTCGGTATTATACCTTCTCCTCCTTTTTTTCTTTTTTTTCTTTTGCTGATGTATCATTACTCTTCAACTTGATGGTAGTCAATCGGAGATAATTTCTCTTTTTTTTTTTCATCCAGGCAACAGGAAAATTACCTGACAAGCTCATCCATCATATCCTCCATAGATGAATACCAAAGGCAAGTTTTAAGAAGGATATGTAATCCATCCACAGTTCACTGCTTAATGCAGGTGTGCTCGATATGTTTGACTCGGTTATGCCAATTTGATAGTAATTATTTATATACTTGGGTGATTTGTTGTTGGGTCATGACGGTGCATCTCCTTCTTCATAGAACTTGCTATGTATTAGTCTCTCTAAATTTAGTCATTTTGCTTATATTGGGCATTGTTCATTGAAAAATGAAATGACAGCTTAATTATTCGCCAAAGCTAGAAATAATTTTCAGAATTTGAACTCCAAGTTGTTTTAATACAGATTAATAAATAGTATGATAGATTACATTTCATGTAAATCTTTTTTCTTTTCCAAATTTAGTCCATTTTTAAATGGAAGATAATGACGAGGTTTATTTATAGGACCCCAAAAACACAAAAAAACAAAAAGAGGTTGTGGATATAAATAATCCCGTCGTCGTCAATTGCGTTTTGGATGTAAGAGGCGCTGCTACTTCGCCCGCGTTCATTCTCCTCATAGTTTGCCCTTACCGGCCAAACCCATGCTTATCTTCGTGGCGAGGATAAGAACTATTAATATGTTTAAAAAGACAATAGTGTTTTGAGAAATATTGTAGCTGAGGGCTTAGATCAATTAACCAGACTTAGTGTTTTGAAAAATATTAATACTGGGGACTTAATAATATTAATACCAAAAAGGACAAGAGTTGCTAGTAAGTGGCTTGTCAAGTATTTTAGAAATATGATAAAAAGGGCATCGATTGAAAATTTTGATGAAAAACAGAAAACCCCAAAAAGAGATAAATTTTCTTGAGAATTCGCTCATACAATTAAAAAAGAATGTCACATTGCTAAATATTAGAAGTGGTAATATGAAACATATTGGTTAAACTCTTGGATTGAATCAGTAAGAAATCTCATAATAATATCTACTCAAACCCAATCATTTGATTCAAAAACTAACTTTTATTATCGACCGACTGACGGAAAAACTAACCGGAAAAGTCATCAAGTTTTATTTGCCAAGAGAATATGTGATTTTGCTCCAAAACTTAGTAAATTATAAATGAAGGGTTATTCTTGAAAACCAATAATCTGTTTGTTAAAATGCTCAATAAAGAATTTGCACATCCATCTATAGATACAAGTAGATCCAAGTTGAAGTTTCAGCCCAGAATTTAATGGTCTAATGTCTGCTGAGATTTCCATGATTACTACACATCTCATTTGTTTTCCTTGATGTTTGCTCACAAAGTGTGACTATGAACATTGTAATGTAGAGCAGGATATCCTACATTATGAGATGCAAGAAACAAAGTCTGGTCAATCTTCTCATTTAGAATACTTGCCTGACTAACGCGCATCTCAGGCAGCTTACATTTCAAGAAAAAAGGGCAAAAAAAATTTACCAGATACCTAATCAAGAAAACTACCATGGTCGCAGGAGATGAAAGGGAAGAAAAATATCATAGACTGACTACATTTACATCACGACAAACTAACAAAGTTTTATCGATCTAGGAATATAGTTCGCAAGGAGTTGAGTGCCAATTATGTGATATCTGTTTTGAACACCTGCTTATTGCTTATCAGTTGATGACTCCGTAAATTTCCTAGATTCAGTATCCCGAGCAAAAATATAAGGATCTTGCTCGCTTTCTGATTTGGCATCGACTCTCCTTCGTAGCTCGAAATCATCTTTTTCGGTTGATGGTTCTGCCAAGCTAGTAGTCCCACAAGTGGTTGTAACACTGAATACCGGAGATGCCTCCATTTCAAAATCCTCGTCTGATACTTTTCCCTCAGAACCACTGCTCTCGGAGCTGTAATCATTCTCATCATTTATAGTTGAATCACCCCCAACAGTCTCAAATTTTGAATCGGTATCTTCCGCCATCTCTGGTTCAGCTGGACGCTGTTGGATTGGCACTGCATTACTGATAACATGACCTGCCTTTAATTTTTCCATGTAAACTGCCATTTCACTTTTATACCTCTCCTTGTCCTTCAAACCTCTATCCTGATACACCTGAAATTTTAAATTATAAAAAAAAAAATTGAACAGAAGTAAACTTGTCAGAATCTTCATTTAGCATTGGAAGAAAAAAGTTTGAGTAAATTGTTGCTGGTACTTACGGCTTTCTCAGTCTCTGTAAGTTTGTTCCACGATTCACCAATTATTTTGCTAATTTCTCTGTCTTTTCCTGGATAAAGTGGCTTAAGCCTAGCGTGCTGCTCAGCAAAGAAGAAATTATATCCGCTCCTGTTTGGTTTTGGATGACTAGGGTCTCTTTTACTGAGCTTCTTCCTACGGCGACGATGGCGAACACTTCTGAAGTTGCTATTATCAGCAAAATCACTGTACCGTGTTAATTGCTCAGAAGTCTGTTGAGGAATGTGATAGAGAACCCCTCTGAGTTTTGCTGATCCAACAGTAACAGTCACAAAATATCCATGCTCAAATTTTCCATCAATTACTCCAACAACTTGAGGATATTGGGATGAGGCCAGACCTAGAGATAGGGTAGTAACTGATTAGTAATCTTGGCGGAAGTGCTGGTATCTGTCATGGAGTTCAGACAAAACATTTATGACGACAATGACAAGAGTGACAATTAGCAAAAGATAATACTCTGTCAACACCACGTTGATACATGAGAAAAACTGTTTCACTAAATAGTAACTCATTGTGCATGTCAGCCTCAATCTTGCATTGCTTCATTAAGCACTCAACAGTCAGAATATTTCTCAAATTTGACAATAGAAATTATTTCACATCGTGGTTCAAGGCAACTGAACAACCTCATGGATATACAACAAAGATTGTTATCGAAAAAGTGTATGTGATATCACTAAATTACTATAATGCAAACTCACCATTGTTTCTCATCCGTTTTCGGGAAGAAGCCTGAGTTTCAGAAAATGGTAAGACATGCTCGACCAATCTCTCTGACGAACCCGAAGTGGCTGAGGCTATCTTTGCAGGTGCTGCAAAACAATGTAAGGAACAATAAGGCTCAGGGAAAAAGGAAGGGAGAGGGGGGGAGACTGCATGTGCAAACCAGCTGGAGTGTTCCATCCTTGAGACCGAAAGAAATATATCTGCTCATAATGACACAACAAGGACATGTAGTATTTGCGAAGCACAAATGATGCATTTGTGGCCGTAGAGGGGAAAGCAAAAGCAGCAGTCACTTCTCTCCATCTACGATCTGCAATTACCTGTCATCAAGTAAAAGATATAAATAGTTGCTGTGATTTGAGAAGGTGCTGGCTAGAAATATCTTTTGACAGAGAAAAACGGGATGACAACCTTTATGTTTGCACATGTAACAATACAAGTTACTAGATTATTACCTTATACCAAGTGGATCTCACCACCAGGTTTCAAATGCTTAAAACAAATAATCAGCGAAAGGTCATCATGTACATATAGGGAGACTCATCATGTTATGTTCCAATCTGGGACTGTTAGGGTATCAGGATTTTCTTCAATTGAATCCTTGAGGTCTTTGTCACTTGTCAGGAAATAAGCGAACATGTTAAACAAAGCTTGGTGACAAGATATGCGACTTTTACAATCTAAATACCAACTTAGACAAGTCAACCTAATCTGCTTCAGTATGATGTCGACAACTGTTTGCTCCAATAGGATTTTACTTATAGGTAGAACCAGATACCTGATGTCATAAAAACATGATTTTCTAGATATGTTAAACAAGATATAAAATGTAATCCTACACGTTAAAATTCATAACACCCTTAACTCTTTAAGAACACTGAAATGCAACTTGGTATTAGATAATTAAGTTGAATACACAAATAATAGAAATGTCCACAGCTTTATGCTAAAAGACAATGTCATGTAGTTCCTCAGCAATAATGTATATTAAATAATGAAAGCATAGATAAATATTTGACAGACATGATTGCAGTTATGATCCTTGCTATTGAAATTCTGGAACTCGTAATAAAATTCTATGCAAGGTTTAAAATTTCCATCCGATAACAGTTTGGACAGTTTGTCAAACTTCTCGGTCACCTATATACCAGGTGATACACCAAACTGTATTGCTTGGTATCACTGAAAAGTAATAAATAAAATCAACCAATACCAATTTACATGGTATAATATTGATTATACCAACTGTGACTTACTGATTTGATCAGTATTTGAAACCTTGATTTCATGAATAAAGAATGTTATGCATACCAGTAATAAAAATATATAGCAGCAAAAAATATAACTTAAAATGCCATATAAAATATCATTTTCAGTTTTGACCCATTACCTTTTCGATTCCACCTCGAGATGTCACCTCAACAAAAAGTCGGTGCAGGTCGAGATCCTTGCCTCCTATAATTGGTACCCTAGGAAGGAACACAATTCAAAAAATTAGAGAGAGAGTGATAAATATAGAATGAGAATTTATATCGCCAAAAACTGAAACTAGATTAACTTTTCTAATTATACAGTGAATAGTTTCCAAGATATTAGCACTATGGAGTCTGTAAGCTACATTTTTAAACATCTACGTGGCCTCTTCTAGCAATCCATTGTCTCTTTAGTACTCCTAACCATTTCTAAATCCCTATACCAACTATAATACCAATCTATTTGTTCAAGTTTTATCTGTATAATTCTTTGATCATTTCAATTATTTTATTATTATCATTTCACCTAAACTATGGCGTTCAGGGTAAGTTATTCAAGCATTTGAAGGGATTTCTAGATTGGGCAAATTTGGGTGAAAAACCTATCTATCTTGAGAAGATGGTTAGGAGACCAAAAAAATTATAAGACAATAAAGGATGAGCAATTCTGATAGGGTACAAGTACAATGGTATATATGTGGGGGTTTCATCTCCATTATAATCTTCACCATTCCAAAATCCAAATTTCCATGGCTAACCTAAATAGGCAGCAGTCTCATGTGCTGGTGTTCTATAATGTAGTAAATGATAAGCTAAAATTGATAAATTAGGAAATTAGTATGCAAATGGAAAAGGATTGGGACTAAAACAAAAAACATCCTTCTTTTAAAAATGCGGAAACTACAGCTATTATACGTTAGACATCTTCAGCTGCATGCAAATAATAAAAGTTCCTTTAATATAAAACCAGAGATAACCTTGCAAGGTCAGTCATAAGGAAATTTGCTTCTAACTTAAAAAGCATTGTCTATCAGATTCCATAATAGGACAAAAAGCATAAATTGAAAAGAAGTGAATCCTAAATATAATGCATTGTATCATTTCCCTCGCATTGAGAATATGATAGAACATACAATTAGAACTAAATGATTCCCTAATTTCTTTAACAATATATCTCAGATTCCTATCTCTGGTGTATACTATCTTTATTCACAATGTGATTTCTTACTTTTGTGTACTCAAGCATAAATCTTCCTTGCTTGTCAGGCATTCTGAACTGCTGCAAGTCCCAAGCAACACTAAGATATCTATAGATTTTGAAGGAATGGAATTAATGAGGACAGGACAAGTTCATATCAGGATTTGCATCACCTTCCTTGACGAAGAGCAAAATATATCAAAAAAATATGCCTTTTGAAGAAAATAAGAGAAAGGCTCAAACCTACCCATGTTAAAGATTTTAGATCTTCTCCTATTTGCACCTGTCAACTTCCATCCCAACCAACTAATAGAAGGAATTCATTTAATATAAGAAGACAGATCAACTGGAGACAACCTCAAGCATACCCAGGCAGTATCTTGCAATAAAAACATTACTTTTCGTGATGTCTAAGTGCTACCCTTTCTTTTTCAGGCATTTGATACATCACAACATATATGATACGACTTAAGCCAGGTCCATCTTTACAGATGAATGTCATGTATCTACAGGAATCTTACAGAAAGACGAGGATTGGCTCAAAGGATACATCGATGTCTAGTAGACTGAAAGAAAGGGTTGCAGAAAAACCATAAGATTGTGTCCTACCTCAAAGGCCTCTGTAAGAAACTTTTCTTTCAACCATACCATCCATATCCATCATTGAGAAATATTTAACCCTTAATCGACTGAATAAGATCGACAAAACCAGATACCTTCCTCATGAAGGAAACATGACCAGCAGAAACGTCGACATAAAAGTCTCTGATTTAAACAATAGAACCCAACCCCCCCCTCCCCCCCCACCCAACAAAAGAAAAACAATAACTTTACCTCTAACATAGATCAGATTTACACAGAAGTAGAAAAAACGGATATAGGATGAACAAGAACTATTCAATATAGAAAACGAAAACGTTCCTACAGAAGAAGAATCAGAGAGTCAAGAAACAAACTAGTTCTGGGATGAAAAAAAGTGAAAGTGGTTCTCACATGAACTTAGTCCCCATTGTGGAGTGCAACTTCTCGAGCGTTTCCCTAAACAACTTGGGATCAGCAATTACATCTTCGTAATCCGCCAGGGGCTTAGGATAGGGATGATACTCCGCAGGAGAGGTGGCGCCCTCTTCCCCGACAAGCTGAGGATGTGAATTTGTCAGCACCACATGCTTGCCCTTATCAGAACCCACTCCCTCCTCCACCCCTTTCCAACCCTTATCACTAACTTCACTCCCCTTCTCAATCATCTTCGTTCCCCCCACCACCACCGCCACCAGCTTTTATCTGCAATCAAACCGAAATAACTGCCACAACATTAAAAATACACCAATAAACAACCCTAGATCGTCGATTACTTTCATAACAATCAACTATTTTATGCCTAAAATACCATTCACATCTCCAAATTAAACAACATGAGATGTTGCACTAATGGGTTCCATAATTAATGGATGAATGAATGAAGCCAAGGAAAACTAGGGCACCAACATTTCCGTTTTATCTTCCCGACTGCAGCTGTGGTCAAGATGGTAACAAGGTACATGCATACATACCAGGAACCAAAGCAGGAGGAGAAGGAGGAGGATATGTACTACATATATATTATCTATAAATACATCTATATATATATATATGTATGTGAGGGTATATATATATATATATATATATATATATATATATATAGATATATATAGTGAAAATGAAATGATAAGAAGAACAAACCATATGGATTGTACCACCAGACCGAGGAATATTTTGCAAGGGGGAGATGGAGAGATGTGAGGGAAGATGCTGGGAATACATCAAATATTTTTGTCCTGTGTTTTTTTGTTGGTCGGTTGGTTCACAAAGAGAAAGAGAAAAAGGATGATAATGTGAGGCTGGCAGGGGATTAGGGAAGGAACTAACGTGTCACGTTTCGGCATCGGAGATAACGGCAAAACTCTCCCCTCTGTCACTACCGTTTCCCCTGCGTTCTCACCTTCCTCTCATTGGCTCAAGCGATGGACCCCCACCGGTCGGGTGGGGGCCCGCGGGGGGGGAAATATCGAAACGCTTTCTTGCGCAGAGAACGCCCGTGATTCTGATTTCTCGCGCAGAGATAAAATGCGACTTGACGGACGGGACCCACGTGCGGGGCCCGGTGCTGATCCAATAGCGAGGCGGGTGAGCCGAGATATTTACATTAGGCTTTTTTAGTCACGGGATTGGGTCGGGTTGGCGCCCGTGAGGATCCGTGAAGCAGCAGCGACGACGAACGGAACGGATCCCGTGACTTGACGGCCCCGCTACGTCGCCGTTACATGTAACGGCAGATTTGGGTGGGTGGACCGGGTCGTCGAATCAACCACCCCCACTAAAAATCTTGAGGAGGAGATGACATGACATGATGGCGCTCACCGTCGGCATGGTCGTATGACTCCCACTATGAATTCGGAGCCTCCTCGCTCCTTCCATATGTTTGAATTCGAATATGGATTTATATTTGGGTGGGTTGAATTTTACGGATATTTTATTTGTCGATGATGATAATAATAATGGATTGGATTGGATTTTTATTTTTCAGATACATATAATAACATTGGTATTCACCGAATATTCGACTACAATCCTAAATAACGGTGAATTGTTCTTCTCACAAAGGGATTGATTCATCCTCAGGATTATTTAGGAAGGCTAAGCAAGAAAAGTCGAGAAACGGAAGGCATTTTAATATCTCAACTAATATTAATATTTTCCATATATCATTTATGTTAATTTATAAAACCTACCTTAATCATATTCAGATGACTGTTTGAGTTAAAGAAGTAAATAAGAACTAAAATATCCTTAATATTTATGTCATGAGCCTCCTAAGGGTATTAATGTAAATTGGAATTTGAACTAATAGTTATTTTATTATAGACACTTAAGATTTACTATATATATATGTCCATCCAAAAGATCAGAGTTATCAGATTATGATGAGCTCAATATTCTAATCTTCAGTGTTAATCTTCATATCAATCCATCACCAGCATTTGTCATTTGTAGGAAATCGAAAATCTATTTAGCCCACAGAAATCCAAAATTAAAGGAAAAAGGAGCTCTTATAATGATGAAGTTATCCATCAAACCAACATGATAAACAAAGCTACTGCAAGCAACCATGGAAGACTCAACAAGGATGGCAGACAGACCTGAGAACCACAAACAACACACACATCCCAAATCCATGAACCTACAGATGCTAAAACACTGATATATCATAGTTCTTGCTGCTGCTGCACCATATATACTGACATCAGAAACCTAAGCCACGCATTCTTCTTCTCAGGCCGCAGGCTTCTTCTCCTCTTCTGCCTTCTCGGCCTCGACCACCTCGACGTAGGCCGGTGCATCCTCCTCCACCGCATCGGCTTCAGCCACCTGTTCACCTTCTTCAGTGGGCTTAAACGCAGTCTCTTCGGCTTCCTTCTCCTCCGGCTCTGCTGCTGCTTCAGTTGCTACTGCGGGGTCCGCCTCAGGCTCTTCTACGACCTGTTCGACGGCTGCCGCAGGTGCAGGATCAGTTTCCGCGGGGGCGTCTTTGGGTTCTTCTACAGTGGGCTTTGCGGCGGCGTCTTCGGACTCTACGACGGCCACTTCGAACGGTGGCGCAGGAACAGATGCAGCTTCGACAGGGGCAACCGGTGCATCTGTTGGAGCCTCAACCACCGGTGCTGATACGACCTGCACACAGCGCCATTGTTAGGAGACATTCAGAGATTCGTAGAGACAGACTGGGGAAGATGCGATGGGCTACGAACACATTGGTGGCTCACCTCAACGGAAGCCATGGGAAGGTGGAGAGGAAGACCTAACAAAGATGCGAATGATGTGTTGCAGTGGGATGGGAAAGCTTGTTGGGGATGTGAGGGGTACTTATAATACGAGGGACTCCATGGCAGTGAGAATCTTGGCAGACATCTGGCCGTGGCGCCATTGGCCGGAACAGTCCACCGGTTTCCTATATTGCTGCTGCGTTCATGCGTGCAGCTTTTCGTTTGTTTGTGTCTTCTTCATGCAGGGTTTGCGCTGAGGTGGATTGATATGTGTACTCCCATCTTTTTTTATATGGGATATGCTCCGTGAGGAATCTAACAAAAGATAGTATCCTGAAATGGGGTTCTGAGTGAGGAATTGGAGGGTGGTAATAACATCCGAGACGCGCAAGAGCAACGGAAGGTCGAGGGGAGTGGCAGAGGCTGCCACCCGCCAAGTGACCGTCGAAATGACCCTCACGCCTTCCATCACCGTCGCAGCGGCCACGCGGGCCCATCGGCGACGTGGCGATGACGTATACTGGAGTGAGAGACAGCTCAGACTGGGCCTTCCTTTCCTCACGTGTCCTGCGAGGCCGACGGTGGCCACGCCGGCCGTCGTCTGCTTCGACGCGCAGGGCCGCTTTGTACGCATGCAGAGAGGGAGATAGAGAGAGAGAGAGCTAAGCGAGACAGTTTCAATGGGCGAAGACGCAGAGACACCTGACGAAGATGAAGGCGAAAGCAAACGGCAGTACTGATCGATGGAAGCAACAAATTGCAGTGCAGTCAGCGTGAAAGAATCATGGCCTCGGTTTGCTGCAAACAGTTTTTTGTGCTACCTCTCATGAAGGATGCAGATTAGTCATATCCTCATTCTCATGCTCTGTTAGGTTCATTAAAAGAAAAAAAAAATAATTGAAGGCTTAATCCTAATTTTCCACATCCATGATATGATGATGCTGTTCTTCAACACCACATCATTATAATTAATTATTCAAACTGAAACCTGTAATTCAAATTCTCATCATCAACCCAACCACAATGTGGGGGTAAATTAAAAACAAAAAACTTTTAATTTTTAATTTTTCTCTTTTTTTTATCATCTCGTTTTGTTTTATTTTCATAAAATATCTATCTTTTCTAATCATAATCTTTATCGTTTTATCCATGTCTTCTTATACGTTTCAGTCATCTTTATCTCATTAAGTTGCAGATCGTTGATTGTGCCCACATCGCTCAAGCTCTTATTTCTCACGGTTATTGGCCTCGATATAGGGGAAGAATGCAACCACGGCAATACTTTCTCTCCCTCCTTCCTTGCATTATCCATCGTTCAGTTCGTCAAGTTCCTTACCCGAGTAGATAACATCATTCAATCCCTATTGAGCTTCTATCGATTGCACCCATATTACCTATCCTAAGGAGGGCGACACAATCTTAATGGTGATGACAAACAAGAGCACAAGCACAAAGTTAGAGTTGAGAGCAGGAGGCGAAAGGTAATATCATCTTCTAAAAAATATATTTTATAAAAATTAAGCCAACAAAAAAAAAGTGAATATATAGATTTTTATAGGAATTTAGTTTTTGTTTTACTGGGTTATGCCTACACAACATCATTTCATAGACACCAAAGAAGAACGCCTTCTGAGTCATTGTCTCAGTTACAGTTGAGGAAGGGAAGAATGAGTACGAGAGGACTGACGCAGCTTATGCATGGCTCACTTCAACCACACATTAAATGAATTCGACAGCCTCTGAAACACCGGATGGATGCGGAGTCAATGCTGGCAGAGTGGGTTATGCAACAAAAGGATCGATAGAGCTCTGTTGTATACAGTGCAGACCTGCACGGCCATTAATATATGCTTCAATGCACCGATACAAAGCAATATGTAAGTCTGAAGAAGAGCGATTCAATGCACCGACGTCATTGCGTGCATTAATCACGGTCGACCTCATCTGCTGCGTGACGCCGCCTGCAATCTACCATTAGATTCGGCTGTCGGTGACCGAGGATATCACAGGTAGATGGAGAGGGGAAATTGGGAGAAGAAAGCCGTTTGACGTGAAGCAACGTAACGTAATGTACGTGCATGGGGACGGGTGCTGATCCGACGGTCAGCATGTCTTTGATAGCGACGCCGGAGAGAACGGGAGATGGAGAGTAGCGAAGGAGGACATGTTCCTACCGCTGCCGCGACTCTTCTTTCTTGTGGGGTCTGTGCTTGTGGTCAAACAGCAGCTAATGCTTCGAGCACTGTGATATCATGACATCGATTTAGTTGTTGGATTCAGATTCTTTAATAAGCATGAAATTTAAAGAATGATGATGATGTTAGAGCTTAATACGAGAATGAGTAGTTTACTAATAGTAGTGATCTAATTAGGATCTTGATCTTAGCATTAGAATAGATTATGCGTTTGAATCTTGTTTGCTTTGGTATAGTGCTTAATCCAACTTGCTTATTATATAATTGGATTATTATATACTTGGAGTATGCAAGACATTTGGTTATTTGGAACAGTAAGCATTTTATATTGTACAAAAGCGAAATGAAATTTTATTGAAAATTTTCCTAATTCTAGTGGAGATATGTGAGAGTAAGATATAATTAATATACACTAAACATCTTAATCCTTTTGGGGTCTAATGATGATATAATGATGATGATGATGATGATATAATATTCATCATTGACATAAAACACATTCATAATCACAGGAGCTGCAAATACAGATCGAATAGTAAGAGAAAGGCACGCATATTGATTGCCAGTCCATCAAACCATCAAAATGTTTGGAGGAGCAATTAATGAACCTTGTGAAGTTGATTGGCCCAGTTGACAATATATGCTGTCATCATCTCCTAATCAAAGTTTATGCCACTGCCAAAACTGTCATGTCTGCACTAAACCCACTGCAACTGGAGCTACAAACGTAGTGGCTAGAAGATACTAAGGACCAATAAATGAACCTTGTGAGGTGATTGCCTCGGTGACAAGATAAGCTCCCATCATCTCCTAATCAAAGTCCTTGCAGTGCCAAGACCGTCATCGTGGAAGTAGCACCTAAGTAGATTTCAAATGCATTAAGACTACATTCTTGCAGGTGTCAGTTTCCAATGCAATCTTTACAAGAAGAAGAAGAAGAAGAAGAAGAAGTCATTCAAGGGTTTGGTCAAACAGCCTCTCTTCCCTACTCCCCAAACACAGTATGTTACAGACACAGGAGCCTGCAGATCCAAAAGTGGTGGTCAGAAGGGTCAAGTCCAAAGGCCTCTCCTCTCTTGGCCAATACGTCAAACACATCAAGGACTCTAGAACCCAAGCGTGGGGGCATTGAAGGAACCACCCAGTGTTGGCTTGGAACGGAAGCCAGAAAGCACAGCAAAGAGGCGGTACTAGGACTCGGGCAGAGGGGATGGGGTCTCCTCCACAGTCCATAGTGAAGGCAAGCCATGCCTGTCATAAAGAAACCGAGCTTAAAGTTCCCTACCCACTCTGATCGCTTGAAAAAGACCTCACCTTTCCCTACTGCTAGTCTACTGCTGCTCTCTTATTCCTTCCTCCTCTCTCTCTCTCTCTCTTTCTCACTCACTGGTTGTTCTTCTATATAAGGAACCTGGTGTTGCCTTGTGTTGTCTGGCTTAGACAGGGCTGGTGGAGGTATGTGCGATTAGCTAGCAGAAGGAAAAGAAAGGTTTCTCAGCAGCTAACCTTCAGTGCGATGGATTTGGTTGCAGGACACGATGAACAGGCCCCACATTCCAGCGTTTGGGAGCTGGGACTACTGTGATGACCTTCCCATCACGCAGTACTTCGAGTCGGCAATGCAGGCTGGTTTAGTTCGAGGCCGACCTTTCGGCGAGGATGCTGATTTCTTGAAGGTGACAGCGGACACAGTGAAACCCACTCACCACCACCACCACCACCACCACCACCAGAGAAAGGTTTTGAATCTGCTTCCTGGTACCCGAGTTCTCCGTCTCTTTGCACTGATTCTGGCTCATCAGGTGAAAAAGCCTGGAGAGAGGCAGTACCAGCAGGGGCAGCAGAGAAAGCAAGGGAAGGCGAGCGATGTGACAGCACAGGCCACGCCGAGGAGGCCCAGAGCTGCCAAGGCGGTGGATGAGGACCTGTACAAGATCCCGCCCGAGCTCCTCTACCAGAAGCCCAAGAGGGTACTCTTCTCGCGCTTCAACTCTCATGCTGAGGGGTAGCAGTGACGCAGTAGAAGATTAATCTGAATGTTTTTGTGACATCCGAGTGCAGAAGAGGCTGCTGAAGGGCTTGTGGTCAGGCTGCCTGGGACTCCACTGCACTGCGTGAGGGAGGAAGAAGAAGGTGGAGGAGCAACGAAGTGAGGTGTAGCGTTTGCGTCGTGCTTTGCCGTTGGTTTTTGGTACACTGTAGAAATCAGTGGAGGAGAAAGATAATAGTTACAAGAGCGAATTACCTACTTACTATATGAATACGGTGTTTGAGAATCGAATGGTTTCTTCTCATTAAGATCTGTTGAAGCCTGTGATGTGTTCTCGTTGCTTCTTTACTTGGATCATACAACCAACTGCTCAAAAATAGCCTCATGGGTTAAGTGTCGTCCGATGGCATCAAAGCTCTCACGAGCATTGAGTGCGGCAAGCAACAAAAAAACACAAAAGGACGAGTTGGCTGTGGGAGTCACTTCGCAGTGTCTCCCAAAGGCTATGATGTGCTATGATATGATGAGTCCTTCCTTCCCTTTTACCCACCATCCTTTTCCTTCAAGTTACATGCTCTAAATTTCTGGGCCTATCCCTCTCCATCATTATAAATGATGAACCCAGGTTTCTATCAAGTAAATCAAAATATACAGTGTGATGGAGATCTCTCCACCTCAGCTACAAGAATCCAGTCACGTCAATGACCAAGCACCACCCTTCCTATTGGAATGCCACTGTGTTGTCCCAGAACCTCTAAAGATGGTCTAAATTTTTTGAGGGATTTTTCTGGTAAGGAGTATTGATGGGGCTATGCTTGCCTTGGACAAAATGGATGCTTCTTTTTAAAGCTGGGACAAGGAATTAAAATTGTGTGTTCCAAGTATGTATACCTTGATCCAATACATATACCATTTTATTCTTATTATTTAATAATATTAGACTAAATCTGAAACAGAAGAATTCCATTCAGAATCCCATCCGACCATAAATACCTAGTGGTGAAAGTAGTTGTCAGATTGCTTTTTCTGTAGCATGGCTCAAGTTTTTCTCCATTTAGATGATGAGACCAATACCGAAATTTGAGATCTAACAATTTGGGATGTACAGCTTTAGCCACAGAGGATCAAATAGGCTGTTTCCACTAAAAGATCTGCACCAGAAAACACACAAACCACATTGAGAAGTAACCTGGTTGAAATGAAGACTGTATATATATATATATATATATATATATATATATATATTCTCTTCAGTTAGTATCATGTTCAAGTCCAATTAGAGAGTATGTTGTGAATCTGCTTCCCTCAGGATTCCACTATGTAAGATATCTACTGGTGCTCTCAAGAATCCGACAAAAGTGCTCATTACAAACAACTATAATTTTAACACCTTTGCTATCTATTTCAGTATCGAGAAAATTTAAGAAAAAAAGTAGGTATTGGATTTGAAAAGGGAAAAAGAAAACTCAAAAGCTAGCTTTTTGCCTCATCCATTTTGTGGCTGACCACTTCTCTCCCCTCAGAACGGCACATCCTCCATGAAGACTATTTGGATCTGTTTCCCCATCAAGCCCCTGAAAGGATGATAACCAGGATTTAAATAAGATTATGGTTTAGCTTGAAACAAAGCAGAAGGTCACTTTTGACGAAAACTAAATTTCCTCAAGCACATTGATAGCATTGAAAAAAGTATGAGACTGCAGACCATGCTCCAGAAAAGAACTGCATCCCCTTTATTTGGTTTCACGCAAAGCCCCTTAACCACCTTTCCGCCACAACTGCACTCACCAGATCCAGCCTGAGTAAGAAAATAATAGAAAGATTAACAGACTGAGGCATGAGAAAATTTAAACAAATAATAACTACAGACTTCCAAAATATAGATCTGAATGTATACAGTTCGTGACAGTGATGCATGGATGAACACACAAGATTTGATCGGAACATGTATCCAAATGTTGGAATTAGCAAGGAAGCAAGGAGTTATGAAGGACAAGACTAAGTTAGATTTTTTTCTTTTGAGATAATATTGCTCTCAAAAACTGAAGTTGTCATCCCCTTCCACCTCTTCCATGTCTATTTGTGCTTCTCAGTTCACTACTTGGCTTAAGCTACAATCAACAGAAAAACTTTACTTTGGCAATGACCAACTGGCCTTGTATGTTCAAGGAATTCCCCTCTCATATAAGCTTTCCTCGATTAAGAGTATGACACTATTTAACAAGGTCATTCTTGACTTATAACAGATAAAAACTTGACTTACGATAGCTATCACAAAGAATATAAGCAAATAACTTATTCTAATGCAAAGATTAATCATTCAAGAGAGATCTATATCAACTAGATACAGGTGACAATTGATTTCTTACATTATTTAGGTTTAAAAATTTAACATATACTATAACACTCCAGTTTAGCCCCACCTCTGAAGTGAGATAATACTTATATTAACTTATAAGAGGTTGATGGGCATACTATTGTTGATCTTAGTTTTGAGCTAGTGATTCATGCTCAATGAAGTAAACATGTCAATTATTCCATCAAGCCAAATCGTGACAATTGATATCAGAATTAACCTAGTACTGGGAAATGGCGAGAAGAGTAGGAAAGAATTACCCATAGATGGGGTTGGACGATGCGTCATAGTGTGGAGTTATCATTGGGTTACGTCTCACATGCACCATGCGCATCATGCTAGGGTTTAATTCTGAGCTATATTGGGTCTCGACGATGATGTCAAGCCATTAAGTATGAGAGATTATAACATCCCGATTTAGTCGCATATCGGAAGTGACCAAAAGACTAAGATTAGGTATGATGGGTGTACTACTGCTAACTTAGACTTAAGCATTTTGAACCAGTGGTTCAAGCTCAACTAAGTTACTAAGCTAGTTAACGCAATGGCCGGAGTCGTAATTATTAGTATCAAAGTCGATCTAGTATTGACGCATGGTGAGAGGCACGAGTAGCAAAAGGCTACCTCACATGCTCCATGCTAGGATTTGATTCTGGGCTATGCTAAACGATATAGAGTCACTAGGCTATACCTCACATCCACCATGTTAGGGTCTGATTAGCCTTGACAAGGATGTTAAGCCCTTAAGTGGGAAGATTGTAACAACCCAACTACGTTCAACATTGAAAGTGAGGTGAGACTAGACTGACTTATAAGAGGTTGATGAGTGTACTATTGTTTGTTAACTAGGATTCAACTATTTTAGGTTAGTGGTTCAGGATTAACAAAGTTAATAGGATCAGTTATCCTATCATGTTGGATCATAATATTCATGTTCTTAATAAATTTCTTTAAATTATTTAAGGGTGACACGCCATTTGAAGGAACAAAAAGAATTTTTAAATTTCACCTTAATGGCATCATTTCACCTAATATTATAATCAACTTTAAGAAAGAAAGAAGCTCAAAATCAAGAATTCACAAAATACACTAACCATTGGAAAGTATGTTTCACCTCCTTCAACATCATCACTTAAATACATGAGCATTGTTGCTACACGTTGGCCTCCACGCTTTAAGTTAAACTGCATTCAGCAATTGACGATGCTCCTGTGATGCTCCAACAAAGGATCAACATGTGCGTGAAAAAGAAAGAAATCTTACAGTGTCAGAAAAGTAATCATGATGAGGTCTGTAAAGCTGACTTGTTTCATACCTATAAAAAACCAAACATTTGCAATATCAGTAGGATGTTTAATACTTATATTTCTAGTCTTTGGGAAGAGTACTTTAAACTACTACCTAAGTACTTGAATGAGCTCTCCATTTTCTGCAGGAACTTGAGAGAATACAGCAATCCGCTTTTCAATGGCCTGTGTTGGTACGAAAAAGATAACACTTTAGAAGAATGAGTTTGTTGGGTTGTGGGTTGAATTCCTTGAACTGAAAGTGATAGGCAAGTGACCATCCAATGAGATTGTCAGGTTGTAGGTTGACTCAATTAAATACAACACACAAGTAACTGTCTAAACTTTTACATCTGACAAAAAATTGAACACAAGTGAAAGCATGAGAAACTATGCATGAAGTGGTTGACAGTATTTATACAGTCAAAGTTTGACATTAAACACACTTCTGCAAATCATCATCAAAGGTGTTTAGGAAATTCCAAGAACAACTCCTAGGTCCTTCCAAGAAATCTCAGAACCAGAAAATGTTTCCGGAAACTGATAAGAAAGTCTATCTTCCAAAAATTGAGGAATTCATGGGTAGAAAATGTGAGGTTCTAGTTTGATGTTGGTCTATGCCAATCTTTAGTTGACCATATCTCACATACGTCAGCAGTAACTTAAGGACTAAAGAGACAAGTTATACCGAATCAAAACAAATTCTTGAAATTATAGTAGTAAATGCCATTGTCTTTTTCTTATCTTTGCTAATTTTATTTTCGGTATGAACGAACTAATTCTTGAAGCTGAGAATGTCCACATGAAGATAAAAATGATAATGTGTTAGGCCTAGAAAACAAAATTTGCTAAAAAGCAATTTTGGGAAAACGGAGAGACTAGAGGTCAAGTGGCAGATTGAAGTGACCATTGCAATCAAATCACACAGCAGGCCGAGAATCATGATCATACAAAAAGTGGCTTTGTCAAAGCAGGTTATGGAGCCAAGTTAATGCTATGGCACTCTACAGGCACGGAATGGAGCAATATGTCAAATCGACGTGTTTCCTATTCATCTTTGGCATAGCCATGCAACTGGTGCATGACACATGCTGCCATGACATGGTACATGAGCTGCCACATGTGCTGATCAGTGCATGGAAATACCCCTTTTTAATGAAACAAATGAAACCTCACTAAATAGTCCATGATGATCAATTAGAAATGTTAATTGCATACAAAGAGTTGTAGGCTTTAACAAAGGAGACAATTATCTTAAAAACTGTTTCAAAAAGTAACACACAAATAAAATCAGAAACCAACCTCTATAATTGGATATTTCCTTTCTTCTGAACTTAGAAACATACCAGAACTGGTTCGAACATCACTTTTCATACCCTGGGGGAAATAAGAATAGATAGAAAGGTAAGTAACAACCTCAGAAAACAGATATATAGGAGAATATGCATAGTTTACAGGTTTTGGCTAACCCCGCAAGAAGCAAATATATCACCTGCTAATTTGTCAGAAAACTGTTCTATAAAATACTATTTACAAAATGTCATCTAGCAGTCCACTTCCAGGAAGTAATTGTCATTCTCAGAAATTTACTTTGTTGTCTTGAAGATAGTTTCCAGAAATACATCCAAATTGTATGTTCATTATTTGAAATTTGAAAATACTTCTGTTATAGTACATTTTTATCCAAGTCAGCAAGTTCAGTTCATTATCGAACTGAAATGCTATGAGGTAGACAATAAATGTAAATTTTCAAAGACATATCAAACTTTTAATTTTATTTTGTCGATGTGGCTTATCTGCATAGAGTAACAGGAAGCAGATGAAAGAGATATATCTACAGTTTGTCACAAAAAAGTTTCAAGTCGTCAAAGTCATCTGCAGACGAAAAAAATCAGTTTCAGGTCATCACAAGTCCTTTGCAGATGAAAAAATTAATCTTGAAGCTAAGCTTGTTCAGGTAACCAAATATGATAATTTTCAAACATTTCTATATACAAGAAGACTAATGTAAAAATCTTATGGTAGCTTACTGTTGTAAAAGATGACAAATGTTCAAAGAAAACATTTTTATTGTGTCAGCTCAAAGGAATTAACAGATATATTTCACACTCCTGGGGAATTGACATCAACAGACTAACAATTGACCCAAGTCAGAATAACTAGGACATAAACACAGAGGTCCACACAAATATTTAATTTTAAGAAATAAATTTTTTTTTTAAAAAAAACATTTCTTAGCATGCACATCTTAGTCTTGTATAGCCCAATACCTCCAACCTTTGACCAGAATATATTCTTGATAAAATCATACACAAAATTGTTTTCTTTTAACATACCATATGTGACCAACATTCATCCAAGTCAATCCAACATGTCATGCCCATCATAATTCTTTAAGCAATGTATCTTAAAGTATTAATCAGTACCATGTATGAATACTAGCACACGAAACATTTTACTGTACTATTACTCAAGGACTATTGTACCACCCAAAACGGTATAGTAGGGGTGGTACGTACTACGTACCAGTCCGGGCATTGGCCGATACATGGACCATCCCCGTTTCGAGTGGTCCATGTAAAATAATAAAAAAATCAGAAAAGTGGTAGGCCCCTATCCAACTCAGCATTAAAAAAGAAAAAACAAATTATGGCTCACGAATGTAAGCCCTCTTCTCGCGTACGCTGCAGCTGCCGCTTCCACTTCGCTGCTACTTCCTAGGTACATTGTTGCTGCTTTTCTCTTCCTCTTCTTCCTTCTTCCTTCCTCCCATTCCTCTTCACCCTCTTTTTCTTCCTCATCGAAACACCAGTACACACCTCTTCACCCTTTTTTTCTTCCTCATCGAAACACCGGTACACACCGACATACCATGTGTTGATACAGGTATTGATTAGTACCCAAAATGGCGAACCTTGCTTCTACTAGAACAAGACAACATAAACTACAAAGAAATAGACCAACAGGCTTTGTATCATACTTAATAGGATATTATGAGATTGACAACTTGCCTTCCCTGTTTTGATATCTACAACAGTAGAAGTCCGAAGGCGTGGTTTAGCAATTGCTCTAAGATAATCACATTCCTGGATCATTAATAACCACTTAATTTTTATAAAAAAAATTTCAAGGCAATTTGATAAACATAAAAACAGTCACTGGGCAACAGATAAAATAAATAAGAAAACAAGTCTTATATCATATACTAGGAACATAATTCAGTTAACCAACCACTAAGAGCCATGCATAAGAAGCTAACAGATAAAGACATGATACCCAGCAAGATATAGGTAGCATATAATTTTTAAGCAAACTGCAAAGTATCGCAAAAAATGTGTAGTCTTAAAGAGCTGAAGATAATATGAGCAGAAATATTCGGCTCCGTAAAGAAGGACAAGAAGGGAACTATGACAATTGACAACCAGGGACCAGATTATCTAACATCTCAAGAATATAACGCATAAGCAGAATTAGTGTTTTACTCTAGAAATAAGATACATCCCTAAGAAATTTTCAGTTGCGTGGAAAGCCAATGGAAAATGGTTTTCCGTTGGGGAACTACTTCATGATTGAAATTAGTAGAAAAACAACGAGAACCAGGAAAAAAGAATTCCATTTAGAAAAAACTACTAGGTCCTTTACCATATTTTTCCAGAGTGAAAAAATAAAGTTATCCGTCTCTTCATTCCTTCTAGTTCTCCAGGCTAAATTTCCTGTTACCAAAAAGAGTTGTTCAAATATATCGAGCTTTTTGGACCTACACCCTGTGCACTTGGTCACTTCTTTAAGCTTTTTTATTAATTTTTTAACTTTCCAAGTTATCTTAAATCAATAGTAATATTTCAGTATTTCACAACAATGCTATACAGATTGAAGAATGACCAATGGTCTGGAAAGGTCCATTAAATAAACAGGAATTCTTTTTCCAAAAATTTCCTTAATATGAAGTTTGATACTGATTGTGCAGCACATGCAGATTTTGATGTTATTTAGAACAAGGGAGTCATACCTAGCTCTAGCATAAAACGATAGTGCTATCAAAGTTCTGAAAATTATGGAATACCACAGAGAAGTCTCCACTTTCAGGAGTCTACCTTGACTTGAGGTAGATCTGAATATTCTTAACACAAGAATCAACTGTTCTTAGCCAATCTCCCCATGTCTCCAAAATTTGCCATGAAAAGAAACTTCAGATGGTACAAAATACAAACGACTATTATCTCTTCTAACAAAAGAGAACTAAATATTAGAGTAAAAGAAAGGAAATATCTACATCCACCAATCTTCCGGAAATTTGATGGATGGCATTTACACACTATATTAAGCTCCATAGATGAAGCTGTTGCTATGTCTTATAATGGCTTTTCAAAATACTAAAAGCCTCAGATATAGATTCACTGTCCTAAGCAGGTCCTTTTGACAAAGGAATTTAGACTATAATTTCTCTGGATATGACTGGTTATCCATGAACAGCCTACCAAACAATTCCCAGTAAATATAGTAGTTAAAAATTCCGTCATTTGAGTTGAGTTGCTAAAAAAAAGTGGACTTATAATCCTTCAAGTAGAAAATACCAAGACCTTGAATTTCTCTCTTTTTAAAGCATAATTTTGGTCATGAAACTACCATTCGATCTGCATGTTATAATGAAGCAATAATCTTGCTGTAAAAGGAAAATGAGAAACTAATAGAGCTCATTTGACAACATAGGTTGAAATAATTCTCCCCAAAAATTTGATTGATAAAGTAATTCTATGATTTTAGTGCATTTAAAAGCATTTATGGTATACTAGACTACTAAGTTACACAAAACATATAATTGCAATTTTCATCAAAATTATTAATATTATATTTGCAATTTCTTTTCTATAATAGATAAACATTGTAATTTCTACCTATACTTATATCTCATTTTAGCATAGGCGTGTGCCAAACTCAGGTATGTATCTCAATATAATCCCTTAACCAGTTACATGCAACATTGATTGTGGGTTAGCTGAAAAGAGTAGTCCCGTCAATAATCAACTGTTTAAAGGTAGTGTAAAGTTGCCTGTGAATCAGTGCTTTTGTTACAAAAAAATCCAGTTTTGCTCACATCTTGTCATCTTGCAAAATCTTGACTTAGGCCATAAGCTGTACCAAGAACTTAACAAACTGAGCATATAACCAACTTTCTCAATAAAAGAAAATTCGTTATTAATTAACTTGTCTCTTGAAAAGTTATGAATCACATAACCATGTATCAAATTATATTCTCAGAAATGTAAAAGAAGATAAATAATGAAGCCAACTGAAATTTTGGTTTGTTCTGATTAGTGGACAAAAAGAGAAGAAAATAAACTAAAATGAAATTGATGTAAAAAGATATAAGAAACTTGAAATTTTCCTCTGTCGTAGTTTAACTAAGATAATTCAAAGATAGTTGCAGCAGATGTGATTGGCAGTCAGATTATCCTCATTGGCTTCCCTCCATAACTTCTGCTGTTGTTGCTAAATAACTCTATATAACCTCACACCCAGTTTTTCTTTTCACAAGGACTCAGTAGCTTCTTATGTTCTTATTAATATCAACTTAACAAAAAAATGATTAAATTCATAAACACCCCAGTCCCTTCTACCTGAAGTCTTTAGAATAATGCAATATCACCTAGTTTCCCATTTCTAATACGCAATGACAAAACAACTCCAGTACTAAAAGAACGTAAAAAAGTAATCAAAGAACAAAAACATTTGACAGAAAATAATATTACCTCCATGCTTAAGAAATTATGAAAAAGAATTACTCGTGGTGACCAGCTGAGGATTTCGGGTTTTACCTAAACAAGTCAAAATGGAACATTAATTCAAAACAACCTGAAAGTTCAGATGATGATATGGTGATTACATTGCAAAATTAAGATTTGACTGTGCCAGTAGAAACTTTTTTTTCTTAACAAGAACAAGTTCATTTTGGTCATAAATCATTAACTAATGAGAACAAGCTAGATTCCATACCTCATAGTTAACAAATATCATATATAAGATGCTGCTGCTTCTTAGTCTAATTAAGTAGGCATACATTGGGAATACAAATTCTAAGCAACTATCTATATTTAAGGCTCCTATTTGTATGTTTCATGACCGAATAGGCAAATAGATCTTATATATTAATTAATATTTCTTATCACTGAAGATGACACTTTGCCCGAGCAAAAGTGTCCTGTAGTTTGGTGAATTTTGTGCATATTATAATTAGTTCAAGTAGAGTACAAAAATGTCATATCATGTTAACAACCTGCAAATGCTTTGAAAAGGTATGGATTTTACAATGTTAAGATATATATGTACCTTAACAGTTTCAAATTGCATGTGTTTTAATTTCTTATAAGAACATAGGCATGCTCTACCCATGTGAAAGCAATAAAAAAAGGGGGCAAACAAGAGGATATCTAGCACCCAAATCAATCCTAAAAAATCTGCATATGGTATTTAAGGGAAACAAGAACTATGCTCTATGAAATTATTTTTTTTGTTTTTCCCATAACTGTGTTACAAGAGATTATATGAATAAACCAATTTATAAACAACAATTTATGCTATTTTCCAGTTAAAAGCATCTAAAAGGCCACAAATAATATGATATCAACAAAAAAACCTTTAAATAACAAGAATAAAATCAGTAAATAACAGCAGCAAAATTATCACTATGAAAGCAAAGTTGGAACGTACAAGTCCGAGGCGAAGGAGTGAAGCCTCTTTGTCATTTTCCCAATGAGAAGTACCTAGAATCAAGAGTTAATGCAAAATATATATCTTAATGCATACCATTGGATGCTACAAACAAAAATAGCAAGGTCAAAATAATACTCCAAGCAAAAGAGTAGTTACAACAAGTTTTACCATACATATAACCATATGAAAATAGTGACTCCATACTGAGACACAGAATGCTATAACCATGAAAAGATGTTACAAACTGATCTGCAAGAGTAAGCATCAACCATGATGATGGCGATTTTAAGAGTCAAAGCAGCTTTTAACTATGGTACTACTATTACATAAGTTAAAAAAAAACCTATGGTATTACATGAAGTAACAGCATAGTGGTGGTACAACAATGGCAACAACAACAGCAACAATGATGAAGGCAACAACAAAAGTAAAGGAGCCTCATGACAAATATCCAGTATCAGACCTCATGAAAAATTTACTTTAGCCAAGCTTGCCATGTGGCCCTCTATTTTAAATTAATCCATCACTTATCAGTGTAACAGTTAATCAGGTTGGAAATATGATACGAACTTATTAACTTTCTCTCATCTTACTCGCAATTGATGCAATCTGTCTTTGATTACAATGAATAATCCCTTTCACCTTCAATTTTCTTATTGAAAAACTCATCAACCTTAATATCTGTACCTCAGCTGCACTATTTTTTTCAATATGTTGCATCCTAGAGGTAAAGTCTAGCATGTTCAACATGTCCTTCTTTGTGGTCTTATACAATTAGTAATAACCCTCATGGGTTTTAGCCTGAGGGAATCTTTTATCATTATATATCAAAGCTCTTTTCCACATGAACATCTTATTCTTTTTCCTTGAGCAGGATCTCTTCCTTTTCTCCTTATTTTAAATAATTAACATCCTTTCCTCCATCCACAAGGATTCACAACATAGAAATACAACACAAACAATGACCATAAATAACTTTCCCGACCACTTCAAGTAAAAGAAAAATAAATGAATACTGGCTCAGGAAATCTTATGCCACATTCCAGGACTCCGTCCGGTAGGCATTAAGTCATCGCCATACCTCATGGGCTATGATTTCAGAAGCAGGATTGAGGCCCAAGTTTGAGTCCATTCATCATGTGAACATAAGGTGGAAGCACAAATAGTTATGCATGTGATACACCAGAAGCAGTGTGAGTGCATACAACAACAACCATAACAAAGCTGTAATGCCCCATGTAAACAGTGTAAGTGCATAACCAATACAATTCTAAGACATACCAAGTGCAAAACCTAACAAATACTATCTACTGTAAGTAACATCATGTTGTCAGCTAGAATTCCAATT
Source organism: Musa acuminata AAA Group (assembly GCF_036884655.1). Taxonomy (NCBI): domain Eukaryota; kingdom Viridiplantae; phylum Streptophyta; class Magnoliopsida; order Zingiberales; family Musaceae; genus Musa; species Musa acuminata. Next base: position 48,734,783 of record NC_088334.1, on the reverse strand, counting down.
ACTACAAGATATCATTGGTCGAACTTAAAGCATGCCCTAGTCAGGTCAACGGTTCACCACCCAAGCGGATGACTACAAGCCCATAGTACACAATTGTTGGTTTACAATGCCTTCCAATATGATTCAATACAGGCAGTATTTAATGGTTTGACAACCTGCCAGTATGTGAACCAGGGTAAACGTCAGGTACATGGCCTGTACCACCACCTGGTATGCCCAAGATAGGCCCTAACGACTGGTATAGGGCCTATGGGCCCTGTACAAGGAAATTTTTTTTTTTTTTATCAACCCTTTTTATGATTTTTTTTCAAGACTTGATATTTACCACGTTCCATGCTTGATATGCCGGAGCATCTCCTTGTTAGAGAAATAGTAATACATTTAGAATCAAGAGGAGCTTTGACCATAACAACAACTTTAAACGACCATGAACTAAAGAATGATTTGAGAAATTTAAATCACAACTCATTCTAATTGAAGTTATACCAGATGGCTCTTCTAATCGCCAAATAAATGCCAACTGAAACAAAGAACCTGCAAGCATCAACAACAAACAAATCATGCAGTAAGAAGTTGAAAGAAACTGTTACACAAGCCAGCATTTGAGGAATAAGACCATCTCATAAGTTCATAACCTTCTAAGACATTCCACCACTATTAAGCAAGAAAAAGACATGTTTGGTCCTCAGAGATTCCAGTATAATTTATGTATGCTGCTAGAAAATGAATCTTAAAATTCACACAACAGATGCAAGAAATGATTTGTGGTTACTTCTGTAAAGAGAAAATCATAGGAACTAAATATCAAGTTGTGCAGGCTTGTACAACAACGTTGCATCAGAGGTATGCTTTGCTAGTGCTAGTAGATGACAATGCTTAACAAGCATATAGACCATTCTTTCGGTGGCTATTTGGGATATAATGCATCCCATTAATGCCACATTGCTCCAAAGTGTGAGCTATTAGAAAATATAATTTTAAACAACTTGAAATACCTAAAGAAACATAGATGTGAATATCTTGATCGGTGTCAATGTAGAATAAATGGGATGCTTTACTAGTGTTCAACCAAAAAAGCAGTGATAACCTGAAATAATAATGCATACATAACAACCTTTTTTTTTTTTTAAGTAAACACTATAGAACATTGAGAACTAACATCTTAACATGTAAATGCTTTTTTCTACAGTTAAGACAACCTAGATGCTTGATATGTATGCCAATATGCCTTTCATAGTTTTTTCCAAAGACATTGCTTCAAAAAATAATCATGCAAACCACTGTACCCCACACCCATACTTCTGCTTTAGAACTTCAATCTTCTAACCCAAGGAGATGAACTAAATGGCAGATATCAAATCCTATTAACTGGAAACATGGCCAAGGCTTTCCAATGTCCTCCAAGTAGTGGAACTATTACCCTACTCTTTTCTGCTATCTCCTATCACGGTTTCACCGTTCTAGAAAACATGCCTCTACTTGTTATAGGGGTAGGATCAGACGCCCAAAGATAATATTTCAACCCATTGACTCAGGACAAAAGAGAGGATATCCTCAGATAGTTCTCATGAAACTACAGTCTTCGCCAATTTGACAATCCAGCCAAAGTGTGAGAATCTCAACCTCATGGCTAATTTGACTGTCACTGAAAACCTCAAGTTGATGATATGATTATCGAGATTTAACAAATACATCTGACCAGATGCTTCCCGTTTCTATCTCCACTACTCATACGGCAGTAATAGGACTTACCCTATCAGTCGTCGAGTTAAAAGATTTAGCAGCTTTCCATAACAAGATCCCTTGGTTATCATCAAGATACAGGACGTCGCCATCTGCGACACTAGTTGCACGGCTTTCCCACGAGTTTGGATTTCCCGCTCACATACGGGCGGTACAGCGTAAAGACCAATAACCAATGGTGTTTTGGCGGAACCTAATTATGGCGATGCCCTAATTTGCAGTCAAGAATATACCATCTCTCGTCTTCTGCATATTCTCACTATAACACCCTAAAGTACATAGCGAAGCTCGCAAACTATTTCACTCGGATCGCGATCCGAAGAATCAACGCCAAAGAAACCAAGATATTCAACAAGATAGCATCAAATCGAGGGCAAAAACCTAAGGCCACCGAGGAAGGGGGAAATGATACGAACCTATGATCATCCCGATGGTGATGAAGGTGAGAAGCGCAAGGATGTACTTGGATTGAGCCATCATCCCACCCAACCACCGGGAGATCACCTCCAACTCCTCGCGATGTATCCTTTCCCGTTCAATTTCCCCTTCTTTCCCCGTTTATTGCGTTCTGGAAGCGAAACCGGAAGGAAGAACGGGGAACGCACTTGAAATGGGAATTGGGTATGGAGTGGTGGGAAGGTAACGCCGAGCGGGGCGGAAGCCCTTCCGACGGATCCTTCTGCTCGTTGCATTCGGATCCGATAAAAGAAGAATAGTCCATTAAGGCGGTCAATGCGCCCGAATCCGATGTTCTTGAAACCAATCCAAATATATCTTACATTAACGAATATAGTGGGACCCATTACCAACGCTGGTAATACATTGGGTACATCTTAAAATTTATAACAAATGCGCCGGATCCGATAGGAAAGCCACTCGAATCCGAAGATTCATTCAGGTAGACTTTTCGTACCCCATTTTCAATGTACCACTTTAACCCATCCTCATTGTTACGGAATAATATAGCGGGCCCCGAGACCGGTAGACTACTGGGTATAAATAAAACTAATAACATTGCGCCGGATCCGAAATGGTAGCAACCCGAGTCCGAAGATTCCATGGAGAGACTTCTCGCTCTCGATTGGGTGATACCAATCATCTACCCGCATTGCTATTGGCCAAAAGGCCGGTAGAGTTTTGGGTATCGACGAAAATTTAAACGACACAAGGCTGATTCATATCTCGACTAACCTTAAACAGCAGTCTATTTGGTTAGCCACAATTGCTTGATTGTTTAACTTACTTAATGAAAGCCCAAATCGACATTAAGCTAATATGATAATTCCTATATAGTTTCTCAATCATAAAAAGTCATATATTGAATCACTAATTATTCCGTTTAGAAAGAGAAGAATCGGTGATATAGTTATTTATAATAATAATAATAATAGTTATAATATAAGAATCAATATTTTAATTGTAGTTCTAAATGGCCGATAAATAGGATCAATACTGATTGACGCCCATCATTTTTAATGACTTGACGTATATAATAATACAACGATGAATCAAAAGCTTTGTAGGAAAATATGGCCTTCACGATCACATCAATCTTCGTTTAGAAGAATCATGACATATATGTGTGTCATTACCAACGCGTTTTATGGTGTCGCGACCAAATTCATGAACAGCTTAGTTTAATTCATATGCATGCATGTATGACATGACCCATTATGGGTTTATTGGATCAGTGATTCTTTGCGGAAATGAATTATGGTGTGATCAAAGGAGATGAATGATACCATATACTTGTCACAATTTCATATTGACAAGGGAATATATCCAACTGACTAGGAATGATTCTATATAGTCCATTTTTTAGGTCAATCACGTACAACTTAATTATTTAGAATTATTAAACCATCATAAACTAAAATAAAAAATATTTTTTTTTAAAAAAAATTATTATTTCAGAAATAATATGTAACCTCTCGATTATTCTCACATCGAAAATAGACGAGATTAAGATTAACTTATAAAGATCTGATGAGTATATTATATTAATTTCAGCTTAAATATTTTGATCATTAATTTATATCAAATAAAATTGATAGACTAATTAGCTCATCCAATTGTGAGTATTTATGTTGAAAGATTTGTTCTTACAATATAATAAGTTTTAAGAACTAGACTATCATGGGTCAACTCGATAATATCGATCGATGACTATTATGGAAAGTAGTAAGATAAAATATCACATATTGCTCATATAATCAACTTTATTATTATTATTATAGTGCTAATCTAAGAGTATACAATTTGCATTTAACTTGCCCGATCAAATTCCTCTCTCTCTCTCTCTCTCTCACACACACAAATGTCTTGAGACTGCAGGCTGTCTCAACATTGTCTCTTTTGCCCGGGCAAACCTCCGCAACAGATCGGCACTTCACACCTGAGACACAAATTAACATATGTGGTTACATACTCTTAATTACTATATAAAATACAATAATGGTTTTATATATAGTGCTAAGAAATAAAATATTATCAGATTGGCTTCACTTCGAAAATTTTCAGACAAAAGAGTAGAATTTTGAAGGTGAATACTAAGTTCATTCCGACTCACGAAAATAACCTCTCTAATAATATAAATAATAATATATACTCCCATCTGGTGAAAGTCTATGAGATATTAATCATCCATTATTTCTTCAATGGTTTATGTGAAAATAAAGTAATATAACAAACGAATAACAAAGATGATTAGAGTCTTAAAATATAATATGTATAGGAGAGAATAATCTGAAACTAAAGAAACAACACACAACAAATCAATAGATGCATTGATGTGTCTATAATGTTGCTGATAACAGATGATGAACCTGCAACAAGTTGAAACGTACATTAACTTTGCTGGTAGAGACGAAGACAAAGGAGGGCATCTACTGAGAAGAAGAGAGGTAGAAGACGAATCAACAGTCTTTCTTTCTCCCCTCCTTTCCCTTTCTCCTCATGTTTTGAGGTGGGACGGTAGCAGCTTCGTCACCTGAGATTTCGAACTCGGTACCAGCCCTTCTTGCAGGAGGAGCCGACCACCTCCATCCCTTTCTTGAGCAGGTCCTTGAGGTGCTTCTGCAGATCCGCCATTGATGGAGCAAGAAGGAGGCCACTGCACTGGGGGCTGAGAGGAGAGGGAGGGGAGGCGGACAACGGAGGAGCTGACGGGCGCCATTAAAGCGTCGGACTCCTCGGTGGTGCCGTTGTGGACGAGCGGCTCGTGTTGAGGGCGACGGATGGGGAAACTTCCCGCGTTCATTACGCATGCAGGCCACTCGCTCTCTGTTTCTTCATGCACCTTTTTTTTCTTTTTCTTATTGTGAATATTATATATATATATATATATATATATATATATATATATATATATATATATATATATATATATATATTCTCTCTATGTAAAATTAGTGAATTTATATTTAAATCCTCTAAGTTTGAGTTTAGCACATAATATATATTAGTTATGAAAGTGAACTATTATTTAAAATTTTAATTATTTTAATGATATTTAAAAATTATGATATAAAAAATATTAGGATATTTTAAGTAATATTATATCGATAAGAAAATAATAACATGATAAATACTTCAGCATTATGTGATCGACATTTTATTATTATGTGGTCGACACATCGACACCACGTGATTGATACATTAGTGTTGAATTATTGATACCTTGTCACTGTGTAATTGACATCTCAACACCACATGGTCGATGTTTTAAAGTCGGATTGTTGATGTCTCAACGTTACGTGATCGACACCTTAATGTCATGTGATCAATCGATACCTCAAGGACGTTAGGAACCGCATCTTCTCGACATTAATGCATATTTACAAGTGTAACAATCCAAAAATAGCACTATAAAAGGCCTTCAAGTATATTCACAAGAGGTTTCTCATCTCTATGCTAAATTACATATTTTGTATTTGATACTTGATTGAATTTTTCAAACCTCTTACTAATTTAAGCATCGGAGGGGCCTTGTCGAGTATATCTCCGATGTTTTTTTTTTATTATAGAATTTCTTATTGAACCAACTCATCTCCCGGTATCAAGTTTATGATAAACTTAGACTTAAACCAAGGTTGACTCTGATAATCAAATTATGTTATAACAAAATGACACTAGAAGGAAGGTTCAATAAAAGAATGTCACAAAAGAGTTACTATTGGGGTTGATCAGCAACATGGAAGGTTGCAACAACTGAACCATTGAAGAGACGATTCCCCCAAAAAGATGACTTCTAACACAAACATGATTGAACATCTAAAGAGACAGCTCATAACACCAATATGATTGAACCTTCTTAAAAAGTATTTTACAATATCTAACATGGTAGAATCGTCCTTGAAGAGGTGGTTCTCAATATTAACATAGTTGAGCCCTCGAAGAGGTGTTCCTCGACACCAGCATGATTGAATCTTTCTAAGAAATGATTCTCCAAAGTGGTGACTTTTGATATAAATATTTAACTCTCGAATAGGTATTTCTTCACACTAACTTGGCTAAACCCTCGAAGAGGTTTTATACTTAAGATCAACATCGCTAAACCCCCAAAGTGGTGGTTATCCCTATAGAGGTGGCTTCCGACACCAATATGATCAAACCTCGAAAAATATGATTCTTGATACTAACATAGTCAAACCCCCATGAAGATATGACTCCCAACACAAATATGACTAAATCCTCGAAGATGTGATTTCTAATATCAACACGGTTGAAACCTTCAAAGAGGTGGTTCCCGATCAAACCCCTGAAAAAGTAGTTCCTAATACCAACATGAATAAACCCCTGAAGAGATGACTCTTGATAGTAATATAGTTGAACTACTTGAGGAGACAATTCCTAACACTGACGAGATTAAATTCAACTAAAAATTATCACTTAATGATGCAACCAACTTGATCCAAAAGTATCTCCTAATAGCGATGCAAACTAAATCAATCTAGAATCATCTCTCAGGATACAACTAAATTGGCATAAAAAAAATCGTCCCTATGATCAAATTGGCCTAAATCATTCATTCCAATAATAGTGTAGTCAAATCAGTTCAAAGTGCTTCTTATGATGATAGTATGATCAAATTGGCCTAAAGCACTTGTTTCGATGATAACATGACCTAATCAACCCAAATTGCTCTCTTCAATGATAGCACCACTAAAATGGTTCAAAGTGCTCCCTTTGATGATAACGTGATCAAAATGACCTAAAGTACTCCCTTCGATAATAGTTTGGTTGAAATGCCCTGAGGTGCTCCCTTCGATAATAGTGCAACTGAAAGGGTCCAAAGTGCTCTCATCGATGATAATGTAATTGAAACAACTTGAAGTGTTTCCTTCAATGATAACACGATCTTCACGGCCCCAAGCGCTCCCTTTGATAATAGCGTATCCGACATGGTCTAAAATACTCCCTTCGATGATGATGCATCCAACATGGCCCAAAGCGCTCTCTTCAATGATAATGCAATTGACACAACCTAAAGTACTCCCTTCGACAACAATTCGAAGTGCTTCATTTGACAATGACCCAAAGCACTCCTTTCGATGATAACACATTTAAAATAACCCAAAGCACTTCCTTCAATGATGGCATGGTCAACGCGATCCAAAGCACTCCTTTTTGATGATAACACAATCAAAATGACCCAAAACACTATTTACAATGGCGATGCAAAAGAAATAACCTAAAGCCCTAACTTCAATAATGGACCGACAACTACATCGTTTACATGGGAGTCAACAGTTTTATTTAGAATCACATAATGTCCCGACTCTACTACGCTCATCAAGGCATAGTGGTTTGTCTTAGCATCGATGAGCGTAGTAGAGTCGGTACATAATGTAATTCTTAATAAAACTATTATTTCCCATGTAATCGGGGTAGTTGCCTATCCATTGTCGAAGCTGGCTTTGGGTTATCTTAGCATAACCTCGATGCCACATATCTTAGCATCGAATTATCGATACCTTAATACTACATAATTAACACCTGAACAATAAATTCCACATGATTGACGCCTCAATGTAGCATGATAGACACCTACGCGTCTGATAACTGATACCTTAGGACGTTGCTAATCTCATCACATATGCTACATGTCTTGTAGATTCAGCAAGTATAATTCGGCGTGAGCTTGAAGATGCACGTAACCATCCCTAACAACAACTAATGATCCAAAAAATATATAGCGTGCTCTTAATGAGACTCTCCCAAGTATTTATTAAAAATTAAAAAAGAGAAATAAGCACGATAATACACATGCTGTAAAAAAGTGTGTCTCAGAAAAAAAAAAAGGAAATAAAACGGGGAAGCATGCGAGCCGCGTAATTGGATGAAGAAAGGGGAGAACGGAGAGAGAGAGAGAATGGGATGGAATCTAGGGTTCTATCTTCCATCCTCAACCTCGAGATCTCCTAATCCTCCTCTTTCTTCTATCCATAACGCATCTACCTCTGCTTCTTCTTCTTCCTTCTTCGAATAGAAAAAGCTTTCATGGGAATCTAGATTCCTCTGCAGTGATCTTTCATCCAAGGTGTCCTTTGTTATCATCCCTGTCCAGTAGTTATCCTTCTTTATGTATACCGTTCATTCACACATCTGTTTCGTGATTGGTTGCTCTCCCCCTGTTTGCTGATCTTGATTCCTCCAAAAAAGTGGAGCTTTTGTTCCAGGAATTCCACGGAATCTGTCCGTGCTGCAATAAGGAGCAAGAAAAGGAAGAAACTTAGAAGAGAAGAAGAGGGTTCCATCGATCGGATTAAAGGGCGTAAGAGAGAGAGAGAGAGAGGGGTGGGGTGGGTGGGGGAGCGTGTTTTGATTTGGGGTTTCGACGGATCCGCCAAGTTTAATCGTCTGGTTCAGCTGCCTGGCGGCTCTGGAGTGCATACTAGACGTGATCAGGGCCCTCCCAATGGGTTCCTGCCTGTCGCCGGAAGGACGGAACGGCGGCTCCAGCTCGTCGCCCCCCGCGTCGCCGGCGTCAGGGACCAGGCGGCGCCGGAGAAGCCTGAGGAGGCAGATGAGTGGCTTGCCGGAGGAGCAGCTCCATCGGATCCCCGGGAGGATGTTCCTCAACGGCGCCAGCAGCGCCGCCTCGCTCTTCTCCCGGCAGGGCAAGAAAGGCATCAACCAGGATGCCATGATCGTTTGGGAGGTTCGTCAGATTCTTGGTGGTGGTGGTGTTTGGTGTAATGATTCCATGCTTAGATTCGACATTTGGGCTTTCATCATCTTGTTGCCTTCCTTTTCTTTTCCAGCTAATGGTTTGCTTGATGTTTGTGATACCAGAGTAGACATTGATTTATGTGCCATGTTATGCCTTCTACTGGATCTAGTGGTAGTTCTTCTTGTCTGTGTTTACAGTTCAGTTGCATTGTAGAAATTAATCTCATGTTCCAGGAGCAGAAAATCCAGTGGCTTGTTTATTACCTGTCATTTTGCTCATTGATCTCATCATTCTTCATCTCCTGAATGTCGAATTCTCTAATTAGTAACAAAATTGGAATCATTTTACTCTTTTAAGTCTCAGGTTTTGATTCTTCCAGTTACCATGTGTCTTGAATTTTATGGAATTTCCTTTTTACTTTTGTTCTTGTTTCGGATCGATATCAATTCTGTATACAAAGTTTTGCTCTTCAAGCTATATGCTTGTTGTATTATTTAGTAGGAAACCAATGACTTCCATTTATCAGCATAGAGATTCGAATTCAAGTGCTTCTGTTTGAAATTAATCATCATCTGAATCTGTGCATTATAGCTTGTTGTTTTCTCTACTGGTACCAATTTTTGCCATACTTTATATTTAGCATATGATATGTCAATGGCATTTTTGCTTCCTGCTATTGGTTGTTTTAGAAGTTATTTCCGGTTTGAACACTGTCATTTTAATGATCATCTTATGTTATCTGGACAATTATGCAGAATTTTGGCTGTAGAAGTGACACTGTTTTTTGTGGAGTTTTTGATGGTCATGGTCCAAATGGCCACATGGTGGCGAAAAAAGTAAGAGATATCCTCCCACTAAAGCTGCGTGCCAGATGGGAAGTAAATATAGGAGATGATGAATGTAAAGAGAACAATCTCAGTAAAAGCATGGATTCAGAGGAAACATCATCTGTGTGTCTCAATGAAGAATTCAGAGCTTCCATTGGCTTCAAGGATTTGATCAAGCGTTCGGAAATCATAGCAACACTGAGAGACCCATTCCTGAAGGCTTTTAGAAAAGTGGATAAGGAACTGAGACTGCATCCAGATATTGATTGCTTCTATAGTGGGACAACAGCTGTTACTTTGGTTAAGCAGGTTGATTATGAGCCATTAGTTTCCCATCTTGGTTTTTAATGAAATGACAAAATGTTCTGTTTAATTGGTTATTTAAAAAGATATACAATTATGTATTGCTAAGTCGGGTTTTATTCATCTTAGGGTCAAGATCTTGTCATTGGAAATGTTGGAGACTCGAGAGCAGTTTTGGGGACTAGAGATCAAAATAACACCTTGGTTGCGGTGCAGTTGACCGTGGACCTTAAACCAAATCTTCCCAGTATGATTTTCCTCTTTTGTCACTTAATACTTTTTGAGTATGTAAGTTCATATTTTACATATTCGCACCGACATGTTCTTGCAGGCATGTTTTGTATACTTCAAATCATTTTTGCACAAATGTTAATGGATATGACTATTTTACCTTTTGGGTTGTTAAAATCTGCGAGAGATTTATCTCTATATACTTGTGATGGAGAATCTTCTGGTCATTTGAACTGGTTATTTCAACCATGGTAATGGTACTATAAATATCTTGTATGGTTAAATTGCTAACCTCCTTGGTACCATAAATGAAGGTAACTCAGTTGGCTCATATATGATTGATTTGCTAACTAGCGGTTTTTTTTAAGTGCTAAATTCTCGTTGATTTGAGAGACTTGGCAATTCTTTCAACATTGATTTAAGATATTTTGCTTGAGAGCAATGAGATACTAGATTGTTGTTCCTTTAATGTAGTTCTTTATAGTTATATCTGCAGCCACACAAATGGATCTGTTTCATAAGCCAACTGCTAAATATAATTGTAGAACAGATCTAGCCAATGGTCTTGCCATTTCTTTTTCTATTTAGATATTTTTCTCTCATGAAAGCAACTTGTAGGTGGGTAGGGATTCCCGAAATATTTTTATTACTACTTTGCTACTTGTCTAATTTGTTCGATTGTTTTTTTTACCATGAAAATTTCTTTTACAGGGGAAGCAGAAAGAATTAGACGTTGCAGGGGCCGTGTTTTTGCTCTTCGTGATGAACCAGAGGTGGCTCGGTTATGGCTGCCTAATGCTAACTCTCCGGGCTTGGCAATGGCACGAGCTTTTGGGGATTTTTGTTTGAAGGATTTTGGTTTGATTTCTGTGCCTGAGATTTCATACAGACGCATCACAGAGAAAGATGAGTTTATAGTCTTGGCCACCGATGGGGTGAGATGAATTATGATTTTCCATTAGTATTAGCCGACAAAATTCCCTGAACTTATTGTCAGATTTTTTTCTTTTCTTTGCAGTTTATGAAATAACATGACTTGAATGCTTATGAAGCATTATCCTTACATGTTTGGTTGACTCGTCAGGTTTGGGATGTATTATCCAACAAAGAGGTGGTAGACATTGTTGCTATGGCTTCCACAAGGTCCTCTGCAGCTCGTTATGTTGTTGAATCAGCAGGCCGAGCCTGGAGGCTTAGATATCCGACCTCGAGGGTTGATGACTGCGCTGTGGTCTGCCTATTCCTTAATATAGATTCATCTGATAGTGTCTCCACTGCCAAGGCTATCGTTGGTGGGTCACCAGATGGCATTGGGGTTCTCAGCGATGAGCAAGAACCTCCACAGCCTACGTATTAGATCCAATCGAAAGCAAAATCTGAGCTGGAACAGAGAATCGACAAGATGAGGGGCAAGGAAGCTCCAAGAACTATGTCTAGATCCCAATCATATCGACAATTCATCAATGATGATGCCACCCAAACGTAAGGTGACAATTGCTGTGCTCTAGAGGGAGTTTCAAGTAAATATCCCATGATTGCCACCGAAATTTATCGCATGTCAGAATTAAGCATCCACCACCAAGATCTCTGCAGGCTAACTGAAATGTCTGCGGTTGGTGCTCCTATTCTTGTTGAGAAGAGTAGCCCGACTATATTTGAATGTGCAGGTGTTCTCTCTCTCTCTCTCTCTCTCTCTCTCTCTCTCTGAACTCTAAATATCAGTGTGTTGGATTGCATTTTTAGTACAATTCCAACCTTGTTATTGTGATCTGTTATAATCTTCATGCCCACTACTGTGTTGTCCTTCGAGGAACATATGCATGGGACTGTCGTTGATCTGTATTCAATCTTATTATGTCCAAAGTATTATGTTTGTGTTGGTAATATATACTCCGATAGATTATGATGGATCATTCTGATAGGGAATTGAATTTTGTGAGGCCATTTGATTCAATACACAGTCTGCACTTCCTTTCCTACTCATATTGGATTGTCCAAACACCATTTTGTGAGGCCATTTGATTCAATACACAGTCTGCACTAACTTTCCTACTCATTGGATTGTCCAAACACATCGAGCTAACAAAAACGCTGTTCTTATGCGGTTGTTTGAGCCTAGTATTTAATTATTTTTCCTCCATTTCTTCCGACATTCCCATCAATTGTTATCAAGCTGAGCGGTTGTGGCGTGATAATTAACAACCATTTAATACCATATTCAAATTCGAATTTAAGGATTATAAGGCAGCTAAATGATTCTTGTGGGGTGCGTAAATGTACGCAATGCCCGAGAATTCCATCAGATTTGAACCTCATTGATCTGATGATTCATGGTGGAATATCTTTGCGATACTCGATACACTTACCCAGTCTATACTATAATATCGCAGACAAACATACACACACTTATCCAAATAGAATAACACTTCCTATAAAGTGGTATTCAAAATGCCAGGCTTAGATTTCTCTCCCCGTGAGAAATACAGCATGCATGTTCTAATCATCAGGCTTATCAATTTCATATCACAAGAAAGAATGTCATTCTTAGTTCGATGTGATAGATTGACTATAATATCCCAAAAGTTTGATCATAATTTACTATTTACTGCCAAGCAAACAAGTTACACCTAATCAAGCAATATTGCCAACAAAATTTTTTGCAACTGAAAATTCAGCACATCGATTTTTGCTAAGAACCAAATGTAAATGACATCACTAGCATTCTAAATTCTAAGCGATTGTCCTGACTCGAGAAGTGTATGTAAGCGTTTTCTGATGTATCTAATAACACAAAAAAAAATCATTATATGTCACTGAGCATCCAAACTAGAAACATGAAGCCGTAATCATATCCAGCAAATTACACAGACACTAGAAAACAAGAGAGAAAAAGATGAGATTCATTTACATAATCACACAGTATCTCACCTGATACCTATTTGCTACATGAATCATCCTATAATTACCTTGAAAAGCAACATATGGAAATCTAAAGAACAATAAACAGGCGCCAGAAAGGTAAGATGGAGAAAATATACTTTGTTGGGTATCTTTATACCGTGGCCGAGGCCGAGGAGTCAACACGGTTTGATCCAATCCCGAGTGCGCAGAGTCGCCCACGTGGATGCTCGGGCAAAGGTGGGCGACGTCAGGTTCGATCCGGGCTTCATCTCCATAATTGATCCGATGTCGAGTAAGGAGTTGCTCTTCCTCCCTCGTCGGGCTGCCGCTCTTTCCTTGCCAAGTTCATGCACACAGGCCGAAGTCATGAGGGAGATTTCTCGACTCAACCCCTCTGAAGTCTAAGCCAGTGTTGAGTGGTGTTCGAGGTAGTTTGAGTGTTCGAAGTTCTACCCCTGACGCTGGTCAGGAGGTTGACTCTTATACTTGTGAACGAAGGTCGATCGTACATGATTTGTTAATGGCTGCCAACTCCTCGGGCGGCCGGCTCGTACCTTATGTGCGGGCGCCGACCGGCCTGCACGGATCGACGCCGCACGACACCGTTCCGAGCTTTCCAGAATGGCTTTGTACATTGCGGCACTGTCTTGTATGGCCTCGGATAGCGCGAGAACAAGCGATCGTCCCATCCGAGTCCAAGGTGTCGCGTCGACACAGTGCCCCATATCATCCCTGAGACTCAGCGTTGGCACTGACGTGCCTGCTGACTGTTGCCACGGGGGTGGTACCAGAATATACCCTATCATACTTCAGTAACATACTTGACAAGCATACATATGGTCAAGACCAGCAATTATTAATTATATATTTAAGTTTTTGGTTTATAACAAAGGTCTAAGCATTGATGCCATGGTAATGCTGCTACTTGGAACTTAGACATTTGTGAACCATATTGTGCCATGTTTTGTTTATAACAAAGGTGACCGATGATTTCATTCTAAAAGCAGTAGGGTCAAGTGGAACTCCTTGAAATTTGCTAAAACTCGAAATTGCACAAACTCATGAAATGGCAGGCTTACAGTATAATGGTTCACTCCTGGCATTCCCTTACTTGCTTGGACGCTCGGCATAGCCGTGAGTAGCCTTAAAGAGTTGCTTTGCAATGCCACAAATCATCAAACTGGAAAAAAGAGGTCCCGAAAGTCTTTGTCAAACAAATTAAAGTCCTGCACGAATCAAATGCAAATGTCCAAAGAACAATGACAAACAAAAATATGTCCCCAGATGAACACAAAAGTTTCTCATTAAACTATCAACGCAAAATGACGATCATTTTATTGATCAAAGGATCTATGTTCCCCGTCCTATCAACCACATTAAGAAAACCTGTTTCACATTATTTTAGATCAGGAAAAGGAATTAAATAGTCATTATGGCAGGACTACACAAACAAGTCAAATATATAGACCTTGCTACAAAGACCATCTAAGATAGCTAACTAAGATCTTCTTAATAACAGTCAAAAGTAATGATCAAACCTCCAAAATATCATCAAAAATAAATAAAAAAAAGACACAGAATTCACAATATTTATTTTATCTTCCAAGTATGCCCGGATCCAAAGATAAAATTGCTCAAACACAACAAGAAAAAAGGTGAATATATTACAATAGCAAAAAAACCCTTCCTGTAATCGAAGGTTCATGGTTGCCATCACCAACAAGCCAAGTTCTACACTACTTGCTTTGTCAAAGTTCCTCAAATACAATGGAATGTACAGATCAAACAGTAACTTTCAACATATTATATATAAAGAGGTATCCTTTGCTGATCCATGTTTTAACAGAATCCAATCGAGTAAAGCATAGCTAAAAATAAATGGTTAATGCAACTCACAGACCATAAAAATTAATGGATTATGAGAAGCAAGCAGTCTTCTTCTAGTTATTAGAGTAAAACCTTCATGACCATTCAGTCACAGATTAAGAGACATCAAGAGACGAGAACCACTAGGAAAAGAAAGGCAAGTTACATCATGACAGTCAAATAGAGATGCCCTTTAAACTGAATAACCTGCCGGATCGAACTCCCGTTGCTACTTCTTTGCGTTGCCTTTGTTTTTCGAGTCGGTAGTGACTCCTACTGCTGCTTGCGCAGCCTTCTTAGCTGCCTTCTCTTGGAGCGCTTTCGCATCCCTGCACAGCATCAACGTAACTCGAGATCAGTTCTTTTTGCCAATTAATTACCCCATCAGCCTACGCATTTAGGATCCGTTCGACCATCAACTAATCAATCAGATCAAGGGAAGAGGGATACCTCTCGCGGCGCTGTTCAGGGGTTAGGCCGTCGTCTCGCTGCTTCACCTGAGACTTTCGAGCTTGAGCCCTCTGTCGATCGTCCTCCCTCTGGTTTCCCCGTGAATCGGAATTAAGAGAAACACATCATCAAACACAAATTCCGATCGAATTAACAACAAATAAAGAACTCAAAAACGAAAAATCGCGCTAAAATCGTCCAATTAAGATAAACAAGAGTGCAAAATCCCGAATTAAACGATCGATATGAAGAGAATAAGAAGAAGAAATCTAAGAACTGAATTGAAATCTAATGATGTCGAATAAGGATATGAGTCATCTTCTTCCCTCTTGAAGAGAGAACAGCGGAGGAAGAATCACTACGCAGAAGAAAGAGAGAGAAGATTACATGACGAGAAAAGGAGGCGGAAAAGGGGGGCTGTACAAAGGTTGGCGGGAGGAGTTTTCGTCGGCGATGGGGATCTCGAATCTTCCAATAAGAATAAAGAAAACGGAAAAGTGTAGAGATCCGATTGCAATAAAAATCCTTCTCGTACGCGTTTACCTTTACGAGCGTCTCCTTATAGAGTGGGGTCCAATGCTAATAGTGACCTTTTCCGCTCACGAGAAGAGGTAAGTTTCAGGGTAACAATCAGAAGACACGTGGTTCTCGAAGTTTCCAAAAAGAATAAAGAGAAACTGGAAACAACAGACGGGTGCGCGTTCACGAGTCTCAACTTCTGAAAGTGGGTCCCAATGCTAATGGTGACTTCTACCATTCACAAGAGAGGTAAACTTGAAGGTGAGAACAAATAGTAAAATTATCCGTCATCTACGTGGCATACTTATTCTTCGTACCTGTTTTTTCATTGGACCAGAGAAGGGTCCCAATGTTATTCTGCAGTTTGACATAATCCGTGTGGGACCATTTCTTTCCAAAGTCCTGATTGGCCAATCATGTGTATAAAAATTTCATTCATGTTTTTAATTATATATATAATTTTCCCCATAATTATTAATTTAAATTATGTATAAAATATTTTTACATGACACCTATCGATCATACAATAAATACATTAATTAATAGGATGTCTCATGTAAGCTGATAGTGTTCTATGGGCTTCTCATATTATTGGAAGATTGCACTGCCATCATAGGATGTGTGGAAACACCTACTTATAGAGGAAAAAAAAGTTATATATTATGGTGTGTTTCAACAACTTGTTTCAGAGCATTAGATTGAGGTATTTTGTTCTAGAGAACAAGGATGTCTGTGTACCAGCAAAATCCAAGGAGGAACACAAAAGCTGGCATTTCTTTTCTGAGTGGCCATTATTGAAGTCAAAGTGAAGAACTGTCATAGAACATTGCAGATGGATATCTTTATTGGCTTTGTCCCTGAAGATTTTAACTCATGTCTGTAAACAGATAAGACAATCTATATATTTCTTTCCATTATCGAAGTCGCTTCTTCTTCTATTCTTTGTTTGATCTGTAAGTAAATGGAACAAAAGGAAATCTTCTTTTCTGCTAATGTCGAAGTTCTATATTCTTTCACTTCATTGAGAACCAAGCAAAGCTCTTCCACCCTTAATTTACATTCTTTCATGTTTTTCTTTACTTCTCATGACTATTTTCTTCGACAGTCATCTGACTGACCTTGAGGTTTGATTGATCAAAGTTCACATGCAAATTGCAAGCTAGAAGATAAGGCAAAGGTAAAAAGGAGTGGATGAGAGCTTTCCACCATGTGAAAAGCATAAACATACAGAGGTGTGGACTTCATTTTTGCTTCAATCAATGCTTGAGAAGCTTTCTAAATCAAAACCCAGACACACTTGGAACCCATGCGATAAGAAGCTACTGCTACAGATTTCTCCCTCTCCCTCTCCCTCTCCTCACTCTGAGATGCTCCAATCTTGTCTTCTTCCAGGGATAATGATGGCTCTCAGTAGAAGCCTAAAGCTTTTCAGTATTTGCTGTGGCCTGCTGCACTGATTTCTTGGTCCATGTGCACCGGGCCTGCTCCTGTATGATCGTATATATAACTGAGAAAGAGGTAGAAGAAGGCCACCAACCATCCACGCAATTACTTTCAGCTTGTTTGTTTCTTGCCGTTGCCTCCCTGGCCTCACTTTGGCTGCTGCAGGCACTTAGAGCTCGGAGAAGAACAGCATCGACATGGTGAAAGACATGCCGAACGATCCCACGCCCTTGACCCAGATCTCCTTGGACGTCATGCAGTTTGCCGAGCTCGGATCGAAGCTGGCGCTTAACCAGTTCGAAGTCTCTGCTCAGGACCAGAGTTGCTTCCTCAAGTTGCATGACGACGAGTTGGTGATTTCTTCCACCGCCTCGCGTCCGTCGCTTCTTCCTCCTCCACCAGCTACGAGTAGGTTGGACGAGGTGCGACAGCTCCAGAACCGGCGGAAGAGGGCAAGAGCTTGGAAGACGAGCGAGGAGGTGGAGAGCCAAAGGATGGCGCACATCGCAGTCGAACGCAACAGGAGGAGGCAGATGAATGAGCATCTCCGGGTGCTGAGATCTCTCATGCCCGGATCTTATGTGAAAAGGGTATATGATCACAAACATATTAAGATTCGAGATTGAGCTTAAGAATCTTGCAAGGATCCACAAGAACGAAGAGCCAGGATAAGTGTTCCTGTTCCCTTGATTCATGCAGGGAGACCAGGCGTCCATAGTGGGTGGAGCCATCGAGTTGGTGAGAGAGTTAGAGCAACTCCTACAACGCCTGGAGTCCCAAAAGAGACGAAGACTCTTCGGCGGTGGCAAAGCTCCAAAATCGGTGATGGATGGCCCGCCGCTGCCTCTCCAGCAGCGCCACCAGGTTAATCTTCTTGATCTCGACCACAGCAGCCGCCTCCGGGAGGAGATTGCGGAGAACAGGTCCTACCTGGCCGACGTCGAGGTCAGGTTGCTGGGCTTCGACGCCATGATCAAGATCCTCTCTCGTCGGCGGCCGAGGCAGCTCATCAGGACCATCGCAGCCCTCGAGGACTTGCAGTTGGCGATCCTCCACACCAGCATCGCCACCATCGAGCCGACCGTTCTCTACTCCTTCAACGTCAAGGTAATCAAACAGCTCACTCTGCTCATCGATCTCACACTTCTTTCGCCTTGTTGCTACTGAGGCGCGACCCATCTCTACCTGACAGATTGCAAGCGAATCCCTATGCACTGCGGAAGACATTGCCAACTCCGTCCAACGGATCCTGTGCTTCATCGATGCAAACACATCATCACAAGCGTAAAATTAAACAGGGTGAAACCGTAGCATTTCCTGGTTTCTTCTTCTTCTTCTTCTTCTTCTTCTCTCTCTCTCTCTCTCTCTCTCTGTACGTATGTAGCCAATCTTATTGGCACTGCTCACTGTACCTGCTTACATTATGCAACAATGAAGCATGCATGTTGGGTGTGAATCGATCCTTATCCATCCAAGGGAGATAAAGACCACTCGTGGACTTTGGAGGTCAACCACGCGTGTACTTTAGCGAACGCTGCCACGGTTTGACTCGTCAGGGCCGGATAAGGTCAGAGCATGCTCAAAGACAAGCAATTTGCTGGCTGGGTTTCCCCATTGCACTGTCTTGCTTACTGCAGAAACCCTTCTCGGTCAGAGGAAACGTTGAAATGAGCTGTTACAACCGAATGTATTGCACATTTTTTAAAGCATAATATTGTTAGAATGTGTATATATAATATATATAATTGCACTTTTCTTAAAGCACAATATCGTGAGGCTGTAATTACCAATTTGCCATCGTTTGAGCCGGCCCGGCAATAGGAATTAGGCCCAAAGAAAGAACCCGAAGACCTCACTGTAGTTAGTTGTTCACTGCCCATACGTAATTGCACTTCTCTTAAAGCACGATGTCGTGAGGCTGTAATTACCAATTTGCCATATTGTGGGCCGGCCCATCAAGAGGAAGAAGGCCCAAAGAAAGAACCCCAAGACCTCACTGGAGTCGGTTGCTCAATGTTCACATGTCATTGCACTTTTTTTAAAGCACAATATCATGAGGCTGTAATTACCAATTTGCCATACTTTGAGCCGGCCCATCAAGAGGAAGATGGCCCAAATAAAGGACCGAGAACCTCGCTGTGGTCGGCTGCTTGTTATGGCGTGTCACCGCCAAAACCCCTTCCACTGCGCTTAAGAAGATAAACCATGATGTTGAGATCTGCCATCTTCTTCCTTCCATCTCCCTCCTCCTCCCCCTGCTTCCCTTCTCTCCCACCCAAGTCCCTCATCATCTCCCCTCCCGTCCTCCTCTCACTCCGATCCTTCTGCCATCAACGGAGGCGGCAGGCCCGCAAGAAACCCCCCTTCTCCCTCTGCCGCAGCACCCAAACCGATGCCGCCTTTCCCTTCCCTTCTTTCCCGCATCGGCAGCCACCGGAAGCTGAGGACGATAAGTGGGACTCCTCCAAGTACGAAGCCCTCCTCCGAGGCGGCGAGCAGGTCACCTCTGTTCTCCAGGACATGGTCAATCTGGTACCTTTCTAGCTCAATGAATGGTTTTCCCGTTTGCTTGGTTCCGCGTGAGACTATGATCCGTGCTGGTGTCGGCGCAGCTGGCTGACATGGACATGGACGAGGCTTCGGAGAGGGTGGCGGTGGAGATCGCGGCCCAGGGTGTGATCGGTAAGAGGGTCGACGAGATGGAGTCCGGCTTCATGATGGCGATCGATTACATGATCCAGATGGCGGAGAAGGATAATGATGACCAGGTTCGCTTCTTTGCTGTGTTTCCGAAGAATCTTTTCTGCAATTCCATTTGCCCCTTGATTGTGATGCAAACCTAAATGTGACCGAATGTTATGTGCTTCTCATGTCTGAGAAGTCTGTCCTATGGGAACTAATGTCCAACAGGAAAGATGTAAGCGAAAAATTACTTGGAATTTAAAATACATGGTCGATCACGGAGAAGTTTATTGGTAGCTGAACAATCGTGTTGAGACTATGTTTTTTCTGCCATCTCTGTAGAATGTATTGTGCCAATCAAGCATGCTTTTTTATTATGAAACATCTAGCTGCATCATGACCTCCATATCTGCAGTAGTATCTTTCTTCACTGTTAGCAGGTATTTACTCAACCAGATTTCATTTTATCGGTCAAATGACACTATTTTGCGACTGTTATTATGTCATCAAGATTGTTGTTGGAGTTTCTTTTTATTTTTTTGGGCGCTTTCTCAAGATATTTTCCGTTGTTCATAAGACACAGTGCTTGTTGCAATATTAGCCATCTGTTTCATTATTTCCACCAATATATTAAACACTTGTTGTGCAGAAGTAACTTGTTGTTATTGTATCCAGCGCAAGTCACTCTTAGAGGTGGTAAAGCAAACAGTGTTGGACCATCTAGCCAAGAAGTGTCCGCCACATGTGAGGCTCATTCTTTTCTATGCTGAAATTTGATGATATTTCTGTACCATTAACTGGGGTTTTGTCATAGGTGCAAGTGATTGGCCTTCTTTGCCGAACTCCAGATAAAGAGAGCAGGCATGAATTGCTACGACGGGTTGCTGCAGGTGGAGGTGTATTTAAAAGTGAGAAGGGCCTTAAAGTTCATCTCCCAGGGGCAAATCTTAATGATATTGCTAACCAGGCTGATGATCTACTAGAGGTATGAATGACACACATTCTGGCTTCTCTTGGCTCTAGCATATGCCGTACCTTGTCACTGTTCTATTATTTTATTTACTTAACCTTGGACCACAATGCCTGCCAGCTTCTACCAGGTTACATTTGATTCTGTATTACTGCATCGGTACAAACCATCATCACCTTACTTATATGTGAAAATGGAAGATAACTATGTGGAAGTAATTCTACTGATCACCACATTCTCTAATTTGTTTTGAGCATTTGGATGTTGATCAAATGCTTTGTACTCAAGGATTTAGCCAATACATGACAACACACATGTTTCTATGGAAATCACAGTATTGCTAAGGTGTTCATTACAAGCCCTTTGGTAGTGAAGATGCTTTATATGTCACTTTGTCTGCATCGTTGTTTCACTATCTCCTGGACAACATATTAATGGTGACTGAAATATTGATAACTAATTTGCATATATTTGCTCATTAAATACTTCAGATACTTTAAACCTAAGCTTTCTATGATTATATATATTATTTGTATATGTTGAAACATTCACATAGAATCAAGTCTTATCCCTTGATTGCCTTAGTTTTTTGTTTGACAGCCTCTTGTGAAATTCTAGTCCTTCTTTGCTGTATGTTGGGTATGTTTCGAGTTTGGGTGCATATAAAGTTATGAAGTGTTTGCATCTTATACTTTTTTTTTGTGCTATACTGTATCTTGTACAACCTAATTTTTAGTAATAATTTGTCATGAGCAAGGAACTTTCCCGAGTTCTTATTGCCTGTATTACTTTGTAGACAATGGAATCCAGACCTAGTATTCCTGATCGGAAGTTGCTTGTGAGGCTTGTTTTAATTAGAGAAGAAGCTCGCAATATGATGGGTGGTGGGTTATTGGATGAAAGAAATGATCGTGGTCTGAATACTCTACCCGAAGCAGAGGTCTCTTTCTCTATTTTTTTTCCTATTGAGCAATAGATTGTTCTTTTCACATGTGGAACCTTTTTTTTTTCTGTTCATTTGCTAGAATAAATATCTGAATCCTCACTTAGTCAAACTTGCATGTTTGGTCTTTAATCAAGGTTGTACCTCAGCCCTCAAGTACTTGCAAAAAGTGTACACCTCGACTGATTCATCCACTTGCATATGGCTTTATTACATTCTTCTTGAATAAGACAGTATGAAGTCTTGATTGCACCCTTTTTCTTTTGTCTATGTGGCAAAGATATTTAAGATGCTTCTTGATAGATAGCATAACAAAGATTATATATATTCCTTATTTGGCTTCTTGCAGTGAAATTGTAGCTTGATGATGTGTTCCATATAGGATCTTATAATATTTGTATAGAATTTTGTCTATTGGTATTGCATTCTTCCTTTTATTGGCCAATCTTTTCTATTGATCTTTCCTATCTATTCTCATTTCTACAACAATTTTCTTCAGTTGGATCTTCTTTTCTCTTGAATTATTTTCTTTGAAATCTTTGCAACTTGTGTTGCACAACACCACTTAATGGAAATGCAGGTGAACTTCTTGAGCAAGCTGGTTTCCTTGAGACCAGGAAGCACTGTCCAGAAAATGATAAGTGATGTGATGCATGGGAAAAATGAAGGTGCAGACAATGTAGATAGTGGGGATGAAGATCCCAACAGCGAACAGAATACTCTTGGTGGTTTTGCAGGAAGGGTTCGTTCTACTGCCTTAATTTTGTCTAGTAAAATCGTTGCAGAAAACAATACAAACTTATCCTTCCTTTTAAGTACATTTATGTTTTTCAGGGAAGTGTCACAGGTCGCAGGCCACGCCCTGTTCGCCCTGGCATGTTTCTTGAAACCGTTTCTAAGGTACCACTACATCACTGTACCATGTTCTTATTGAAATTTATGTTCATGGCCATGTTTGATTATCTGAGAGCAAATTTCCATGGCAACATGATATTCAGATGGTAACAACTTTACAATCATAATCCCAACTTGTTATGCTGCCAATCTGTTTTTGGTTTGTTAGGTCCTGGGTGGAATCTATTCAGGGAACGTATCTGGAATTACAGCTCAACATTTAGAATGGGTAACTGTTTAATCCACTTACGATCATTACAAAAGGTATGCTCTTGGGACATCGTAACTTGCATCTAAATTTTTGTTCCCTGCCTTAGGTTCACCAGAAGACTCTTCAAATTTTGCAAGAAATGGCATTCTAGTTTGCTGTGTCAGTTGAGGCCAAAGAAAAATGAAAGCAACTACAAATATCCAATTGATCAGCAACTCAAAACGACATCAATATATATATAAAACCATGTGTAAATCAGGTTCAGCATGTTGCTTATCTTCAAATGATTCGTCCGATTGTTGTCTCCAGTCTAGTAAATGTAAGAACTGATTCAGTCGGGGACTGTAGTAGACCAGCCATCTTGTGAGATTTTAGAAGAGAATCCTTGAAGCAACACTCGAATGTTTCTGAGGGGCTCTATTGATTAAGAATACTTCATGGTAACCAAGGATCTGGTTATCATCTTCAGGCGCCTCCTCAACATTCAAGCAGTATCAGTCCACATCTCCCAGGAGAGGAAGAAGCAGAACAGAGGTCAACCGGCTCGGTGGCATCCAAATGAGTTTTTCTTGGAAAGATGTGTATATTGGCAGATATGCCAGGAATTAAATTTAGTGTGATAGACATGTAGCAGTAGTGCACACTGATGTAGCTGTGATTTCATGTGATTTGTGGTATTCCACATAAATTGTGGTATTTGACAAATGAGTCCAACTATTGGTGCACACATGACCAGATTTGGTTTCCGACAAAGCCATGATTCATGCGCAGTGCAAATGTTTGATATGTCTTTACTCAAGTGTTTGATATGTCTCTACTCCCATGCTGTGAAAAATATGAAGTGCTAATTGTGTTTAGTCCTTTTTGTTGTTATATTGGTGTCTAGCTTTTTCATGATAATTGTTCTTAAAACAATAAACAATCAAGAGAAAAAGGATGAGTTTTTTTTATTAATTATTATTGGAATATTACGAAATAAGAAGAAAAAAAAAACTATCACACCCTGGCACTGGTCAATAAAATATAATTATAATGCTAAAAAGTGATTGTTCTTTCATACGATAAACAATAATGTTAGGTCTTCCTAAAGTCAACATTGCGTTGACTTCCCCCACACACACACTCTTACATATGACCATCCCAACAAGTAAATCTACGACAAATCTACTTACCAAATCTATCTGGATCAAACGTCATCATATCTACTGCCGAGTCACACCACCTGAATCGACTCCCACCTGCAAAAGAATAGACAGCCAGCTCAAACGCACATATTTACACCACCAACTGCGACCGAGAGAGAGGACGCCACCACCACCACCTCTTAAATACTCCGACGCGCGCACTCTCTCTCCGTCATCATACACAGATGCAGAAGGAAGAATATATAGAGAAGTGAAGATTCCAGAGATTGAGAGAGAGAGAGAGAGAGGATGGAGGATGCGGAGCAGTACCTGTTCAAGATCGTGATCATTGGCGACTCGGCGGTGGGGAAGTCCAATTTGCTGTCGCGCTACGCCCGCAACGAGTTCAATCTCCACTCCAAGGCCACCATCGGGGTGGAGTTCCAGACGCAGAGCATGGAGATCGACGGCAAGGAGGTGAAGTCCCAGATCTGGGACACCGCCGGCCAGGAGCGCTTCCGCGCCGTCACCTCCGCCTACTACCGCGGCGCCGTCGGCGCGCTCGTCGTCTACGACATCTCCCGCCGCACCACCTTCGACAGCGTCCCCCGCTGGCTTCAGGAGCTCAACAGTACGTAGACGCTCACAAAGATCCCACCTTTGCTCCCTCTTCTCGATCTCGACCTACTTCAGTCCCTGACCTCAATCTGCTCCTACTGTTCTCTTATCTTCACCAACGATTTGATCTTTTCCTGTGGTAGATCTGATATCTTGCTATTGATCTATTATCTTCACCTTCTTCTAACATATATGCTGGTTTTGGGTAATTCCTGTTCTTGTTGTTCTTTGTATGAAAATGAAATCACAAGATCTGATGTTTAGGGCTGCCTTATGAAATCATCTCGAATTATTACTCAGGTGGAATTAGAAATATGTGAAGCTCCATGTCATGGCTGATCTTGATAGCAATATGTTATGTTCAGCAGCTTCAACGGAGAGAAAGTTGGATTTCTGAACTCTTCCATAGAATCAATGTTGCTTCAATTGGGTTATACATAAAATGGCTAGTCTGAATAGTTCATTAATTATTAATTTAATTTCCATAAATCTTCAATTTCTACCTAAAAAAGATACTATTTACAGATAGCTTCTGTTAAGAACATCACAGACATATACAAAGATTTCCCATCATTAATGGATTATCTAGAGAACAACTGAAGCCAAGGAGTCTAAATGTTTCGAACAAAATTGAAAGGTGAGATTTCAGCCTAAACGCAATCATGTTCAGAGTTTCTGATATATTTATAAGCAAAGAGACAATTTTAAGATATCCAAGTCTATTTGGTATTGTGAAATCCCTCTTTTTTATTTATTGTTTTTTAGATGAAATTTACACTTAAATTCACAGGTATTTTATGGCTTTCTATCTCTATTTTAAGCACACAGTTACATTCAGAACTATTCTACTACTACGCACTCGAGTGCTTTGATGTGTTACCACTGTACCTCAAAGATAAGAAGGACATTGCAGATTGTTGAAGTCAGCTTTTTTCTTAATTAGTCCAAACCAGAAGTTATAATCTAGACGAGAAAGGCAAAGTGTAGAAGTGGTCTCTTTTGCTATCGGCCTTGAAGGTTGTTACTCAGGCTGCGACATGAGCAGTAGCTGAAACTATAATGGAAGTCACAGGGGTTTAGTTGAAATTTGAATGTGCAACAATCCATTAAAAACAGAGATTAAGGCGTCATACATATCCAATTGTTGAACTTTTTGTTTCTTTTCCTGTTTAGTTTGACATGTTCGGCTTGTCATCAGCTGATTCTTGTGCATTAGATGTAGTTTATAGTTTATACTTTCGAGTTTTGGCTGACTTGGTGTCGAGCTGAATGTTCTTTTGCATCTCATTTGTGATTGAAATCATAATGCAGCACATTCTGACACCGCGGTTGCGAAGATGCTGGTCGGCAACAAATGCGATCTGGAGGACATCAGAGACATATCCATCGACGAAGGAAAAAGCCTTGCGGAAGCCGAAGGGCTCTTTTTCATCGAGACCTCAGCTCTGGATTGTACAAATGTGAAGAAGGCATTTGAGATTGTCATCAGGGAGATTTACAACAACATCAGCAGGAAGGTTTTGAACTCTGATTCCTACAAAGCGGAATTGTCTCGAGACAGGGTGAGCATTACCAGCAACGGGAATGATGAGGCAAAACAAGCTTCCAGCAAACTATCCTGCTGTTGAAACCGTTGTTGTGGATCCAAAATTATAGCCATCAAACGATTTCGAGCCATGAGGATGGATTTTGTTTGTCATGTGTTTGAGATTTCTTCAAGGTTTTCAACGAGTCATCCGTAGAGCCAAAATTTAGATAACTATTGGTCAAGGATGTACATTTTTATGATTTGTTCTTTATGATTTACTACTATGAAATCATCTTCTTTTGTAATGGAGTGCTGTAAAATTCCGGTACTCAAACAATAACTTTCATATTTTGGTAAGTTTAGTGTGTTATTCTGCCTTGGAAGCCTCCATGAATGTTAAACCGTCATCACAGTATTTTCCAGAGCCTTTTTTATTTTTTCTTTACCCAGTTCACATAAACAGATTTCATATAGTGAAAATGTTATAAATTTCAGATAGTGAAGAATTTATAAAATTATTTTAATCACAACAGATTTCATATGATAAAGAATTTATTATTCTGATCACCAACAAAGGAACAACAATAGGTTAGTCTCTCACATCACCTCCACTGATTAGGCATAGCTAGGAAGGATTTCCTTTTACCAATATGTGCAAACCTAATTATGACTAAGGAGCTTATGGAGATAATGATGCTAATAGACATAATTAGCATGCAATTAATCAAATGGTCGCAACTGATACTAAAAGCAGCCTAAGTGAGGAAGACAGGTTTTGATCCCTTTGTTGGCCTGACAAAATCTTTACCAAGCAAACAACTCCAAGGAAAAAACCACACATCACAAATGAACATTATCCTTTCATTTAACAACCATCGAACAACAAAATATCGCTAGCTGATCACATGAAGTAATTTTTTCCATGCATAAATCATCAAAATACCTTCTATATACAGATTATTTGATGTGTATGAATTCTATTTTTAACTAGGTATACTAGTCTATTAATTATGTATAATATTCCAATTTATATATAAACTCCATGGAAACTAGCTGTGATTAAGAGTTAGTAAACAGGATTACTCCATTGATGAATGGCAATTATGCCACTACTTAAACCAGATTAAAGATGCATATTTTCCACATAAGGAAGAAAGTTGATTGGCTCTGTGAACACCAAAACAAGATTTCCACATGTTACAAAACCATTTACAGGTTGAAAGAAACCAAAACAAGAACACAGTCTATGTATCATTATGTTGTTCTTTGGTCATGCTCCGGGTGCGCACTCTCCTTCCTTCGGGGATCATAACCTTCCCTCTCTTGCGTGGCTTCTGCACAGGCTTTTTACATCTCACTCGAACATCATCGTTGTCGTCCGAAGGTGTCTCATCAACAGTGATGATGGTAGCTTCAAGAGAAGGCTGATTCACTTGGCAGCTGCCGTCACAACTTTCTACCTCCGTGATGTGGATTACACTGCTTTTATTATCCTGTCTTACAGCATTGGAAGTTGTTTCCCCGCAATCTTCACCATCTTCCCCTGCTTCATTGGTGTCAAGTTCACGGCCACCATCTTCCCTATCCGCTGCTCCAGTAGCACTGAGCACCTGACAATCTGTAGCATCAACCTCATTGGCATTTGTGTTAATCTCCCTACCATCCACAATCTGGCAATCTGCCTTGCTGGCACAAATTTTCTGAGAACCTTCACAAACCCTGTGCTCTGCTTTAGTTGTATCAGCTTCTTGGGAATCTTCAACAGCATCCAACTTTTCTCCATCTTCAGTGTCTTGACATATTGCACCACCCATTACTCCCATGGCTGGACTACAGTGAGCAGAAAGCAGCTCTACGTGCTGATCTCGCTCAGTGTTATCTTCAGGATGCCCTGATGTCGAAGGGCACCCAATGCTGCATGTGCTAGGGTCGATTTTCTCGGAATGGTCATTTAAAATTTCATATATCAGCTTCCGGATGACAGAACGCTTTAAAGAAGCCTCGACAGGAGGAAACCATTTAGCGCCGAGCTGTAAACATTTCACAAAGCACAAAGTAAGCTGGTCAGACATTCTATTTCAATAAATCTTGCACAACTAGCAGAAATCCAATGCCACCTCGCACTTCGGATGAAAAAGAGAATTTCAATCAGGCAGGATTATGGCATCAGGATAATAATTTAGGGAACCATGTACAACAAGAATGGAACCTACCATTCTTTTACCACAATAGAGGCACAAAAGCAAAGAAATATCAGAACTTGTTCAGTACAATGAACGCAGAAATCAAGAAACAATGGTTAAAAACTGTAAAAAGCAAAAATTCTAAGCAATCTGCTGCCATGCCTTCCAAGCAAAAGTTCTGGCATAGCCAAGGGTGCTTGCCTCCAAGGCTCATGTGGGCTACTGCAGTGTGTCGGAAGGACCTTGGTTGCCTGGACAGAACACCTTAGCAAGACGGGATCTGGATCACACGTGAACCAATTAAATGCATTTCTCAAATGTGTTTCCACGTAAAAGGCCTAGTTGGGTGAGAATTGCAAACCCCACAACTGACAATATTATCTATGAAGTCATTTATTGTCGGTCTTGTCTGTAGAACATTTAAAATATTGCTTTCCAAACAAGGAAAATGCAACATATTATGCTTTCTCAAAAAATGAGGCATGGTCCAATCAAACCATCCAACATAAATGTAACACCAAGGCCCAAGCTTCGACTTGAACCATGTTAAGAATCCGATAACACTTCAACAATCCTGAAATTTATCCACATTATATTCAATATACTGATTTATAAAGAAGCAGCCATATGATTAGGATTCTATTGGTCCCAGGTTGAGGCTTCAATGGTATAGCAGCAAATGACAAAATAAGGCTAAAGAACAATTATTTCTCAGATTGGAATTTGCAAGGATTGTCTTGGTCCCAGTTGAGGTTATAGGGGATAGGATGAACAACAAATTAAAAAAAAAGAAGGTTGTGGAACAATGGTCTCTCAGGCTGAAACTTGGGAGAAAGAAAGGGGAGAAGTTGAGGTTGGAATACCAGTCAATTAAGCACTAAAACTTATGGGATGGTTTTACTTGAATAATATTACAGAAGTGCATCTTACAAGTGAAAAAAAAATGTAGAAACTTAGAAAAATATTAAAAAGTTGACACAAGTAAACAGATATCTATAAACTTAACTTGTAATATTAAAACCATATTTAGAAAAGCTCAAAGCATAAAGTGTTTAGAGGAAGAACAAAAAGAGGAACTCACAAAGCTGGAGAACCTGGTGATCTTGAACGGGTCAAAATTAACAGGAACCTCTTTGAGAAACAACTCAACTTAACTTGTAATATTAAAACCATATTTAGAAAAGCTCAAAGCATAAAGTGTTTAGAGGAAGAACAAAAAGAGGAACTCACAAAGCTGGAGAACCTGGTGATCTTGAACGGGTCAAAATTAACAGGAACCTCTTTGAGAAACAACTCAACATAGTGAAGTAAGAAAAGGCCACAGTCAAATGAATTCTCCTGTTGTGGCGGCTACAAGCAAAAACAATATTAAAAGTGAATCATTGATCATATTGGGAAAAATTTGTAAACTAGTAAGTATAATTATCTAAGTCAAAAACTACAATTCAATGCTATTATATAGAATAAGAATGAAAGTAAGAAAGTTAAGTCAGCAAAATCAGGTTCACAATTGGCAAACAAAAGGATTTTATTGATTCATGCAAGAACTACTAATGAGATTTTCACTAGCATCAGAAAGAGAGAAACTCCAAGATCAAGAAGATCCATTTAAGTCAAATGTAATGTATTCATATATGTAGTTGTATTATCATTAAATTTATTAATGTTACATATTTATACAATATTGCATATAATATTTATTTAATGGTTGAAAACAATCAGGCATACTATTTATATTATGGTCACACATACATGGATATTACACTTGTATATGTTGTTATTTAATTATTAAAAGAAGTGAAAGATCTATAAAAGTGGAACTGAGAACTATTATGCCTCCAGATGCTTTATGGCTTAAATTCATACAGTAGTACAAGAGCCAGTAGTCATCTTCGATATAATAAACCATGTTAAGGGTAATATGAACATCAAAAGGAGAAAGATTCTTGGAGAGGAGTAATGACCATGGTATGCAATTTCGAATAGTACCGCCCGTACCGGGTGGTACGTACCGGTCCGACAGCATACCGGCACACGGTCCGCCCGCTACCGGATGGAACGTGCTACAGTGCTATACTATATCACTACTACAGTGCTACAGTAAGAGGAAGAACTATTTAAAACCACTCGGTACGCCTTGGTGTACCGAGCGGTACATGGTACCATACCGTACCGAGCCAACCTCGAAACACCGGTACGGTACGGTATTGCATACCTTGGTAATGACATAAAAAAAAGCACAGACATACAGAGAAAGTTTTAGGCAAAACAGAAAGAATATTGAACCAAATAGGCCAATCAATAATTCCAATAAATGCATTATTCCCAAGGACATTCATAAAGTTCGAGTTACGAGACTATACCTTATTAATTATGAAGTTGAATTACAAAATTCAAGTTGTTTAGCTGCCATTTTCCTTGTTAAAAATGTGGAGCTAGAGGAAGAGCTAACCTCAGGAGAGACAAATCTTAATTTTAAAAATTTCCAAGAATCATCTTCAGTTGTTTCTGGATTCCTTTCCTTCCATTCCTCCCATATGTAACTGTCATTCTCAAAAAATTTTAAAATAAGTCATAAAGAAATGATACAAATCTAAATAACCAATAAGTGCAACTAGTATATAGAACATCAATTAAACATGTATTCATAAAAACCCAAAAAATAAAAAGAATCTAACAACTTTACAAGCAAGAAATGTTGTGTAGAATTATGAAATGAAACAACAGTACAAGCAAGTGCATACACAAAAATTCTTGTATATGACTAAAAGAATATACTTTAGAGATTCTTATTACACATGAAAGACAAAATACATAGGAGAAAATCTCAATACAAAATAATTTTTTATGAATCAAATAATTAATTACAACGTTACAAGGACTACTTGAATTGGTGAGGAATGATGCCAAATATCAAGATTTGCTTTCCAGGGCATGTACACATGCTACAAGCTGGTAGACACAGGCCATGTGCATATCATCATACGAATACCAGGTCACGTGCTCATGCCCATGCTTGCAAATAGTATGTGTATAACATCGTCTTTCCCAGTTATTTCCAAAGATCAATCCTACAAGAGCTAACAAGTCTTTTCCAGCTTCATGAAGTTTGACATTTCATAATCTGAGATTCTTGCTTTGCTGACCGTTGATCGTCTCAATTTCCACCTTCTACTAAAAATATATATTCTGATATCTACCTACCACATACTGTGTACCACATACATTTTTATGTTACGGAAAACAATTTCAGAGACTACAGGACAAAACTATGTTGAGCTTTATGTACATATGAATACCTTTGGATAATGTTCTTGAGACCATTGTGACAGCCCTTGATAGAATCCATATGTAATATACAAGGCACTTTATCTGATTCAATTTCATTATCTACAGTAACAATATAAAGCATGAGTATAGTTGCATAACTCGGGATTAGAGTATGGGGCTTCAATCATAAATTCTTGCCTTCCAAATTAGCCACTTCTCCAGGATGACAAATAACAAGCAAACTCCAGTGCAGACTGTCATTCAAGTAACACTTATATTAACATGTCAACGCAAAACTTTTTATGATCACAACTTGCAAAGATTTCTTACCTGAAGTTTACTGGTATGAATATATACTCCTTGTCAAATATATTTACTTTTTGAGTCCACCTACGAACACGCAGGAAAGCTTCCCTGCCTTCCGAGACACCACCGTGGTCCTTGCCTACTAGCTTACGGTAGAAAAAGCTGTTGAAGAAGTGAAATCTATGCTTCTGATCAGGTTGAATCTTGTTCTCCAAGTATCTGAAATGCAAAAGATGCCAATTGATAAAGTTCCACAAAGTCGGTACGAGGACAATGAATGTATATACCTTGAAAAGATATATGCTGACCTAAAGATAATTCACAAAAAAAAACTAAATATTGATTTGAAAGATTCACTCTTTTCCTCCCAACATAATAGAGAATTAGAGATCCTACAGACAATATAATAGAATGACGAGTAATGCATATGAAAGAACTAGGCCATATTGTACCATCCCGATTAGTTCCACATTGGAAATGGCTTAAGATTAAGATTGACTTATAGGGGTTAGATGGATGTATTACTATTAACTTCAACTTAAGCAGTTTGACTAGTAATTTGGACTCAACGAAGTTAACAGACCAATTATCCCATTAGGCCGAGTCATGATAATTAGTATCAGAGCTAACCTAATATTGGGACATTGTGAGAGACTTGAGTAAGAAAGGACTACCCGTGGACGAGAGCCGAGACCAGAGCATGAAGACACCATTAGATTATACCTCACATGCACCATACTATGGCTTGATTCTATGCTAATATTAGACCTTGATGAGGACATCAAACTCTTAAGTGAGTGAAATTGTAACAGCCTAATTAGTCCCATATTGGAAGTAGACTAAGAATAAGATTAACTAATAAGGGTTTGATGAGTTATCATGGACTTAGCTGGAATTGCTTAAGTCATGAGATATCATTGTGGTAATGCCACGGACTTAATTAGAATTGTCTAAGTCGTGAAGTACTCTTGTGCCAAAGTCACAGACTTAACTGAAATTGCTTAAGTCATGAGGTGCTCTTGCGTTATCCGTCCACAAAAACTTAGCCTAGTTACAACCTTACTCAGGTCCCGTAAGACTTGTAAAAGAGCAAATTGATTGGTTCGAAAGCAAGCGGTGGACAAGTCCCGACGTCTCACGAAGATGACAGCTTTACAAGCAAGAACACACAAAACCAAGGCAAAACACGCTACCAAGCATCTGTAAAAGCACACAAAAGTGACGAATGGTTTGTTCATGAAGATGTTGCAGGTGCATAACGACTGTTCGTGACATTCTCCCCCACTTAAACTATCGACGCTTGCTAGTAGGCTTTGATGTTTGCTTCTTCATGTCGTAAGGCATCTTCAGGCTCTCAACTAGCTTCTTTTTGACGAAGCTTTCGCCACTTCACCAAGTACTCATGTTGCTATACTCTGTTGGGTAGTTTTGTTTTGTGATCTGCTAAAATGGTTTTAACTCACTTCTCGTAGGAGGCTCTAGTGGGAGTTGGAACACTTCGGGAAGCATCCTGCGGGTCTGAGTGGTAGGCTTTCAAGTTGCTTACGTGGAAGATATTATAAATTTTGAGCCACGCTGGCAACTGTAATTTGTAGGAGATTATCTATGCTGCTGATAATTGGAAAAGGTCCTTCGTACTTGTGCACCAATCTCTTGTGCACTTTATGCCTAAAGAACTGGAGTGATACTTGTTAGAGCTTCATCAACACCAAGTCGCCAACTTTAAACTCCCACGATCACCTTCCCAAGTCTGCTCATTTCATCTCTTTGGTTGCCTTCCCCAAGTAAGCCTGTGCAATATCGGCATTTCAATGTCATTCCTTTGCAAAGTGATATGCTAACAGACAATTCCCGATATAACAGATCGCTAAGTGTGAGGAGTCGACGATTGTTGTCCCGTAATGATCTTAAACGGGCTCTTGTTGGACGCAGAGTTTCACTGTAAGTTGTAGGAAAATTAAGCTATGTCCAACAGCTTCACCCAATCTCGTTGGTTGACACTCACGTAGTGCCGAAGATATTGCTCAATGAGCGAATTTATTCTTTCAGTTTGGCCATCCGTCTAGGGGTGGCGGCTTGTGGAGAAGCATAACTTAGACCCCAGCGATTTGAATAGCTTGGTCCAGAATCGTCCCAAGAATTGTGCGTCCCAATCACTGATGATATTGTGCGGGCCTCCCCAATACTTCACCACATTCTTCATCATCAACTTGGCTACCTCCTTTGCTGAGCAGTATAAGGGTGTAGTAATGAATGTTGCATACTTTGAAAACCGATCGACCACTATAAGTATCGATTCGTGCCCTCCTACTACCAGTAAGCTTAATATGATGTTGTTAAGGAGTTGAGTGCTTGTTTCTGTGGACACTCCCTCACCATATGCAGTCCTCCGCACAAGAAGCATCGGCCAGATTTTGGGGCCTTGCCTTTTGAGCTTGGCCCTTTGTGGGAACTCCTTTTCTTTTGCTCGCTTTCAAACTTCTTCCCTCGAGAATATTTGGGTGGGAGATTTCCCGAAGATTGTTTCTTCTTCCTCAAGTCCTCCGAGGAAACAAAGTCGGTGAGCCTTTCCACGACTGCAATTGCCCCGATCGCATTGGTGGCATTCCTTTGATGCAATTCCTATTGTGCCCACGACTTCAAGCCATCGAAGAAGCTGAACAGCTTATCCTTCTTGGACATGTCGCGTATGTTCAACATCAGTGCAGCAAATTGATTTATGTAGTCCTGAATGAAAGTTCTTTGGTGGAGTTGTCTCAGCTTCTTTCTTGCGACGAATTCCGTGTTCTTGGGTAGAAACTGAGTTCTTAACTCTCGCTTCAAGTCCTCCCACGTGTCCATTCGGCACCGACCTTGTTGGATCTCTTCCCAACGTGTTTGCCACCAAAGTTTTGTATCCCCATTCAGATATATAGTTACTATCGAAACTTTGATTTCTTCAAAATCGAGCCTTGTAGCTCGGAAGTACCGTTCCATGTCAAACAGGAAATTCTTGAGCTCCTTCGCATCTCTAGCACCCCTGTAGCAATGTGACTCCAGTGCCCTCAAGTTCTGTGATGGAGCAACGCGGGTGTTGCTCCCTCCCACATTAAGAGCCCTTGTGAGGAATGTAAACCTGGATGTAAGTACCGCCATGACTTCGTGTGGATGTTGCACGGAGTTTTTGGTGTCTTCCGTCAATCGATTGACTAGGGACTTAACATTGTGAATCTGAGATTCAGCTTCTTCTTACGAGTTTTCTACCCCAAGAAGCTTTCATTGGCCTTGGCAGAGTTCTTCTAAACTCGCTTCAAGAACGTCAAGGTGGGTTTTCGCAGCCATAAGCCTCTCCTTATGGCTTCTTTTCCTGGTTGGCGCTCCGAATTGTGCCTCCTCTGCTCGCGGAGAATAACCAACTTCTCGCTTATCTTGTTCGATATCGCGCTTCTCTTGAGCGGTTCCAACAATTTGAGAGCGAGTTTGCACTTGCAACCCACCTATAGCTATTTGGGGCAATGGTCCAGCTTGCCCCATCTTGCTCGATTCGCTACAATGCTTCGTCATAGCGAGATTGCAAGACTTCCTCGTTATTTGCTCGAATTGCTTGCCCATGATAATACCATAATGTCACGGACTTAGCTGGAATTGCCTAAGTCGTAAGGCACCCTTGCAGTAATGTCATGGACTTAACTGGAATTACCTAAGTCGTGAAGCACCCTTGCACCAAAGTAACGGACTTAGCTAGAATTGCATGTATGTATATATATATATATATATATATATATATATATATATATATATATATATATATATATATATATATATATATATATATATATATATATATATATATATATATATATATATTTATTTATTTATTTATTTATATATAAATATTTATATATATGTATTTATTTATATTTATATATAAATATTTTAGAAAAAGGCGACGTTCGACGACGTCGCCTTTTAAATAAATAAATAAATAATACATATATATATATATATAATCTTTTATATATATTAATTTATATATATATATATATAAACGAGGTGACGTCGCCCCGCCTAGGAGGAGAGAGGCGACGTCGCCGAGTTATATATATATATATATATATATATACCGAGCGGTATACCGCTCGGTATACCGTTTCGTACCGTACCGAGCAAACGTCAAAAAGCCAGTACGGTACGGTATTGCGAACCTTGTGTACAAGTATACAAAAACGATAAACAATTCATTGACGAAGATACTGCAGGTGCACAATGACTGTTCGTGATAGTGTACTTTTGTTAACTTTAACTTAAGCATTTTAATTAATAATTTAGGCTCAACGAAGTTGATATACCAATTATCCCGTCAAACCAAATCATGACAATATATGACTTTAAGCAACGATAAGCAACAACTAAGAATATATGTAAAATTTTATATAATTATCATTTAAAATATAAATATGTCTTGTCCAAATCAAAACTTTGATCGGTTGACAAAAACACAATCCTCTTTACACCAAAACTATCATGTGATGCTTGAGAAATCTCAGTGAAGGCTCAAGGTTAAAGGTTCATGAGTAAATTTGGATCATAATATTAAGACTAACACACAACCAAACTACATAATCAGCATGTGTAATTTGCATTTTTTTGTATGAAGAACCATATTTCATCCATGAATTTATAACTGCCAACAATTTTTATATGCCCACAGGTAAGGTTCGCTGTTGACTTCTATAGCTGCTACATGTAACTCAAAACAACTTTACTCTCCCAATAGAAACAGGCAATTTACTTATCTTAAAGCAAGACAAAAATGATTTACAAGTGAAGTACATTCATCACATTAACACATTTTAACTAATGGTGGCAAGAAGATAACAAATTGCAGCTAGGTAAATTTTCTTGACATTAGTCGGTAGTTTTGTTTTGTGGGATTCATTTTACATAGTTCACATGATCGATACAGGTCTTAGGATCAGCAGGGAATGATACAACTAACATAGTGAACAGTCATAAAAAAATAACTCATTTTTTTATAATTATATAAAACATAAAAATAACAAAATTAATAGGAATATTATACAACAGAATTCTACGGGAAAATGACTTTCCCAAAAAATTCTTTGATCTTCATATTTCATAAAGTATCTCATTTTTTTCAACTATATGAAATCAAAACATAAAAGATAGAATGTTAAAAAAAATAAAAATCAAGAATAATAAATCAAAAATATTTATTATGTACTTACTAAAAATGAGTATAGATGATATCATAAAATGATATTAATGTAACAAATGGCTTATATATATATATATATATATACATATATATATATATATATATGTGTGTGTGTGTGTGTGTGTGTGTGTGTGTATATATATGTATGTATATGTATATATATATATATATATATATATATATATATATATATATATATGTCATACAGAAAAGTGCAAATTTACAGCAGCTTCCAAGATTTAATAATGGAGTCATTACAGCCTGATGCTTCTTTAATTATCAAAATAAAAGGTTAGATAATGCATTAGTCATATTTCATAAATTTCATAATCTCAATTCTTTATCATGGCAAATCCATATACTTCAAAGGTTGGTGCTTCTCTTTGACCTCGCCCTTCCTCTTCTGATATTTTTCTCTCTATTTTACCAACAGTGGAAGATGAATAAGATAGTTGCATCTAATAGTAAACAAAATGGTAGGAACATCTTCTATTGAGCATCTACATCAACCAATGAGCACCAAACAAAGGCACTTGTCTGTGCAGCAGTGAGATGCTTATCTATATATAGTATTGCGAATGAATCTGTTCTTAAATCTGCAATTTGATGCACCAGAGTAATCCATTTGAATTTGATTGATCAAACCGCAACAAGTTATCTGTGAAGGACAGATATAACCCTCACAGTTGCAAGTTATATGCCAATAAAGAACATTCCTTGGTTATCACAAAGCTAATAAAGTAGAAATAAGGTTCTGTGCAGAAAGAGCAAAATGATGTACCAAATGAATAACCAAAAGTATTCAGTTGACCTTACTTGATATAAAAGTCGATAATTGTATCATTGATAAATGTTTCAGGTTGTAAGAATTCAATATCTCTTTTACTTATGGAAACAGCATCAGGATCTCCCTTAGGGTAGATAACATCTTCCAAGGATCCTGCAATTCTGAAGCAAAAGTTGAGAGGACAATCAGAGGTCTCGGAAAAAAAGAAATAAATCTGCAGTACAAAAATATAACAAATGAGATTGAGTCTTCTCCAGTTCACAAAATATTATGTAAATGTATTATGCAATTTGCTAAAGTCACTTTCCTGTTCTCCACTTTTGTGTACAACAAGGTTAAAAATACATCATGAGCATGTAGGTTGCAAGATTTCCAGGTTTAACTTTGAGTTCTATTTGTGACAAGATAACAAATATCACCCAGATCAAATAAGACAAAAAGACCAATATAGAAAATACTCACATTGCGAAGAAGTCCCTTGATGCATTAGAATCCATCAAGTCATTTTTGCACACCATATCACTAAAATAAAGAAAAATTGTTAACAACAAAACCACGAAGGAGTTTACTAAGGTGATAACATGAGTTTCCAGGCATTGGTATATTATTTAGCTCACAAAGTAGCTGGATAAAAGGGCTATCAGTGTTACTTCCTGCCCAATATCTTTTTAACATACATCAATCCAAAGAAGTATAAAAATTAAAAATTATTTTAAAACAAAATTTTCAAATGTTTTTCTTAAAAACAGACAGCAGTCTCAAAAAGTAATAAACAAGCTCTAATAGCTTGCACTAAAAGCCATGAAATGCTAGGAGTCCCCATAATGCTACCTAGTTGTAGCTGTAAAGGAAGGTCATCTCCACACAGGAATCAAGTTTAATACTATTAGAGAGCTGTTCTGAAATACAAAAACAAAACATATATAAAGTGAAAATCCATCAAAGGATGGACTCACAGGTCCACCACTGGTATATCATAGTCATCACAAGTCCTATATGGTGGTAAGGTCAGACACTTGGTAGTGCACTCCCCCATCAATGTACGGGATGGAATCTATATTCTCCTAATAGTGGATGGAAAAACTAATACCACTCCTAACTTACAGTGGATAGAGTGACACCCCTCACCTGCGAAAGTGCAAAAGTGGGGGCATATTCCTCTTAATAGCAAATGGGACAACCATCCAGCTGTCAATGATCCATTAATCACATGAGAGAATCACTCTACTAGCATGGGTTTGGTCGACCTACTCTTGGCAAGGGAAAAATTTTCATATATTATTTCATATACCATACCATTCATTTTAGTCATGTAAGTTATAAAAACTTGCAATTTATTAATTTCAGAACAAATGCATCACATAAATCCTTTAAATTCATTAAATCCAGTATCATAAGGTGTCAAGTCCACTATGGGCCTAAGTTGGCCTGAATCTATATAGTTGACTTGAACCAATCGGATTTTTAGTTAGAACCCATCTGAACTAACTTCAAATCGGTTTAAAATCAGCCTAGAACCACCCTAAACCATCTAATTGGACCTCAATTGATCCAACTAGGCTAAACCAGCTTGAACTAGTTAGAACCAGTCTAGAATCACCCTGGACCGGTCCAAACTAGAGGGCTGCAAGCTCAGGCAGCAAGGGACCACAAGCTAGGTTGCAAGGGGCCGCAAGTACTGGGCCACGAGGCTATGGGCCGGGACACAAGGGTGCAACGAGTCAGGTTGCAAGAGCTAAGCCGTGCTAGGCCGTAGGTGCTTGACCATGTTGGACCGTGTCACTCTGAATCACAAGCACTAGTTCACGTTGGGCTTGGCCGCTGGCCATGCCATG
Organism: Musa acuminata AAA Group; assembly: GCF_036884655.1. NCBI lineage: Eukaryota > Viridiplantae > Streptophyta > Magnoliopsida > Zingiberales > Musaceae > Musa > Musa acuminata. Next base: position 48,694,757 of record NC_088334.1, on the reverse strand, counting down.
GGCTTTGGCCCACACCATGTCGCACCTTGGTCGACTGACTGGATGGCGACACTGGGTCCAACCCAACTGACCAATTTGGTCTGACTTGGGTCAAGCCTGATCAGATCAGACTTGAATCGCTTAATTCAATTTCATTCTTTTTTTAACAAGAATTTAAACTAGATAACTTCAAAAAAAAAATTTAAGGCATACATCACAAACAAAGAATATAGAGTCTAAATATATAAAATCATGTTAACAATAATTAATGACAAAATAGAAATCCTAAACCTACAATATCATAAATCTAAATTTAATGCATGAATATCATGAAATCAATTTAGAAAATCAAGTGAGAACAACATAGATCAAGTACTAAAAATTATACATGAATAACAAAATTTCTAACGCTAGGAATCACATATTGACAGCGTAGTTTTAATTCTATAAATCATGAACAAACAAAACTATAAATAAACATTTCAAAAATAACAAATAATTAACAAGGGAGAGCCAAAGAACCTATATTTCTCCGAGATGAAATCCTACTCCCCCTCGATCTGTCTCTCACAAGCTCTCTCGAGCCACCATAAATGAACAAGGAAGGGGTCCATCCGTCAATAAATAGGAAAGGAGGGATGATTCTCCCTAAGGAGAAGAATAATTTGATTTTTTGGGATTAAATAATAAATTTATTTGATTAAAGTAATAGATTTCAGTTGCTAATTAATTTTCCTCATTACCTTGCGTTTGTAAGGAAATAAATTAACCAATTAAGGAAAAATACTAATTATAGAATATTTTAAATTTTACAAAAAAGGAATAAAAAAAACCGATATTTACATTCTTCCCCTTGAGGAAATTTGGTTCCAAGTTTGATTTACCTTAAGGAAATAGATGTATGAAACGCTCTTTGACATCTCCTTCATTTTCTCAAGTGGCTTCTTGGTCTAAATACATAAAATCATGTTACCAATAACTAAAATTTTAATGATATATTTATCTAAGCACAAAATAGAAATTATAAACCTACAATATCATAAATATGAATTTTAGGCATGAATATCATAAAATCTACATAAAAACTCAAGCAAAAACAACATAGGTTCAAACCAAATATTAAGCATGAATAACAAAATTTTTAATGCCAGAAATAATGTATCAACAACATAATTTCAATTCTAGAAATTATGAACAAACAAAATTATACATTACTATTTTGAAATTAACAAATAATTAAAAAGAGAGACAGAAAATCTACCTCTCTCTCCAAGATGTACTCCTCAATGAACAAATAATTAACAAGCTCTCCAAGATCACCATTGATGAACAAGGGAGCGGTCTACCAGTTGTCAAAAGGGAGGGTTCCCTCTAAAGAAAGGAAATATTTTGATTTTTTTTAAATTAAATAAATATTTTACTTTATTTTATTCTTAACTTGCTCATACTAATCGGTAATATATTTCAACTGCTAATTATCCTTATTGGGTTATGGCGTTACACATGCAAGGAAATAAATTAACCACAAAACACTAATTCTAGAATATTTCAATTCTAGGAAAAGGGAATACAAATCCAGTAATTATAATCAGTATTCTACCGTTGAATCTACATCAGATTTCTTACAAGCACTAGAGAACATACATCTCATTCGAAAAAATAAAACCAAGTAACATGTGTCTGCACAAAAAATGGCCAAGGGCAATGTTTCGAACTGGGTGAAAAATCAAATCAACCCCGATGGCATTCTTGAAGTGCGTTCATGCAGTAACTTAATTGCATAACTGCATATGAGCTTAAGGAGCATACCCAAAGCTAGCATTCCATATATGTTCATATCTTGCTGCCAGATTCCTAATCCTTTGTTCCCTCTCCATCCAACACATGTCATTGACGGAGAACCTTACTTCCGGAAAACCTACAGGCAAATCTATAATTGAAAAATCAACTCACGTTAACCCATAAAGGGAGGAGGAGGAAAATATTAAACAAGTATAAGGAGTTGCAAGATGTGCTTCTGATCCTATCATAATATCTTATAATGACAAATTGCATAAAGTACATCAGAGATACTGTACATCAAACATACTGTACATCAGAGATGCGTAGAGTACATCAGAGATATGTACAATGAAAACTACAGACTGTATTATCTACATCAGAGATGCACACCTCCAAATTGCATAGAGTACCATGGATGTGTATGATAGAAAATAGAAGTTGTAAACTTTGAAGTAATTGCATCCATGAAAAAGAAATCTTTCCAAAAAATATGATAGATAGTCTAATTAGATTTCTGAACTAAATAAAGTACAAGGACTTAATTTGTAGCTATTGAAAAGTTCTTATGTATCCCAAGGACACTATTCTTTATTTGCACCTGGAAGACAGCTTGAATAGTTCCTTTCTTGCATGTTCTCAACTGGAACTTCCATATATGTGTCCCAATAAGCTACATTTGATGTGGCATAATACCTAGAAATAGAGGATAAAGGATCTGTCCACAGCAATCAATTTTTTTTTTCAAGCGCCCGAAATGAGTGTGACTCCATATTTTGATCATGGCAAGTTACGAAGTATTGACTGCAACTATATACAAGTTACCAGCTGGCATGAAAATGCCTTTGTGCCCCATAACAGAACAAGAACGCAGCTGGACAATTTGATCTTTAACACTCCTCACAGTGCCATGTCATGTGCTTTAAATTGGCATGCACCAGCACAACAGATTATGAAATATCCAGTCAAGTCATGACCAGATGTAATCCACTCTGTCTGTGACATTATTTCACATATATGGTACATCCCATCCAGTAAGTAGACTACGTAATTACTTCAATCCATATGCTAGCCCTACCAACGTGGGTATCACCCATCACTGAGTTGCAAGAAGTTGAATGATGAAACACCATGTTCTAATTATCGATGACTGCATTATTTTGACATCTTTTTAATCCCTTAACTAATCACAGTAGATAGGACTGTAGATAGGACTCCCAACACCTCCATGTTAAATAATCACATACCCAGGACCCAGGTTTATCAGCTCTGGAATTGAATCCCCTCTTAAATCCTTAATTCTAGCCTTCTAGGATATAAGGATTTTGGCAGAAAAAAGGATCCAAAGTCTTGAGTACTGGATTTACACAATACTGGTTAGTACACCTATAAAAAACTCTAGTTACTTCATGCTAACCAAGCATCACATCGACTAAAGCTTTCTTCTTATGTCAATATAGGACGACCCAGAAAATAAAGCCTAGCTCATTATTGGAATGCTCGCTCCATAAAACCCAGAAACCAACATGGCATATGTGAAAATAAATCACAAATACTTGCCATTTTGATAAACATATTGCACTTGAGATAAGTCATATTGATTGACTGCAACAATCCTTTCCAATATAGTTTCATGGTTGGAATAATGAAAGAAAAAGTTTAACAACTTAAGCAAAAAATACTAAGATCATTACTTGTGTATCCAGCGATCTTATCTTTTACTTAAGATGGATATCAGTAGAAAATTTTCAATCAGAAAATCCAAAACAATCCAAGAGCAAACATGGCTGACAGAGAATCTAGTGATCAGGGTATACAATACCGTACCGTACCAATGTTTCGAGGTTGGCTCGGTACGATATGGTATCGTGTACCGAGCGGTACACCAAGGCGTACCAAACGGTTTTATATATTTCTTCCTTCCTGCTATATATAGCACAGGTGTACGACTCTGGTTGCAGCATAAGAAACTTTTGCAGTTTTGCCAAAATCATAGGCCAGCATACTATGGTACTTGGCGCAGGAAAAGGTAAGTCTTTGTTTTGCATCATCATCATACTAGGCACTGTAGCACTGTAGTACTACTACAATATGTACTGTAGTACTGCTACACTGTGTACTGTAGCAATGTAGCACGTTCCGTCCGATAGCGGGCGGTCTGCATACCAGTATGCTGTCGGACCGATACGTACCGCCCGTACTAGACGGTACTATTCGAAATTGCATACCATGCTAGTAATTACCAATATAAGACAAGTTACAGAAAAAGAACGCATAAGGGGGTTGCAGGGAGTTGATGCACCATTAGTAGTTGATAACAAATAGACACATGAAGTATGTAAGAGACAAAATTGAAGTAAATTAGAACAAAAATTTGATGAGTAACACACCAGAATCATTATGATGTTTCTCATTTTTAGTCACATCATTTTCTCCAAGGCAAAGTTTAACTGATGCAGTAGTTACCTGGAATAAGGAAACATAACTATAATTGTGCATAACCATGCAATATATAACCCAAAAAAAAGGACTAAGTGACCAAAACTCACACTTCCACTCCATCGACAAACAATATGAACAATATCAGCAACTGCCCATTCAGAAGAAAACTTCTCATCACTTCCAATCGCATCAGAACACTTTATCTTAATGCAATCTGCAGAGAAGACAACCTGAGATTCTCCATATGAAATGCCCCCATGTATGACATAATCAGCGAAAATTTTAATTCCCATCTGATTGCTAAACTGCGAAGCACCAAATACAGAGAAAATCAGGAAGTGTATCCTTCATATGACCAAAAATATCACAGATTATTTTAAAAGCAAATCAGCAAGTGTTATCTTTATGGTTAAAGAGATCTCAAAACAGCCTATACAAACCCAGGCACAGACCTTTCTGAAAGCACACAGGTGCCTTGGGTTTTTATGTGGAAGCTTAGACAATCATGAAAGTTCGATCAACTTTAAAAATTTAACATTTCCTGTATTTGAATCTTACAGCAAAAACATTGACATACGAAACACATCATTAGTATGTTAAAGTACGTATAAAGCATATATTGCATGATATATTCATACATGAATATATCTATTCATGGTTAATAATATGTAAAAATTTAGAAATGCAAATATGGTAATCTAGTGTAGCTTAGGCATGCAAAACTGAATCTTCAAGCTCTGGTGATAAAGTCCAACACCAAACCCTGCTCTCGAACTTTTTCTCATGCTCGCCTCCTTCGCACCATCCATTGTTGCCAGCCCACCAAGTATTCTTCCTTTTCAACTTCTTGTCCACCTCTCCTCTTCATCTCCTCCTCTTCCTCTTCCTCTTCCTCTTCCTCTTCCTCTTCCTCTTCTTCAACTTCTCATTCTCCTTTCCTCCTCGTCTCCTCTTCACCTTCTACTACAGTACATATCCGTTGTACCATATGTTGGTATGTCGGTTCATACTTGTCCAACCAAGCATAGATATGGACCGACACTCAAGATTTTAGACCATGATCTAGCCAACTATTTACAATTGACCTCAAGCTTAATCAACAATAAATCTAGATGTTGAACCCAAATGACTCAGAACAATTTGCAACGGGAAACCAAAAAGGTTTAACAAACTCAAAAATTATTAAGAAACCACAAAAAACATATAACACAAATTAAACTTAAGGACAACTCAAATAAACTCTAGTAAGAATCAAATTGACTCCACTAAGACATAATAAACTCATGACCATTTAAGCCGGGTTAGGCATCCGAAATGTAACAAGACTCAATCGTGTCCTTGTGAGAAATTGTAATTAATGCTAGATTTTTAGTTCTTCAATATCTCATAAAGAAGTTTAACTTTCAAGCTTTATGCAAGATGATTACTCTTGAAATTCACTTCACTCCATCAACCTTGACATAGCAAGTTTGTGATCTCAAAAATGTTGAATCCTGAATTTTGATGATAAAATCAATTAATGAGTTTATGGACAAATATGTTTTTGAGATAAGTGACATAGGAAATACTTTGATCATGGATTCGAATAATCAAAGGGCAAATTATCAAAGTAAGAGAATAAAACGTTGTGTCGGGAAAAGTATCATGTCAGAAATTGGATATCGAGCTGGAGGACTGGTCGACGTGCCAAAGATTGGACTACGTACTATAAGTTCGGGCATCATAACAGAAGGATCGAGTATTGCGCCAAAAGATCGGATGCTATGGGAAAGTCCACATGTGGATCAAATTCCATAGTAACATTCAGAAGACAATGATAGAATGGATATAATAGAGCAAGGTGAAGTTTATATGCAGTGATGTTACAAGATAAGTTGATGGAACACTGAAATGGATAAAATAGAGCATCAAAAGGAAGTTCCAAGAAATCTTTGTTGACTAAGGAAGTTGGTAGAACACCAGAACTACCAACTGCCTCAGTGTCCTTTTATTGTTAGACTTACATCTTCAAATTCATCTGGATGCATCTGATCATGCTCATCATAACTCGTAGAGGAAGCCATAATTTCATCCAACTCTGCTTTCTCATTGTTCAAAGCAAGACCCTGTTCTGGTACATCCACAGCACAAGGGTCTCTGCCATTATCTCTATTGTGCATGTCTATACGTAAGCCACTGGTTATATCACCCTTAAGAGTCCAGCCTGAAGTGTCTGTGACAGAAAAGAGAACAAGCATGTCAACAGACTTGTAAAAATATGGCTAATAAGTTAAAAAGCAAACAAAGGCCACAACCTTCTCAAAAATATGGAACCAAACACATAAATTTGAAATTACAATATTTTCATGATTGTTATAAATTATTGTACAATGAGAAAAACAGTTGGCAATGCGATGATTTCATGATGGATGAAAGGTTCTTTTGATAGACTGCCACATTCAGGGGTAGATATGAAAAAATGCCCCTTTTCAAAAGAGTGGCAATACAAAACCAAACAAACCAAAGCATGTGTATAAGTGGATGATACTTCCCACATGAATATGGGTTATAATATGTAAAGTCCGCTGAACCCTGCCGATGGATTCTACTCATGTGATCTTAAAATTATATACAAAACCCAATAACTACATTACTAACTGCAACAGTAATTCCATAAGTGCAATTTTTCAAAATATCCTTGGTCAAGGTACCAGCACCATGCACCAAATAGTTCATAATGCAAATCTTGCTCTGACATTCTTGGTAATATTATGTGGTGATGAGTCAGGTATTTTGCTCAGTACATTGGTGGAAAAACCATTAGAATCAAACCATGAAGCCTGACTTTTTCATTGTGCCATACCCGTTGTGACACCTCCAGTGGAGATATTCTCAAGGAAAACCCTATAAGAACTTCTAACCTTGAGAACATGCCTAAATAATTAAATATTAAAAATAAAAGGCATAATAGTTCAGGAGCTAACCAAGACAATTCCAAAAAATATATTCAACGAAAATGAAGACCACAGACCTCAGAAATAAGATCAAAGAACTGCAAAGCATGAAAGACACAAAGACAAAAGACAAGCACATTCAGGAATCAATATAAATACCCAAAAACTTCCAAGTGTTCATCCTCAAGCTCCATGATTAAATATTACTCTTCAATAAGTATATCTTTTAGTAGACACAAAACATTGATAGTTCAAGATGCTAAGGTCCACAGTGATGAATACATGTCTACACTTCCTTGAAGTGTCTGATCTTGTAATAATTATAAAAAAAGAATGCTGTCATTACAGTGGCAGTTGATGTTTATGCAAAGTCAAAATACCTCACTATATAACATTCAAATATAAGAAATATCATCTCAGCTTCGGGAGAATAATGCAACACCCATCAAGGATATGATGTACCAACACCATGAGATACACATTTTCAAAATGAATATCATACACAAGCAGGAAAAAAAAAACATTCACATAAAAAGCATAACCACAATTTTCTTATGATGTTCATGCTTTCAAAAAGGGCATCATAACAATTGTTCTCATGCATAAAGCAATTCTAATTGAGCTACCCTTAACATTGAACCGCATCCAAGTAGTTCAGAATAAAAAATATTGCTTTATCTAGAATCAATACTAGGAAAAATCTAGGACTTCCTACCAAATACATATTCTTAACCTACAATATCCAAATTCACTGGGTAAAATAAAAAACACCCACCTGATGCAACAACAAAAATCACTACATGTATGAACCCAATGTTCTAACCATCAACTATTTCATGCCTATTTCAGATGGTAATCCTATCTCAACCAAGAAACCGGACACATTATCAGGATTTTGTGTTGTATGCACTAACACATTTAAAACCAGCCAAGAGTTAACCAAACCAGTTAACCATTTAATAGAAGTTGCATTGGCTTTTTGTGATCAACAATACCAGTTCATTTTCAAGAAAGTCTCCGTCGTTTGCATCCCATTGCCACCCAAAGATGCTGAGGAAGACTGGATGAAAGAACAGGAGATCACGGAATGTCAAAAACTACTTATCATTTAGTCATCAATCTGCTTTTCAGTTGTGGTTAATTACATTTCGAATAAGCATATCTCATTTGTCGGGCCTTCATTGTGGTTAAATCATCATACATGACAATTTCTAACATGGCAAGATCTACTGCATCAGCCGTAGTCACAGGTACACATAGTCAGCTGCTAGCCAAAAATAGGAATGTTGATCCCTGTACGAAGTCAATGGTAATTTCTAAGATAAATGATTGGTTATTAAATTTAAGAAAATTCATAGAGCTAAGACTTCCTGCTGATTAAACTATATGCAACTTCCAGTATATATAAAGACACACTCAACCTTTCAATAACTCCAATTATTGAGGCTTATATCATCATTAACAGCATCTAAATGGAGAAAAGTTTGCAAATGTGGTTGATCCAAAGAAATTACCATGAGAAATAACATAGATGGCAAATTAGATACTTCACTTGTAATAAGTTAGGCACTGCCGAAAATTCATTGTGCTTGACACAGCATACCAACAGTATGGTTCACAGATCAATATCAAATTCAGTGCTGAGGATCTAGGGCAGTGATCATTCAAAATCGCCCAAATCAGTTTTAGGATCTTGCATTATCAAATCAATCAGCAGGGATCAGCAAGATTTGCCAGAAATGGAATAGCATAGGCAATATCAGTAGAAAATTGGCCAAGAACAATCAAAGCTTAAAATTGGACCAACAATCATGGTTGGCCAAGCATCAAGATCAACAAAAGATGGACTAGAACTTCCAATAATACTGATGATTCCTCAAAAAAGTGTACGGGACTCAAGATTCAGATACAGCATGGCCAAACAAGTTCAGAATAAAAAAATCCCAAAAACCATGATCAGCATATTCTCATAGCGGTGCCATGTCATGTTGCAATGCCATGCATAGTGAGCATTGAATTCTCCCAAGTTCCAAGACAATAAATTTCAAGTTCAACCCTATCAAAATTCAAGAAAATGGTTCATATCTTGAGAACATTATGAAAATTCAAAACCACCAAGGTACAATGCACCATGAATTTAATATGTGTTGTAATTTGTGCTTGACTTTTAGTAATTTGTGACTCATTAACTAGGTGGTTGAATGATTCAATGTACAAGGGATCTATGAAAGGGGAAGGAAAGAAGATTGATGGGGGATTCTTGTCTTTGAAACTTTATATCAATTTTTTATATTTTGAACTACTAGTTCGTAGTTATCTCTTTGAAAAAAGAGAGAGTTCTTTTGTTCTCCCCTATCTTACTTCTTTTTCTCACCCTCTTCTTCTCTCTTCATCTTGTTTCACATAATGTGGACCAACGGAAAGGGTAAGAATCTATAATGGAAAATGTCCTCCAAGATATGTGTCTCATAAAAGTTACATGGTCCATTCACAGAATCATCTGACATGGTTGGCCTTTCTTGCTTCTCTAGGATGGTTTTGCTTTTAACAATCATATATTCTGTTAATATAGGCTCTTGGAGAGCAATCTAAATCCTATCCAATTTCCAAAATGTTCAATATGATAATCCGACGGATATGCTAAAGGTTACTCCAAGGTTTTCAATTTCGGGTACCAAACCGTGTCAATCCATGTGTTGGTCCATGACTGGACAGGTATGGGTCAAGTCCATTCTGGCAATACCGACACACAATTTACTATTGTACCATTTTGTTGGAGGGATGGAGAAGAAGGAAGAAATGAGGAAGGAATGAGAAGGAAATATACCATGGATGAGACTGATGACAGGGCAGTGGGTGCACAAGTGGGTTGCGAGCAACAGGTGCGCATGCAGGCAGCAAGCAGCGGAAGATGATGGCAACAGGCAGGTGACAGACAAAGGAGAGGAACACTAGCAATTCATGAGCCCTAGGCAATGGGGCACCTAAAAGAACAAAACAAAAAAGACAAAACAATTGTTCTAATTAAAAAGACCGGACCTGATCGCATCACCCAAAATAGGACAGTCCACAACCCTATAAACTGTGACTAGCACATATCGGTCCAAATGAAACGAAAATCTATGGGTTAATCCATGCCATTTGAGTACACTTTAGAGCTTCACTCCGAGATTCGATTCATTTGGAGTGATCCTTTAACAAATCATTTGCATAATAAACACCATTAGATGAAATCAAAGTGGTGGGTATACTCTAGAAATACTTAAGGTACCATATGTATCATCTAATCAAGTCGAGACAAAAAAAAAACTATGAAGAATGGATATCAGTATCAGACACCAACACAACATGATACTAATACATAATAAGCTACATCTTGGGGAAAAGAATAGGACAATGTTCATCACAGATACAGCAATATACAATGTAATCATATTATCTAGGGCAAGCGTCATGCAGTAAGCCCACTAGATTAACCATAGTATTTGTCTTATTTAGATTAATTCAGACATATTAAAATCCAAAAAATGACTTCGTAAGCTTTGAACAATGGCACAACGAAGGGTCCAAGGTAGTCCACTGTATCCAAAAGTCCCCACAAACAAATGCCCATATGACACAGCTGCAATTCGATTTTAGTCCATTGTACTTACCAGAGATTGCCCTGGTGGACTGCAATTTGTTACAACTATCACCATCTTGAATGTCCCATTATGTCCACTAAAGGGTCATCGCGAACCCAAAAATCTCAAAAGAAAAAGGGATTGGTCAAGGAAGAACTTACAGGACTCGAGCAAGTGGTACTTGTAGACCGCGTCGTCCATCTTAGGTCTTAATCTCGACTGAAACTTCGCCGTGAACATCCCGGCCGCCGCCTCCACGGCTGCCTCCTCCTCGCTGAAATCAAAGACGGCGAGATCCTTTTGCGAAGAACCCCTCATCGCAGCGCAGGGCCAGGATGTACGCCGAGAGATCGCCCGATCCAAGTCCGGAAACACCAGAGTTCGGTATCGCATGTCGATCTCGGGGATCAACCTGCAGAGATAACGTCGTCCCGGAACGAATTGCTCGGGAGGCCGATCAGACAATGGGCCGTTTCTGTTAAGAAAGCCCCAATTTAAAAGACGAGAGAGCCCAAAACAAATAACAGAGCCCGTTTAACGCCCCTTTGTAACAATAGAACTTTTTTGTATCGCTTATGCTGTTGTTCCAAATCGACTACGATATATCATGCAACGTCCGATATGACTTATAGAAAGGTTCCTTTATATTATATTATATTATATATATATATATATATGTATATATACATATATACACACAAATATATATATATATACACGTTTAATCTATTTTAATTAAACCGGAGGTTATTTTAGTATAATCTAAACATTGTCCTCCTCCAATTAAGACTAAATAGGGTGCTAATCTGAAAAAAAAATTATAGATTTATTCGTGTTAATCCTGTGTAAGTGTTTGATTATTTGTTAAATAATTTAATTTAATTATTGGGTTAGCATTGTGAAGCAAATATTTTATAAGTGCTATTCTTGTTGTTGTTTAATTGTTGTTTTATGATATTATTAATGTGTATTAAAAAAATCATTATTGTTATAATGATTGCGTAATTATTTCTTCATTTATTTAGCTGTAAAAATTGATAACTTGAGCTATACCTTCCATTTGTAATTTTGGATTTATATTAAAGAGAAAATAATTTTAATAGTATTCCTTTATTCTGTACACTTCAATTTTATTTATTAAAAAATATAATTCATTAAATCGCATTTATTAATTATGATATAATTATATTTATACTTATATTATTACCAAAATTATTTGTGAAATCTATGTGTCCTAACATCATAACAAATATTTTAAAGGGCGAAATAAAAAAAATCTACTTAACTTACTTTTCTGTTCCATTAAATCATGATTTACAACCATAAAAACTTTTGAATTTTATTTTACAGATATTATGCATTTGTTTTATTCTCTTAAGCTTAATTCTAAATCTTGTAAGCCTTAGATAATTTCAAGTCCCTTAAGGCTAAAAATTTAATAGGAATGGGTTTGCTATGTGGCTTGAATGATTAGAAGCATTTGATAACTTGAGGTCTGATTTTTATTGTAGAAAAATTAATACATAACCCACCAAGATATATTATATACTATGTGTGAGTCAATTAAAGTCTGGATCAAAGGAACATAGTTCAAGATCTGATCAAAGGAACATAATATTTATTTTTTTTATTATTTTTAATTTATTTAAATATTTATTTTAGTTGTTTATTTATTTGAAGAGAATTTAAGTTTTTTTTTGGGATTTTTGAAACCTAAAGGGAAAAAAATATTATTTTTTTCTTACTATTCAAGGACTTTAATTCCACATCGATAGCAGCTGAAGGACTTCTCTCTCAACTTTTTTACTCTACCCTCAAAAGTTATATTAAAAACATTAATAAATCAAATTGGTTTAAATTTATTTATATATTTTTGTGTTTGATGAGTCGAATTTAGGCATATATTTGGGAATGACACATGTTTATTTAGGCATAAATTTATTGATATACACATGTTTGATTTATTTTATAACATGTTGGATAATTATAGAATTACTCATTTACCTCAGCTACATTAATTGCTAAGGAACCACTCATGCATCGCGCGGTTGTGCGTCACGCGAGAGCGTGCCATTAGGGTGCTGGCTGTTGCGTTTGCATAGTGCCACATGGCACTTGCTTATTGGTTGGGATTGGTAATAAATAAGTCACTTCTCACCGAACATTGTAGGAAAAAATGCAGCAAAATTCTGCCAAAAATATGAGAAAAATATAGAAAGAGAAAAAGAGATAAGTTTTCTCATTTTCACTCATTTTCTTTGATTACTTTTGTTTTTATTTTATTGCTATTACGAAACATCTTTAAGTATTCATAATCATGCTCGTAAAAGAATTATCTTAGTTGTATCTTGAGCGACTCCTAAATGATGTTTATACGGAGAAATACAATTAGGATATTACTTGCACGCCTTTGGATTTCTTTTCTAAACTTTCTACTTCAATTTTTACACATTTAATTTATTTTTATTTAATCAAATATTATTTTAGTATTACTGCTCCAATTGATGGAACACTCATTCATGACCTTCGCTTACTTGACACTTTCATCACCGTTGAGATGACAATCATTGCGTGTTGTGTTATCATATCCCACCTAAGAAAGAAAATTATTGTGTTTCATACCTCATGCTTATCCTTGCCATAAAGGACTTTACGTCATCTTCTTCCCCTCTCTTTACCGTATGAGCAATCGACGATCGATAGTGACGAATGAAGGACCAAGGATATTTTCATTGTGTTGGCAAAAAAGAAATGCTCTAGATAAAAGACGCGAGTTGATAAAAACCTATTATTAAAATTTGTTAGGGATATATATACTATTAAAAAAATAAAATCTTCATCAATTGATTATTAATACAATAATCTTGAAAATCGACGATCGATAATGGCGGATGAAGGACAAGGATATTTTCATTGAGTTGGCAGAAAAGAGATGCTCCAAATAAAAGACGTGATTTGATAAAAGCCTAATATTAAAATTTTTTAGGGATATATACATATATATATATATATTATTTTAAAAATAAATCTTCATCAATTGATTATTAGTACAATAACCTTAACACTCTAAATAACGTCAAGACCTTTCAAAAATATCTCATATATTTTCTACCAATAATTTTTATTTAATTCTTTAAATCAAAGTGATCTTACAAAAAAAATTAAAGGCTATTTTTAAGTAATAAAAAATTGATATGTTTTTAATTCATAATTAATGATGATTGATTTGGGTTTATCGGACAGATGCAAAGGGAAGTGACAGACATATGGGCAGTATATAAATATTTGAAGTCAATTTTTGGGGGACAAAGAGGGCATTTCAAAATTGTATAAGGATAAGTATGTAAAAGCTCGTTGCTCTTTTATCGGCTAAAATAATGTAATTCGATTTTGAATGGTAATGATATGAGTAGGATGAAAGGTTTATACCGGTACGATATATTGATTGATTCGGATCGTAACACATCGGAAGGTATCCGTGCGACGAATCCTTTATATTTTCACATCCAAATTTATTCGTAAAATTGCTCATTTTATTTTTATTATTCAAAATGTTACTTTAATTAGATATATAATTTGCTTTATGTAATAAAACCGGCCGTCCGAAGAATAGGAGTCCGCTCGAGCCCGCCCGCGTTGACGACTCCGCGACTTCGCTCGCTCTCCCTGCGCACCCAATCGGCGATCCGCAAAAGCACCGGAATACCCTAGAAGAGAGATGGACGGCGGCGTCCCCGTGGGAGGTAACGGAGGCGGTGGCGGTCCGGCGCCTTTCCTGCTGAAGACGTACGAGATGGTGGACGACGCCTCCACCGATGCCATCGTGTCTTGGAGCTCCACTGGTGCGAGCTTTGTGGTCTGGAACCCTATCGACTTCGTCACCAGCCTGCTTCCGATGTACTTCAAGCACAACAACTTCTCCAGCTTCGTCCGCCAGCTCAACACATATGTAAGGAAACCAAACTTCAGCCCTTCTTCTCGCTTTGTTTTGGGAATCCGGTTCTTGGGTGTGATGTTTTAGGTCCGATGTCAAGATCGAATCTTGGGTTATTGTTCTTCGAGTTGATATACTTTGTCGTCGATTATCCTCGGAGAAAATGATCATGATTTGGAGTCAAAATTGAATCTTGATGTGTAGGGATTCAAGAAGATCGATCCGGAGCGGTGGGAGTTCGCGAACGACGACTTTGTCAAGGGTCAAAATCACTTGCTCAAGAAAATTCACCGCCGCAAGCCCACCCACAGCCACAGCCATCCGCCGGGAGGTGGGCTTGCTGACGCCGAGAGGGTTGCGCTAGAGGGCACGATCGAGCGCCTCAACCAGGAGAAAGCTGGCCTCGAGGATATTATCCAGAAGTTCATGCAACAGAAGTCGGGAACCGAGATCCAGATTGACGATCTCGAGCGGAGGTTGGCTGATATGGAGCAGCGGCATCTCAGAATTCTTGCTTTCGTCCAGCGAGCACTGCAGAAACCTGAGCTTATGGCAAATCTCATGAAGATGGCGGTAACCTCGTCGATGGACATCTCGGTCATCCATAAGAAGAGGAGATTACCACCAGATTTGGATTACAGCAATCAGGCTTCGGTGAACAACTTGCGTGCTGATCGTAATACCTCTACCAATCCCGAGAAGGGGTACATACTCGATCAGGACTTCTGTGAGAAGCTAAAATTAGAGTTGAGCTCAGGTATTCCAGATGATAATCTGATAACTGTGGTCACTCACAGCTCCAATGAAGATAATGACTGTGGTCAGGAGCTGGAGTGCCTCCCTTCCACACCTGAGACATTGCAGCTCTGTGGAACAGGGGCACCCCTTTGTTCAATAAGGAATGCTGTCTTTGTTAGGGAAATTGATGAAGATGATGGGCTCTTTCCTTGTCATTTAGGTCTAACACTTGCATCATCTGCAATGGAAATAGATGGTGGTAAATTTTCAAGTAGAACTCCAGATTTGGTGGATGAAGGGGCAGCTCATGCCACTGATCTCAAAACATCCAATACAGCAAGAGAAAATGATCTTACTATACCAGTCGTGACTATTCAAAGTATGGTGGCCCAGTCTACTGATGCCAAAGTCGTTTCCTCACAAGAGGTTCCACCTAGTAATGAAGCATCTGCAGTTCATATACCAGCGAATGATGTGTTCTGGCAGCAGTTTCTGACTGAAAGGCCAGGTTGATCTGATGCAGAAGATGCAAGTGCCCGTCTGAGGCAAAATCTTTATGATGAGCAAAACGAGGAAAGCATGCAAGGAAATGACAATATGTGTGCAGTGTGGAGCAATTAGGACTTCTCTTTGCCCTTATGGTGGCAACTTACAAGCTTCCTGAACCAGCTTCTCTTGTACCATGTCTTTGTAATATAAGTGCTTCATTCACTGCAGATTGACATGAACTAATGGTGTGCTTCAATGCAAGGATAGTGGTGGTTACTCTAAACCTATGATGACAATGCTCATGTTGAAGATGCGATTATTCATCTTTATATATCTTGTCTTTGTATATAATGGGAGAAATATATGAAACACACTGTGAATAGTCATTCTTATTTAATTTTTTGTTTAATCAGCAAAATTGATGATTGTTTCTGGCTACAAAGGGGCAAAGTTGTAATGTGAACATGAGTTGGTGCAGATCCAAATAGCTCCATGTTCCTCAGATCCATCAACTTGAACATGAGCTATACTATATTTGTGCCTCAGTTCCATCAACTAATTATTCATTATGATCATTTTCATATACATATATAATCATAGTTATAATAAATATATTTTTTTTTTTTATCATATTACTGAAACATCGGTGAAAAATGTCGATAAATGGATGACAGATTTGGAGATGGTCACTAATCACCCTTTCAAGCTTTCCCTGTGTTGTAAGAAATCACACAGCTAGAGTGACATCAAAATCATGAACTAACTCTTTCACAACCACAAAACAGTGACAATACATGAGTTAGAAACACCAATGTAGATTTACTCATGGTGGCACGGTATATGTAAATACCTGATTTGTGTGCACAGGATGTCTTACCAACTCTTCTTTTGGACAATCAAAGAAACAATTGAACTATATTACATAGTTATAGTCAAACCTTTTTATGCACATTTCAAAAGGGAATGAAAAAAAGTTATGGATATGGAATTGCTATCCATGATGAAGATTCTATTCCTCTAATGCATTTGCCCACCACCATGACACATTCCCCTCACCCTCCCACTACAACAGTGTGAAGTGAAGAAATTGGTTGCTGGCTCTTTATTCACTGGCCACAAAGCCAAAGCAGGTGGAACAGCTGACATCTCATTAAAGCCTTCCACTCACAGAAAGAGAGAGAACACAGAACACAACTCTGAGATCTCACAACCAGGAAGAAGAGATGGCAAAGCTCAGCTCAGGTTTCACTGTGGAGAAGAAGAGCCTGATCCTCTGGCCATTGCTTCTTCTTCTCCTCCTCCTCCTCCCAGAGCAAGCCACTGCAAGTGGGATGATGGTGAAGCTGCCCTGCAGTGGAAGAAGAAGAGGTCAGGGGTGCCTGCTGGAGCATGGGGTGGAGATGGAGATGAGCTCGGAGGAAAGCAGGAGGCTGTTGTGGGCTGTCACTGAAAAGAAGTACATCAGCTATGAGGCTCTCAAGGGGGATGTGGTGCCTTGCAACAAGCCTGGTGTCCCTTACTACAACTGCCATGTCTTCCCAAAGGCCAATCCCTACAACAGGGGCTGTCAAATCATCAGTGGCTGCAGGGGTGACAGCCCATAGAAGGGAGGCCAGACCTGCTGCAATTCAAGGTGTGAAGCTAAGCCTTTAATCTCACCTTTTTGCTTGGATTGTAATAGCTTCCTCATTGTAGTATAAGCATGAAGTGCTTAGATTGTTATGTCATGTCTCCAAGGAATATAATTGTTTGTTGGATATTACTGCAAATTTAATCCAACTACTAATATCACCTGACATGTTCTTGAAGTAAAGCTGCCTGTTTGTACAATGAACCAAAATTTCTTCTTCAGAAGAACAATCAGAAAGAACCTTAGGAGACATACATAGATACAAAAGCAAAGTGGAGAATGCACAGATTTAGGGTCAGATTCTGCAAATCCCATTGTAGTTCATCCTGTGTGTGTTTTGAAGGATTCTAAAGGTATTAATCACATGATTCAAGTTATGCATATCAAATTCTCTCTCAAAACTCAAAAGCAGGAATTTATTCTGAGTATTTAACCTCCAATAGTGGCATTTCTGGAACTATCAAATAAGCTACTAGTAATTTGAAAACTACCAAAATATCTTGAATTGATTAAAGGTACCCTGTTTCATATTGATCGTGCATGAAATTGGTTTCGATAGAAGACTTCCAGATTTGATCCAATTGATATCCTGCACCAAGGGGAAAGTAGAACACACATCACACAGTGTCAAGCATTTCCAACAAAAGTAATATTCTTAGATAAGCTGTTAATTCTTGAAAAATCAATTCAACATAAGTTAACCAGCAAATCAGATGACTTGGTCTGTGAGAAGTCACATAGATGGAGAGGAAATGGAATTTACATTGGATTATATTTGTTGTCAGCATTATATTACATCACTCATTCCTGTACATTCTTTGGATGAGCAGATATGGTTTCTTTATTTTCATCAACTCAACTTTCCTCCCTCTTCACCAACACTGTATCAACTATACCAGAATGATGTCAGGATTGATATTAGATTGGTTATACCGTGGATAAGATTAGCCTTGCCAATTAAGTCAGACCGTAGAACGAGTTGATATGTAAGACGATATCTGCAACTGCAATTACATGGTCCCCATTCAGCTTATGATTCAGCCCTTTGTCTCCGCGCTCGAGCCCCCCAAGATAGGTTGCCTCCTGAATCCTTATTCACGCTCCTCCTTTTCAACTCAGCAAGCTGATCTTGCTGATGGATTTTCCAACCAGGTCTCTCCTCCAGTGCCTGATAGAAAATGACTATGATTTAACATATAGCACACACATGACAAAATCCCTCAAAGGACTAATTGAAGAGCAGTAAGGATTAGAAACAAGGATTACTAGTTGTAAAATTTAAGAAAATCAATTACATGAAGTGACAAAATGAACTGTACCTGTCAGGTTTAGCATCACAGGAAATGAAAACAAGGAGGTTACATGTGTATTTTGAAGGGCCTTGTTGCAAACAGGTTTTTCCAAAGTGAAGAAAAACAAATACAATAAGCATAAGAGAACGCTGTTCTCTCAAAAAGAAAAAAAAAGTTTCAGATATAGTTGTGAAAGCAAAATCTTTGAACAATGAAAGCATGAAAAACTTGAAAGAGAAAATGAAAAGTCATCCAATAAATAGGCGGGTTACATGTTCGGAATGGGATTGACAATGTAACTTTGATCATCTAATTTTCCATATTCAGCATAGTGGAAACCAGAAACCACATAGCTACCTTATCACCAGTTAACCAGCGACATAGTGATGTTTGTATCTCTATTACTGGATAAACAAAATTTCTTTGAAAAATAGTGCTTTGACCATTAGGTCGAAACACGATTCTTTAATCATTAACCGGAAAGATCTTGCAAGGAAAAGAACAACCATCTTATGAGTATCATGTTGGATTATACTCCCACTATCCACACTTGCAATTTTAATGTGAAGAATTAAGAACCATTAGGATGAACATAGAAAAAACAAAACTCAAAATACAAAATAAATAAATAAAACACTATAAGAAGACATGGAAATCCTGATAAAAACCAAGTTAAGAAAAGTCATCTGGCAAAGTAACAACAAAGAGGGATTTTGGAGACAAGGCTCAAGATGCTTAACTATGTCATGGTATTCACCTAAAGAGTACAAAAGGAAATATTGTGAAACCTATTCTGGGCTCTCATGACAAACTTTCCACCAAACAGCATAACACTAAGATAGTCGAAATAAACAATAAGCCAAAGAAAAGAAACATAATATTGTAGCAATTTCACTACCTTTACATAATATCAATCTAGGCAAAAAGAAGACAAATTTAGAATTTAAATCCTAAAGAAACTAATAGAGAATCAATCAACTAGATAATACGACATGCTTAGAATAACTTAGCACAAACATTTCAATCTTGCTATCAAGTAAGATCTAACTTTGAAGAGATTTCACACCACAACTCACTCAATTCTCAGTAAACACTTAAGTGTCTGGAAGACCACAATCCTCGAGTTCAACAATAAACGGTATCTAAGAAGAGTAAAAAGTCAAAAAAAAGTTAGCAACTTGAACAAACTACACATACATCGGAATCGAATTTAAGCGATTGAATCCGACAGGGAACCCAAAACCTATCTCGAGATTACCGACCTCATCAACCCGCCGCCCGGTGGAGAAAGCGAGACGCAACCCCTGCGGGGGTCCGAAAGTGTCTCATAGGCCTCCTGCACCTCGATGAACCGCCGGGTGTACTCCGCACAATCAGGCGGCGACACGTCGCGATGGTACTTGCGGACCATCTGCTTGCACGCCTTCTTCACGCCGTCGAAGCTGCTCCGGGCCTTGGCCTCCTCCCCGACAGCCGCGCGGGTGCGGAAGGCGGACGAGGACAGCCGATGCCACCCGCCGCCCCCCGGACACTGGGGCAACCGGAAGGTCCCACTGCCACCGCCGAGAGGGGGCGGTGGTTGACCGGAGCGCGGTGTTGCCGTGCCCGGGGACTCTCCTTGCGCTCGTCTCCTCTGATTGGTTCCCTTGCCCTGTTTTGTGTCGGGTATTTATGTTGCCTTGAGGGCTCTAATTTGCAAATTTATTCCTTCATACTATTAATATACGTATAAGTCCTTCAAACCTTATTTATTTATCCATTAAATATAATAGAAATGATGAAAATTGAATTATTGAGGACTCTAATTTGCTAATCGATTCCTTCAATTTATTTATTTTACATATAAGCTCTTCAAAACTTATGGAATTATGGATAAAACTGTGATGATTTTCATCTTTTTATAGAGATATAAATGTGTTCTTGGAATATTTTTTCGTGTTATATTAAAATTTCTATTAAGGAAATGAGGAACGAATCGAAGAAAGTGATAAGGGGCATTTTAAGTATTTAAATATTTAAATATTATTTCAATTTTTTAGTGATTAATCTGATTTTATTAAAATTATATATATATATATATATATATATATATATATATATACATGCTATTATTATTATTATTATTAATTTTAAAGGGGTAAATATGCTATTTTTTAATGTTAAAAGGATAGATACTTAAAATAAAGATACATATACATATATACATACTATATTAGATTTTAATATAATAAATATGATATTTTCAGATATTAGAAGTATAGAATATTATGCAATTTAATGGATTTTTCTAAAAGCTACCCTTGAATTTTTAGGTTTTTCGCTTGAAATATCATTTTTTCCTTCAATACCCTAAGTATTCTTTCTCATCATCCTGTCATCTATGTTTTGTCATGCGGTCTATCATCTTTACGTGGTTGAACATGAAAAAAAAGGAAAAAAAAATCAAGAAGAATAGAAAGTAAGACGAAGGCGAAGACGAAGACGAAGTGGACCAAAGACATTTAGAATATTAGAGACATAAAAATATCAAATACCAAATAAGAAAATTAATAATTAAGAATATATACCGAAAAAAAACTTAAAATGAGAGGCTAAACTTGTCATAAAGTTTAAAGGAGTAAATATGTTATTTTTATTTATTATAAGGACAAATATGCAAGGTAAGATCATTAAGTTGTAAATATGTTATTTTTAATTATTAGAAGGACAAATATGCAAGGTAAGATCACAATGATCTATTTAGTTATCGAAGACGAGAGAGAGAGCGAGAGAGTGAGGTTACGGCCCGCGGCGCTCGGAGCGTCCATCCGCCTCTTAAATCTTGGAGGGGAGTCATTTCGTTGGTACATAGTGTGGGCTCCGGACCTTCGAAGGGGGCTATCAACAATCCAAATCCCAAGCATTCGAATCCGTCGCGCCGTCCTGATCCGTTTGATGTGCGCTCGAGGCGTCTCCGATCCCAAAGTTTGGATCTTGTCATGTGGTTCCTTGCCCAGAAAATGAGCTCCAAATCGCCCTTTTCCCCTGCTTTCGGCTCTTCTGGATCGCGACATTGTGTTTCCGGGTTTTGGTGGAGGCAAGCATGAACGTTCGTATCCTTGGCACCGTTCCGGATCAGCTTGTTAGGCGTTTGAGCCGTTCCTGAACCGGAGCGCTATATGGTTCCGATCTTTGTTATCTTGTTGCGGAGAGAAGATGGGAGGGATCGTTTCTGGTGCATCCCAATGTTCGTGATCTTCTATCGCTTGAAGAACATAGAGCCCATTTCATACACGGGCGTTTGATGCGATTTTGTCGTTCGAAGGTAAATTAAGCTTCGACCCTTTTCCGTTTTCTTAGTGAAGGAAATCAGATAAGGACGGTTCTTTTTTGTGGAACCCGACATATGTTCTCTGTTCCAAGGACCTTGTGTTTTACGTGGAGACACTCGGCAACATTTTGGTTCTTTTGTTCGTGCTGTTTGGTGCGTTGGAATTCAGGCTTCTGCAATGGCCATGTCTGCTGATAACATTCGGGGCTTTGCGCTGGCACTCTCCTCGAGCGTTTTCATCGGGTCAAGCTTTATAGTGAAGAAAATAGGTTTGAAGAAGGCGGGGATGTACGGTGTCAGAGCAGGTTGTGCTCTTTTACTAAATCTCCTTTTGGTTCTGCTACCTTGCATCATGATTTTTGGTCTTCAAATTTCTTCTTTTGTATAAATAATGGATTTGCGTAGCTAAAAATATGCTTTGGGGTTAAGAAAACCTAATCTTTTGGATACAGATAGCACAGGAGTTGACAGTTCGAGATAACAAAAGTGCATTATTAGTTTCAATGAGCTTGAACATGTAATTCAGTTGTTTTTGTTCTTTAAGGATCTGGAGGGTTCTCCTACTTATATGAGCCTTTTTGGTGGCTTGGGATGATCACCAGTAAGTTCCATTATGAGTATTTCATTTCATTTACTCTTCTCATTTTCTTCGTTCCTGGTTATTTAATTCTGCACCTCTCTTTTGTTCCATACTATTAGTACTTGTGATAGTATTGGTTCTTTTCACAAGTAATAAACATTTCTGATAAAGGTATTGCCATCATTTTAGTTGTTGAAGTGTTAGTAGAAATTTACAAGCTGATTTGTTTTGGTGCAAATTTTAGGTCCCGATAGAAACATGGATAGAGCAAAGAGCCATTAGTGCACTATCAGTGCATTAAACTTTCAGGAGGATGCAGTCCATATCTATGGGCTGCTCCTTTTGTTGTAAAGTTTATTTTATCAGTATGTTTATATTAAAACAATATCATCAATATGGTTGTATTTGTGTTTGCATGTATATCGACAAAAAGAGACGCATAGATAGATAGTAGGGAAAGAGAAAGAAGAGGGAATGGGATGAATTCTAGCAATGTAAGAAGAAATGAAGATAAATGTGAAGACTACAGACACCACTAACAGGGGGAAGGTGAGGACTTCTTAAAGAGAACAGGATAAGGTGAGGACAAAGAAAGAATGGTATGAGATGAGTTAATACCGTGGAACCTGAAAAAGGAGCTTTTTTTTCTTTTGTCTGTTTTAGATTAGTTTGAAGTTTTCTGACAATTTTCAGTACTTCTTATCAAGTTTTTTTTGTTCTTGATTGGATAATACCCTTCGACTTTGACATTATACTTATAAAAGGTCATACCCAATACAAAACCTAAAAGGTTTTGTTGAAGCTTAGGCCAATTCTGAACACCAATAATAAAATTTTAATATTTTCAATTTTTATTTTCTTAATATTATTTAGTGTTTTCTCATCAATTAGATCATTAATTTTAGCTTGTTTGTCATGTTTTATTTAGCAATTAGCATCTCTGCAGCAATACTGTGATAAATGATAATTGAAGTAAGATTATTCAATGCCTTGCCGATGTTATTTGTTTCTGTAGACATAATAGCTTGTTTAAAGAAAAGACTATTAGTATTTGTTGCATCAACTTATTCAGTATAAACAAAGTTTAAGCAGGTTGTCTCAAACTTAAATGGGCTGCACATGTTTTCCTTTTTCCATGGCCAGTGTAGCTTAATCGCAACTACTGCAACCTGAAATCAAATAGAATCAAATTATCCTAATAACCAGTTTACTGCCCAATTTATGCATTAGCATTGATTGTCTAGAGACCAAATCTCATCTGCAGTAGTAGATATTTATATTTAGTAGGTTCTAGCAATATATTACCTATCTTTTAATAATACGTTTCTGATGTAATTGGGTAGATAGAAGTAAAAACATCTCAGGAATATTTTCTTGTCCTTTGAGTTCTATCCTGACAGGGTCATTGCTAACTGGAGGATATCTTTTGTTTATCCTGTCTATAACAATTATAACCATATGAGGGATTGTAAATACAGTGTACCATAATATTTTCGTAATAGTTGATATAACTCTTGTCAAATCATCTTTTGCCATAGAGATGTTCAATACTGATGAACAGCACTTATAGCTTTAAACTGATAATTGCCACCTTTTATTAAAAGTTTCTGTCTTTTATGCCATGTCCTGGGATAAATTTGTAACGCTGTTCTTACTCAGTCAAAATTAGTTCTTCTTGAGCTCTTTTATCTCTCATTTCTTGCTCAATTTGATGTGTTACTTTGCTTCTTTTTCTTTCAGTGATTGTTGGTGAGATAGCTAATTTTGCTGCTTACGCATTTGCTCCAGCAATACTTGTTACTCCTTTGGGAGCTTTGAGTATTATAGTCAGGTACCACACGTACTACTCTGTTAGATACGTCCATGCTCAATAATTGCTTGATCCCTCTTTCTCCTTAAATCTATTCTCATGCAGTGCAGTACTAGCACATTTTGTTTTGGATGAAAAGCTGCACGTATTTGGTGTCCTTGGTTGCATTCTTTGTGTTGTGGGATCTACAAGCATAGTTCTACATGCACCAAAGGAGATAAACATCGAGTCAGTGAAGCAAGTTTGGAACCTAGCTACAGAACCAGGTACCAAAAGTAATAGTTGCCACTAGGAATAACTACATCAACTTTTTATCTTCTACAGTGATATGTCCAGTGCAGACTTGAACTATAGCAGTGCGAACATAATCGTAACTGACACTGATGTATAATTTGTCCACATGTTTCCATCATGCCATGTAATTTCTTATCACTTCTGTAACATTCTGACCAATGAATTTTGTTTTTACAGGGTTCATTGTTTATTCATGTGTAGTTGTCATTGTGGTACTTGTCCTAATTATCCGATTCGCTCCACGTTATGGTCAAACGCATATGGTTGTATATGTTGGGATTTGTTCAATGATGGGCTCTCTGACGGTATGTTCAACTACCTTCGCAGCAAGATTCAATCTTAATAAAAGAAAAATCATTTTTTATTGTTTGTTTGTTTACACAGGTTATGAGTGTCAAAGCATTGGGCATTGCCTTGAAGCTCACATTTTCTGGAATGAACCAATTTGTATTTGTTCAGACTTGGTTCTTTACAGTTGTTGTGGTAATTTGTTGTCTCCTGCAGTTGAACTACCTGAACAAGGTAACTTGTCTGTATTCATGCTAGTCAATTCATTATGTACATTTAGAATTTCTGATGATTAGGAAAAAAAAGGATATTGTTCTCATCTTTTCGATGTGTTTATATATACATGCGGGCTTCAACACGATCTCCATTTGTATTAACAGACTTGGATCTACAAGAGACTAAAGAGGTCTTAATGAAATTTCTTTTTGTTGTTTGATTAATAGGAATAAATCTCTGAGGATCAAGAACTATGGGTTGGAAGAGTGTGGGAGTTCATGTAATTTTTCACATTGTGGAAAGCTTTCCAATTGATATTTGCTAAACCCGGTTACTTTTTATGAAATTGTCAGAACTTGATTAAAGCTGTTCTATTGAAATCACAAAACTGTTTCTAAGAAACCATCTGAAAGTGAGCTTCAGCCATGACTTGGTCCTGGACCTGACTGAAATTGAACTGAAATGAATAAGATTTTATCTGTTTCAACTGAAACAACTACCAGAATGCAAATTTTATAATAGAAAAAAATCCAGGTTGTACTTGGACATTTGTGGATGATGACAAACCAGACCATTTTGCCACTAGAAAGCCCAATTATAGTTTTGTCTGATAAAAAAAATAGTGTACTTTTGTAAAAGGATTTCTCATTTTCAGTTGGAATCTCAATTTATCTAAGGCATGCTTGAATACGTATGCTTATATTTATTTTTGTTTATGAGTTTGTACTTGAGTGACAAGGATCTTATTTAACTTTTGACATCCATGCGTGCATAGTTAATGATAGGATTAGAAAACTATGCAGTCATTTGTATGTTTTTAATCTCTCTAAGTGCTTTGAAGTTCTAGGATATGCTGATATGCCTATGATTTGCAGGCTTTGGACACTTTCAACACTGCGGTGATTTCTCCTGTCTACTATGTGATGTTCACGACTCTCACTATCTTTGCTAGCATGATCATGTTTAAGGTAAAAATCTACTAGACAAACTTATTTAAACCTTGTTTCAATGTCCCTATATTTGATGCTAATGGCTTTTACATATCAAGATACCTGAGTTTTATGAATGACATGTTAACAATGGAGTTAAAATCATCTACTTCTTATATCTGTTATTATGTTCTTATTTCTTGATATGACTTATACTGCAAATTCTTTTTCTAGAGACATCTACTTTATACTGACTTTTAGGGAAAAACTGATGTCAGTATTTGAGACGAAACTCATATATAGGGCTGCCATAATAGCTCCATGTCTGTGAACAGCTCAAACTCAGTTTTGTTTGAAATTCTCTCTTGTTTAAGAACAAAGGTGGACACCTTTAAATAAATCTCTTCATCTTTTAGCTAACCCTTTTGCTAATTATATTCTGACGAAGTGCTTTTTCTAGACATTTAAATATAGTAATCACTTCACAGAGTTCAGACTTCAGACATTAACAAATGGCTGCCTTGGGCACAGATTAGCCAGGCTTTACCTAATTTCTGTTGTTTCCAGGACTGGGCTTCACAGAATGCATCGCAGATTGTTACGGAGCTTTGTGGGTTTGTTACAATTCTTTCAGGAACTTTTCTTCTTCATAAGACAAAGGACATGGGAAATTCTATGAACAAAGAACCAATTATATTTTCTGAGACAGAACTCTCACACCACTAACTGCATTCAATCATACTTGAGTCTCAGCTTCGTTTCAGACACATGTTCGGATTCCAAGCCTTGTGCCTCCGCACATGACTTATTGGTGAAGTTAATCCAGCAAAATGTAACAGAAAGCACACTTCCAAGAACTCAGATCATGATATCTGGAAGTGAGTTTCAAAGTTTCCCAGATAAATTGTGCAGAAAAGGAAGTCCGAGGATAATCCTTCTGAGAATTATTTATCAGGCTACAGGAATCTTGAAGAGAAGAATTACTAATACTAATTTTGCGGTAATTAGGTAATTTTATGTTTTTGTACATGTGAAGCACATCTTGCAACTGATTATATAGAGCAAAATGAAGTAAATGATTTGCCAGCCTTTATTTTACAATCTTTAGTTTGAGGTCAATCCATTTTGGACTTCATCTTTTATGATGTTTAACTTATGGAACTATCATGAACATAGTTGATCTTCTTTTTCTCTGTGGTATGAAATACTATTAAATGATAACAATAATAGAGATTAGTAATGTGTTAAATCCTGCACTGTCATTTATTTATATTGTAATCGGGTTACTCAAATAGATTGGAAAGTGGTGATTTATCAGAAAAAAGATCCTTATCTTAAGTATGATGTAATGGTTGGCTAGTCTGTATAGTCAACGGTGAACCTCATTGGATCTTCTGTAAAAGCATTAAATCTGCTCCTACTGTGGAGACACAATGAAGCAAGGATTGATGGCAATGGCTGTCAATTGATGATGCTGCTGCTGCAGTTCATGTCCTTACCAAGGTGTATTCTGTGTATCCCATCTTCAACAGTGGAAATTAGTAATAGGTAATCATCCTCATGATCAAACAATAGAGCAGGGGGAAGACATTGATAGCCATTAGACACCAACTGTCCTGCTCCAACATTGAGGTTGTTTGGTTAGTAGTAAAGCTGTTCCCATAATGCTTCTATAAGTAGGACTGCAGCTTTAGTTTTCA
This sequence comes from Musa acuminata AAA Group, assembly GCF_036884655.1. Lineage (NCBI taxonomy): Eukaryota > Viridiplantae > Streptophyta > Magnoliopsida > Zingiberales > Musaceae > Musa > Musa acuminata. Next base: position 48,666,791 of record NC_088334.1, on the reverse strand, counting down.
TGAGGAAATGTCCAAAGGGGATGAAGTCAAACTGAGGGCTAAGTCACCCATTTAGCTAGTACTGAAAAAAGTTGTGGTTTGCTGATTAAGAGATCAGGGACCAAGAGAAATGAAGCAGGGCAATGATGGTGGAAAGTGCTGGACCTTGGACTGTCTTTTATCCCTCCCTAGACATAGAGAGAGAGAGGTGAAAAGGTGACCTATTCTGGTAGCTAGTCACTTTGATGTCCTATAATCACGTAGTTAAAGCTGGTATCTGATGCTTCCTAAGAGACAATGCATGATGGCTGGAGATAGATAGGTTATATATATGTACACACACAGAGAGAGAGAGAGAGAGAGAGAGAGAGAGAGAGAGTACTCATGTGGGTGGTTGGTGGTGCCATGGGCATCAATCATTTCTGGACAAGGTTGTCCTTGATCAGAAATTTTTTGGGCAACTGTGTCAATTGTTACTATCGATGAGGTATGCAATCTTGTTGTATTGTGATTAAGAATCAAGAATACATAAGCTAAAGAACATCAACTGGTACTCTCTTAATGTTCACAAGCCATTTGACAATAGAAGAGGGAGATGATTTTGATGACTTCTCAATTCATGGTTAACAGTTATTAGTCTCATTCACACATAGATTTACCAAAAAAACTCATCCAGAAAGAGATCTTTTCTCCAATTTTTTTTTTTACTTTGGTCACCTGTTCTTGAGATTCCTGTCTCCTTATTCACCTGTTTACGGAATTCTAATATCCGATAAGAGTAGTTTTATTTGCGAATCTTTCTATCGACAGTCAAAATCTTTACCTGTTATTTTTCGTTTGATGTCTCAGGAAATTTTAAGATGTTATTCCATACTGCATTACATCTAAAAAAGTACAAAAAAAAAAGTTGGCAATGACAATATCTCATGAAAGAGAGCATTTCTGGAACACAGATGAATTGCATAAGGAAACATCAGCAACAGACTTAGGTACCATTTCTAAGAGCAACCAAAATCTTGTGTAGAGAGAAATGGCATTCTATGACTATACTTCCTTTTTACAAACTCCACAGCACCTTCAAGTGAGGATCACTAGAACACAGATGAATTGCAGGCAAGAACCATCAGTAGCAGACTGTGGATGCTGCTTCAAAGTGCAATCAGATCTTTTTTAGAGAGAGAGAGAGAGAGTGAGAGTGAGAGTGAGATTCTCATAACTGTGCCTCCTTTTTACAGTCTTCACAAATTATTTCTTCTGAGCTAGATTTTATGCTTTGGTGCTCTTTCTACTACCCACATGGAACATCCTCATTCCTTTCAGAACTTTAGATATCTTCATCAGATTTCGTTTCCCCATTCCCAGATTCATCTTTCCAGCTGATAGCTTCAATGCTTGAAGGCAGCACAATTGCCCAGTTGTTGCTTCCTCTTCCTCGTCCTCTTCCTCTTCCTCTTCCTCTTCTTCAAGCTCCACTCTCCTTGCTTTCTTCTCCTTCTTCTTGGTATCAGTCTCACTAGCATTGGCCTCGTAAGCCTCCCAGAGTAGATCCATCTCTTCGCCACCTTCCGCCACCTTTCGTTCCTTGCACAGCTTGTACGTCATTCGTTCCTCGTACAGCTTGCAAGCCAGCGTCCTCTTCCACTCTTTTTCCTTCCTTATCGATCCATAACTCTGAAGCCTCTCGATGGTCATAGATTCTGTTAGATGCTCTGCTCTGTCTTCGTCCCGCTTGGGCTCTGCGAACTCCCGATGTGAGCCAAGGACCTCTCGAGCATTCGGCATTCCTTTTGCTTGTGCTTCAGTTGCCCTGCATTGGATTCCGGTCCCAGAATTGGCTACCTGGTGCTCACCATCTGTGGCGGAAATGCCCAAAGCGACATCAGTAGGAGTCTCCTCCAAACTGCTTCCTCCGCCCCCAACAGCAGAAGCCAAACACTTCTCCTCTGGTTCTGGATCTGAACAAGCATCCTCAAAGAACTCGCCGAACAGTGCTTGCGCGGCACTCTCCTGCGAGCTTGGACTGGCATCATCGATCGATGAGAGAATTATCGACGCAAATTGGTCTAACAGGTCGATCCTCCCATTGCCATGGAGGTTGTCCTTTAGAATGCTGAGGACAATGCAGCAAGTTTTACCGACGAACTCGGGTGGCGCCGCAGGGGGCGCCTCATCGAGGTAGGGGGAGATGGTAAGGAGAACCAAGAGGAGGACTACAGTGGAGAGGAGGAGAGGAGAGAGGAATGAGAGTAATTGGGCAAGGTAAGGAAAGAAGAAGAGCAGGTAGGCCAAATGCAATGGATGAGAGGTCAAGAAGGTGCAGAAGGAGAGGAAGTCATCCAAGAGGATGGCCAGAAGGAGACCGGCATTGCAAGAAGTCCATAACTTGGACATGCCTTCTTCTTCTTCTTCTTCTTCTTCTTCTTCTTTCTCTTACCTTTGTTTTGGAGTTTGGTGGGGAAGAAAGCAGAAATGGAGGCGAGAAGAAGAAGAAGAAGAAGAAGAATAGAGAGATCAAAAGATAATTGCTGGTGTTTCCTTGTATTCCTTGTGGGGTGTAGTTTTGGTGTGACAGGAAAAAGCTACCAAAGATCAATCCTCCACAGGGATAGTGATGTGAACATGGCCACAGTTTCTTTTTCTGCCTCCTCAGATTTGGCCATTGCAGGAATCACAGTGATTGCTAAAGATAATAAGGGTGGAATTAGGAAAGAAGATCATAACATTTTTGAGACTCATCTATCTAAATGCCTGGCTTAGTGGCTGCTAAACAAGAGGATGGAGTAGAGAGAAGATGAGAGATCAGAGTGTATGTGCGTGTGTGTAAAAGTGCTTGTTGGAAGCACATGCACATGACCATCATTGAGGTTGGCTCACTGTAGTGGCTTTGTCCTTGAGCTCATGCATATACTTTCTGTGGGGAGTCCTTTGCTCTTCCTTTAGGACTCACATGTGACCCTACATGTCCTCCACTTTTTGTGGGATTAGATGCTTGAGATCATTCCTCCATTACTGCAACCACCTTCTCCTTAACCTCCCTCCCTCTCTGGGTTCCCAATAATGCTTGCTTATTGATGCATCCTCTGTATCAGTTCTCAGTGTCAGCATGCTGCATTACTGACTTTACAATCTTCTTTAGCACTTTAATGAATGATCAGATTGATTGTTAGATTTCACTTGCACATCTTTTGAAGATGATTGTTACATGCAACACTCACTAAGAAAGCAATTCACTGCCAAAGGAATTCAATCTATTATATGCAAGAAGATACTTTGTAGGATTAAAAAATTATGTATGGAATTGCTAAATAAACAGTCTAAAAGAGGATTCAATGTACTTACACAAAAGCTTTCACCATCAATCTTCCTTTTCCTCTCCCTCTCCTTTCTCTCTCTCCCTTTTGTTTTCTTGCTGCAGAAGGGATCACTGTCACATATTGTGTTTCATGAAACAAGGTATCCAATCTCAAAGATGACATACTTTTTCTACCAACCTAAAGCAGCAAGATATCCATTTGCTTATCATGTTTGAAGAAAATTCATGTCCTAGATAAAATATAAAGGTAGGTAAAGAAAAATTAGCTCTACTGATATTGATTCATATGTCCCTAATTCAGTCTCATAATTAAACTTTATTGCTTCAACATATCATAATTAAGTGACAAAGTACATTTTTATTTTTATTTTTTTGGAAAAGAATAGTAGTATAACTACTAAGATTATAAAGAAACCTAGTCAAATCCATTAGGTTGTCACAATTATATGAGATCATTAACATATGTTATATTATGATTTATGTTCTAATTCCATTAAGATTAAATCTCCCCATCTACATTCCTTGTGTTAACAAACATATAAAGAGAAAATTGAGGTTAATTACTTTTAATTGTAATTAATATTAGTAGTTTGAGCTATATATATATATATTAAAAATAGTCTTAATGTTTTTATTATTATAATAAATTGAATTACTGAGATTAAGTACAAATATATGTAAAAGTAAAACTGAGTCATTTCGCCTTCAATAAATCAACCATATATAATTCAGTGATACATTCGGATTTTGTGATTCCCGTCCTTTATGAATTTGGGACCCATTAGTAACTCAACCATCTAACGGGTCGAGTTCTAAGGATCCAAAAGCGGGTAAATAATTAGGCCATTTAGCGGATTGAGGATTCCGATCCATATTATCGGGTCGGATTTGTGTCATGGAAATGGGTTATTAGGCCTAATAAACCCTTTATAACAATAGCCATTATTTTTCCCTTCTCACCGTCGACGGCCTCTCCGCTTTCTCCTCTCGCTCGCCCTTCTGCAACCCTAGAATCGCCACCTGCGCCACCACCGAAATCCCATCTTTCTGATCCTTCCGCCACTGTTCTTTCCTCCGATCTCGATCCCTTTGCGTGTCGCGAAGGGGAGGTTCCATGAACTGCGAAACCTGCCAACTCAAGGAACTGGTGAGACCCTATTTTCCGAAATCCTTTTGGCCCTTGTTCGTTTCATTCCTAACCTCATTCTCGAGTAGCTTCGAGTAGGTTCGCATATACCGATCCTCGTTTCTTTCCTCTTCTTCGTGTAATTTCAGGGGTGCTTAGTAGCTATCGCTTTAATTTCTTGTTGACTATTCTTCGATCATTAATACCAGGTGGTGGTGCCGACAGAGATACAAGATGTGCTGCGTTGTAAGTTCAATTATTGCTTATGTTAAACAGTGGAATTTGCATGACTATGATTAGGATGTGTAGCATTTGTCTTTTACGATTGTTAGTCTTGTACAATCAGCTGATTACCATGTAGTGGCTTTCTCACCGTAGCTGTTTTTTTTGCTGATGCATCGTAGATGCCCCTGTATGTAGATGTCATGCTGCACAACACGTGCTACAAATGCCAACAACTTATGCAATGCTGACTTATAGTTCATGTGCGCACCTCGATACGAATGATAAGTTGGTCTGACTTTGCCAGATTCCTAGTTTCGTGAGAGAAAAAGGGTAAAATGTAAATTGTTATAGCTTAGGAAGGTCTAGCACTTGCATATACGTGCAATTAAAGGAAAATTCGGTGTCATTTCAATGATTTAGGTAAGAATTCTTTTGTATTTGAGAATATCAAAGTTACTTTCTAGATTTCTTGGGAAACTAAAGATTTTAAAGTGAGCGAAAAAACAATGCAATGGTAAAAAAATGGTTAATAGCAAAGATATGAAAGTGCTCGACCCGTACGCTATATGAAAATTTACGTTTTTTATCCATGAGATTTTCAATTTGACATGGTCACACGAATTTATCATTCATATAGAAGTTTATGTGGTGCCATGTCATAAATATACAATTTAGTTTTCCGATTTTGCAAGGAAAATATAAGGCTAAATTCTTCAGTCCATGGTTTCGCTGTTTTTAAGCTCACTTTTCCAAAATTAACACAACTTTAGATTTTCCTGCACTCCAAATATAAAAAAAGGAAAATTGTAAACATACTATTTTTTGTTTATTTATTTTTACTTGAAGCATTTCATCATGGAATAAACTTTCTACAAATTTTCTTTGAATCAAAGTGGCGTAAACTATTTTTAATCTCTAGTTTTGCTTATGCCTTCTTTATCATGTATATTTTTTTCTGAACTTCTGAAACAAATGCTGGAACTGCTTTAGCATTCCAGACCATGTGGTTATAGTGCGTATACTGCCTGTGACCTTTGATCTTCAGCAGTTGTCTTTATCTGTTGCTGATTGTTGGACACCTCTGCATATATTTATCAGTTCCTTTTTTGCAGGCATATTGCATACAATTATCTTCCATAGAGCATTAGGACTTGTTCGGCCCAATGATGTTGAGTGTGAACACTTCGAGCTCACCTATGTAAGTTGTTTGCCTTATAACAGAAGCTACTTAAGCTGTTGAGTTGTAACCATATCTGGCATATGTTGTTGCATACAGTGTCCCATTTGGATTTATTTCTTTATGTTTGCTTTCTTTCAATTTTTGTTGTGTATGGTGTCATAATGGGGCATCATCATTGGACACCCTTTCTTAACTAGGTAGCATATATCCAATTATCCATAGTTTATCAGTCCAAGTTGTCATGACCTTCTCTTTATGCACATGACCCGATTCTGTAGCTAACAGTCAATCCACAAGTTTTGGCATGCATTATTATTGACTTGACAACCAAGAAAATTGGGCATGCCTTGGTGCTGTTTGGTGTGTTGCTTCTTTATAAAGTGTGCTGTTAGTTTATGGTTTGCGTTTGACCTGTAAAAGACTGCCAGTCTGTTGCTTAATTGTGATTTGCATTGCTTTTGTCTCCGTTGAAGTTCTTTGTTTTGCGTTTATGTTTCTGTTATAGCCATCTTATCCTGAAGCTTTCTTGCAGGTTCGTTGTGGAGATCATGAGATTGAAAAGAAGATAGATGAAAAGATTGACCAGTTCATTGGTTGGGTAGAGAAACATCCAAACAGAAAAGGCCAGGTTTATGCTTTTATATTATCAGATACCTATCGGTACTTACGGTTCACAGATGATGCTAGGACTCTATTTTCATTTTTTTTAGGCTGATACGTTCATGAAATTTTTGCTGGTGCAGGTATGCTTATCTTTTTACGAGGTCAAAAACAAGCATGCAACATGGTTTGGGAACAAAATTGAGCACCTTTATTGGGAGCAGTGGTACATCAATTTACATGTGTTAAACCCTAAATCTCATGGTAAATCTCATTATACCAAAGCACCCGTAAGCACTGGAGGTAGTAAGGCTCTTTCTCTGAATTTGCCAATTTTATCATTATTTTATTATTTGATAATCTAACCTTCTATATATCTTATTATCTTAGAAAATGCATCTGAAGAGAGCAGTTCGAGACATGCTGCCTTAGAGTCATCATTATGTGAAGTCTTGTTTCAAATTATAAGATTTGCTGATGAGAAAAAAGACCACATTCCAACTGTACAAAACTCTGAGATTATATCATTTCCATTTGAGATCTCAACTCCAAGGTTGCTTTGTCCGGACACCATTCTCTATGTCCTAGTAGCCACAATGCTTGATTTAGTGCATTAAGTGAATTAGATTCTACACAACTCGATCTCCAGGTAACACCTTTTCTCAACATGTTCCACAGTTCATCAGACTCCTCTTTTGGTTGGCATGCTGATGTGCTTAAGAGGATGCTGCAGACTGGACATCCTTCCATGCTCAGTTGACTTTAAAATTATGCAGGCGTAAGTTGCATACAGTCATCCTTTCATTTCTAAAAATGTTTATTCATGTTACAGAAACCATTGCTGCTTAAAATGTCATGGTAAATTAATATCAACTACTTCTCTGAACCAGGTTTATACTCAGGTGGTGAATGAAGCTGAAGAGAAGGGGCATTTTGTCCATTGATCTTGTACATAACCCTTGGACAGGCCTATTAAATCCTCATCATTTGTTGCAGTTTCCTGAACTACATCTAAGGCATCATGGCAGACTACAATTGCTCCTGCACTTCAGTGTGAGTATCAATGCCAACTTAAAATGTGGCTAACAAGTTATATCATGATATGCGCTACATACTTTTGCTCAAATGTTCATTCTTCTGTCTCGGTTGCTCGCTGTGTTTCATATTGCTCTTAACTTGTTTCTTCTGCAAGTTTAAGTATGACTTTTCGTGCACCAAATAGGGTTCTTTAACTGGCCATGTTATGTGCTTCTATTCTCTCACTGAACTTGCATCAGGTCTGCAACCTGTAATTTTCATATTCTACAATTGAGTATTGGCTAGTGATCAACACTCCTGCAGTGGTAGATGACAGTAATCTACAATAAACATAGCTCATTCTTGGCATGTACGAATTTGAATATTTTATTGGATCTAGTAAAAATCATCTCAGTGGAGATATATACAAGATAGTTGTTGCTGTTCGCTTGGTTGGGCAGTTAAAGGCATCCTAGGTGCATCCCTTGGGTCCCTCCGCCATGTGGGATCTGCTGCACTATCTAAAACTAATGCATGTTACTTTAAAATGTACTATTTATCCCTATTGAAGTGAAACAAAAGAGAGCGAGTAATTTGTCACTTAGATGTATCCATATGTAACGAATGAAAACATTTGTTCTAATGTCCATCGGATGAATCTTCTTCTAGTTTAGTGATTGCATTAGAATGTTTTGCATTACCCCAAAACTTGGTCACGGGTACTGCCAATACTTTCTGGTTCGATTAGTGCAATCCTTTCTCTTGCATCTTCATCATCAAAGAAGGGAAAAGAATACCCAAGATGCCATTGAATGACATGACTGGATTCAGTTCCCCCATTCATGCTAAATGGGATATGACTCTCTGGAGTTCAACTTGTCTCCCATCAAAGATAGAATCTTCTTCTCTTTGCTTTATCTTTCTCCCCAGTATCCCTGTCAAGTTTGACCAGTCCCAGAATAGAGAAGGCCAAACACAAACACACAGAGAACATATCCCTCCTTCTCTGCCATGACCTCCAGTATGTGTTCCCTTCACCGCAAGCCACACGGATCAACTGTGAGCAATGTGCCTGAGCTATAGCATCTACACCTTTTGTAACATGAACTATTTCTTCAACAATTTTCCTGTCTCAATAGTCATTCCAAAAAGGGAAGAACGTGCAATGGTCCACCATCATGGGGAGCAAACTAGTCAGCAGAGGTGGTATTTAACATGTGCCCTAAAATGGAAGCCATCACCTCCCAGCTCACTCCTTGTTTGTGAAGATAAGATCAGAACATATTCTGCAGGCAGGATGGGGCCGAGAACACAAGCATTTAGCTTGAACAGTGTGCCAGCTCTGATACAAGAGTTGGAGATATCAGGTTGTCCACTTCCAACCCATTTCCTGTGCCTGGATACCCTACACGGTTGTGATAGATAAATAGTCATGTATAGCACAAATCGTATGATCCCCATCTTTGCAAGTTATTGAAATCCTCTATCTTGGTACTGATATATGATGAATAATAAAAGAAATAGAAGGAGCCGCATCAAACACACTTACAACTCAAAAGGACCACAGACATCCCAATTCCATTGAAATCGAAGTATGCCATTTAGCTGACGCAAGCGAGTGGGGATGCATGCTTTTGATGTTGACTTTAAGAAATATCAATCCTGTGTGTGCATCGCGCCGGTAGCAGTGGTCTTCATCTTCAATGTCTTATTTACTTCAGACCTGTCATTGCTTTTGGCACTGTTGAGTTAGTGGTTGAAGGCTTCGTAGCTGACTTGCCTGACACCAAATTGGCAAGGAGTCTAATACATCAGATAAAACACTTGGTGTGCAAATAATTCCATGCCTGATAGATATACATTTGTCTCCTCATGGAGTATCATTCTTAGCATTAATATATTGGACCTCATGGAGTATCATTCTTAGCATTAATATATTGGAATAGAGTAAATTAAACGCTCACAAACTGCAACTGGAATTGATCATCGTTACTCCTAATCAACAACACCTAATGTTGATTTGCTTACTCCACATGTCTATCCATATCAATATCACCGAGCTTATTCAGGCGTCCTTCCCACGGAATCAGACAGCGGGGTGTCGGATAAAGTGTCAGCGGTTCAGCAGTCTCCGTCCTTGTCTCCACAACAATGGCCTGTGCACGAAAAAAGCATGCCACAAAAACATAAAAAGACCTTCTGGTGATTTTGAGCTCCTCGAGCTCGGGATGATGATGAAAAATATCAAGTTGCTCATTTCAGTGTTATCCAAGTGTAATCTCTCTATTATAACTATATGGTTTCTGGTTGGCCTTTTGACAGAATGAGCGATGATAGGCCCATTGAGAGGTTAAATCTGTTTGCGGTGAGGCGGCGTTTGGGATAAATCGTGTAAAATGGTCTTTGGATTGGATTCGGGAAATATATATATATATATATATATATATATATATATATATATATATATATATATATATATATATATGTATATATTCTTGAGAAATTATTGACACGGGGATTATCCCAATTATTTCCTGCTGTCTACCACCATTTGTAGGCCACCAGCCATGTGCGCGGTGAGCATCGGGACCAACGTTGGCTTCTGTCGCTCACCCTCCACCCTCCTCAGCGCGAACTCTCGGAGCACAGCCGCCGCAATGTACTTCATCTTGAGAAAGGCCATCTCCTTCCCCAGACAGATCCTTGGCCCGGCTTGGAAGACTGGGAACTTGAACGGCGACTCTCGCACCACCTCCCCGCTCTCCGACAACCACCTCCTGTGATCGAAATCCAGGCAGTTCTCCCCCCAGAGCCTCTCCATCCTCCCCATGCCGTAGGGGAAGTACGTCACCCGATCGCCTCCCCTGATCCGCGTCCCGTCGGGCAGCACGTCGTCGCTTACCGCGTGCTTAGAGTCCCACACCACCGGCGGGTACAGCCTCATGCTCTCGCAGAGGCAGGCTTCCAACGTTTTCATGTCTTTGAGCGCATGTAAGTCCGATCGTCCCTTGGCTCGTTTCGCTTCTTTGACCAGCTCTGCTTCGACCTCGGGGTGGCTTGACACGAGCCAGAAGAACCATGTCAGAGCCGCCGACGTCGTGTCCCTCCCCGCCATCACGAAGCTGATGACCATGTCGCGGATCACCTCTTCCTCGTGGCCTCCGGTGATGAGCCTCGACAGGAGGTCTTTGTGCTGTGTGCCATTCTCCAGCGTCGCCTTCCTCCTCCGAATTACCTCCATGATGGATGCATGGATCAGTTTCACCGCGGCTCGGAGCTGACGCTCGGAGCCGACGCCGAGCGCGCGCTTCGCCTTCCAGACCACGAAGACCGGCGCAGCCCCTCGCTTTGCGCTGATCGCCGAGGCCACCTCGAAGGCACCGGCGAGGGCCGACTCGGGCAGCGAGGGGTCGAGGAGGCCGGGGTCTGTGCCGAACGAGATCTTGCACACGGTGTCGAAGGCGAAGCGGCGGAGCAAGTCCTGCATGTCGACCACCCGCCGGTCGGCGCACGCGGACGACAGGATGGGTAGCAGTCTCTCGCCGACCTCGCGCTCCAGAACATTAACGACGAATTCACGCAGGGATCGGGCGCTGAACTCGTGGCTCGCGAGCTTGCGCTGCATGTGCCAGAGGTCACCGTCGGCGCTCAAGATGCCGCGCCCGAGGAAGTCGCCGAGGATGTCGGTGAAGGGCTTGCCCTTGGGATAGTTAGGGAAGTTGGTCTTGAGCATGTGCTCCAGATTCTCGGGGTTGGCAGTGACGACGATCCGACGAGCACCGAGGCGCCACATGACGAAGGTCAGGTTCGGCGATGCCTTGAGCATCTCCGTGTACCAATCCAATAGCCTGTGCCTGTTCTTATAGAACGGAAGCAACGATCCAATGACGGGGTGCACTTTGGGACCGTGGCACGAAGGAACGGTGCCAGCGGCCGACAGTCTCAGGACCAATCGGTGCAATATCAGGAAGAAGACAAAGAAGAAACAAAAGAGCAGTAGCGGAAGGGGTGGCATCGGAGGAGATGGCAAATGATTGCAGAAGCTGAACAATAACAGATAAGGGTTTTCACTGGGGAGAGAAACAGAGATAGACATAAGAGAGAGAGCGAGAGAGAGAGAGAGAGAGAGGGGTCGGAAGCAAGTAGGGACTGTTGGAATTTATATGGGGGAAAGGGAAAGGTGTGGTGTGCAATTGAGCACGTGCCGAAAAATGTAGCAACAATGCATATCCGTTATCAAGTAGTAGGCAAATAATACTAATATTGCCATGATAAAATGGCTTGGGTTAATCTTAATTAGGATTGAAGTAGAAAATGTATGGGACCAAAGAGTTTAAGATTAATCCGTGAAATCTATCCATCTTTTCTTTATCTTATCCCCTCGACGTTAAACCTGAATTGATCTAATTATCACTATTATTGTTTCTTTCGCTCCTATTCAAACACTCGGTCAAAAATTATTTCTGAAACTCAAAACTCTAATCTTTAGAATCAGTAGAGTTACTGTCAGATTCACTGTCTAAAAAGCAATCAATCCTTTCTTTTCTTCCTCTTTATCATATCTTTTTTCTCTGCTCTCGATCAAAAGCTCAATTGGATACACCTAATCTAGCCAAGATTCCCAATGACTTCTACTAATCTTCGATGTTCGATGAAGTCGCATTTGATTATATTAGCTGTCTCTTATTTCAATTTGGGTATATATAATATGTATATATATGACTTATAATTTAATTTTATTCTTTACAGAGGTTTATTTTATACCGAAGAAATAAAGTAAAATAAAATAAAAACATCGCATATTTGGATCAACAATCACCACAGTATGTATGCTGGATAGAACTCTGGATTTCTGGTGGCCATCCCTCAAATCCGAGTCCACAAATATCAAGTTGTGGTGTGGTTGAGAGCGAAAGCTATCAAGTCGATGATGGACCATTAGAAGCCAATTCTTTTCGATGAAGCTATAGAAAATATGCCCACTCAAAAAGAAATTAAAAAGAAGCCCCAAAAAAAAACAAAAAGAAAGAATTCAGGTACAATAATGATGATATCATAAAATATATTTTTATTTTTCATCGTTTCACACGACTAATGAATGATATGTCAAAAAGGAAAATTTTTTTTTCAAAACTAAAAGAAAATAATTATAGATCAATAATTAATAACATACTAGAAAGTCAATATAAGATTAATGTGATTCAACAAATCTCACCTACTTTCATAGAAAATTAGATTTTTTATTATGTAAAGTCAATTATATGATCCTTGAATTATCCCTATTTAAACATAAATCTATATTTTTTCTCTCTCATGTTCTTTAGAAATCTTAGAGGATAACCCTCTCTAGATGACTTAAAATATAACCTTATTTAAATATAACCTTATTTAAATATCAAGGTTTATCATATTTTATATTTCCTTGCTAAAGATAATGAAATATTTATAGAAAAATCAAATTTTAATCTTTAAGATTTTCTTACTTGCATCATTGATGACTCTCGTCTTAGAATTTCTAGTCCTTCGGACATATAGACTTTAGAAATCTAAAAATATTTGTTAATCATATGTGAAAACGACAACCAACACCTATAACAAAAATTCAGAATTATAAATAATAATAATAAATAATAAAGAGGATGATAATTAGTGGCCATGCTTCCTGTGTTCACCCACAATATGAGGACAGCGAGAAACAACAATAAAGGAGAACGAAATCATTTTTCATGTGGAAAAAACAAAATTAAGACCTTGAAATTTAAATTAAAAGATTTTTATTTATTGTTATTATTATTATTATTATTATTATTATTATTATTATTATTATTATAAAAGGGATACTTGACCGTAATTCTTGATGGAAACATTTGCTTTGTTGCCACACTTGCACTAGTGTTGGTAGTCCGCCCACAGCTTGTACTTACGCTCCATCCCTTGCTGGATGCGAGATGTATTGTGTTTCTTGTACCAAAGTAGTGGAATCATTCATGCGTCGAAGAGACCTATCGATGCAATAACTTGAGAAACCTTGAGATCGGACGGTAAGCATAGCCATTTTATTAGAGTGATTTTTCTAGAAAAGACTTTTATGTTGAGTTTTTCATTTTTTGTTTTCGTTTTTTTTCAAAATAGTATCTTATAATTTAAAAAACATTCAAATTATTTTTGTCACCTTTGCCTATACCATCTCGTCCATCATTTGTCATCTTTGCAAAGCCTTGTCTCTCTAGTGGAGAGACAACGGAGAGAGAGAAAAGGAAAACGAAAACGATGGATGAGTAAGGTGACAATGACCGATAAAAAATACAGTTTAATTACTATTGAAATTAAAATATACTATTTGAAATTAAATTAAATTTCAAATTAACACTACCGTTCTACCAAAATGTCAGCTTCAAATCGTATAATCATAATATAATTACACTGTTTTTAAAATTATTATGTGCAAATATAATTATATAAGAGTAGAGGTTCTGCCTATATTTACAATAATCTAAATATATTGGCCACAACACTTCTTCATACATAACTCAATATTATCTTAACGAAAGAAACCCTACACACTCCTCTTTCCATCTCCATTTGTACCTGTGGAGACAATTTTCTCCTTTTTTTTCTTTCTTTGCTTCTTTTTATTCTTATTATTTTCACTTTTTCGACATTAATGATGTCCTTATCGTGGCGTCACGTCGTAGTCGCAAGACAATGACATCCCGATTATATTATGCTACAGTATTTTTGAGCAAATAAGATCGAAAATACATCTGAGGACACGATTCGTGCCTTGACACATCTTCTAATCTATTTTATTTTTCTTTATTCCAATAAAGAAAGGAAGAAAAAGACATGTCCGGCAATCAACACATGCAAAAGATGCTTTAAATCATGCCATCCGAAACACCAGTCGGATACGGCAGAAGCTGTCATTACCTGATTTTGACTAAATGAGGTAAAAACAAGAAGAAGCGGCAGACAAACGGACGGCTCAGAAAGGCCTATTTGTTGACATTTAAAGCATGCACGTTGAGAACGTTTATTTAATGGACGGGAGAGAGCACCCAATTTTTCCCTCCTATTATTGAACACGTCGTACGGTCTCGTGACAAACGACGACGACACCGTAAGGAACTGTTATTTCCTTACGTATCCAATCCCTAAGTTTGTGAACGTAAATGCTACGCGTGTCGATTTTTTCGGCTCATAACTCATCCTTTATCTTTGTTTACTTCAAAAAAAAATTATATTTCATCAATCTCTAAGATTTTTCGTGCATCTCAAAAGAGGCAAAAGTAATTCTAACTCTTTAGAAACTTTCTCGATTGATAAACACATTTATTCGTGTCAACATCTAACAAGTGCAAAAGTCTATCTCTATCTCTAAATTTGTCTTCCATCTAAAAGAAGTTTGAATAAGATCCACAATCCCTTTTTTTTCTTTCTATTATTATTATTATTTATAATTAAATTTTACAATGATAATCTAATCAGACCGACGTGATTGATGACCTAATCAATTGTTGAGCATAGATATCAATCCAATATAATTTTTTAAAAAAATTATATTCTTTATCCCATAGAATATATTAAATCGATTATAAAAGTCCATCGAGTCAAATCAATTACTACATTACTCAAAAAAATTTTATTTATTTTGTAACTAACCTAAGCATAAAAACTTCATTCGATCTCGATTTTTTGTGTAGAACAATATTCGATAGAACATTTATATTCTTCTCTACTCAAATCAAGTTAGGTTGAATTAAATATCACCGACTATATTCTTCTCTACTCAAATCAAGTTAGGTTGAATTATATTCTTCTCTACTCAAATCAAGTTAGGTTGAATATAAAATAATCTATTGGCTCAAATCAATTACTATCTTACTAGAAATTTTTACTTTCCGTTTTGTAGCTGGCGTAAGCATCAAGAACTTCGTCCGATCTTGATATTTATGTCGATCAATACTTGATCGAACACTCATAATCTTATCTATTCAAAGCAAGTTAAGCTGATTCAACATCACTGGCATCTTCCATTTTAAATATTAAAGAACTCATTGGGTCAAATCAATTATTACTTTACTTGAAATTTTTTACTTTTTATTTTATATATGAACTAAGCATCAAGAATTTCATATGATCTCGATCTTTGTATAGATTAATATTTGATCAAACGTATATGATGTTCTCTCGTAAAATTAGATTGATTCAAACATTATCCATATCTTTCATATTAAAAAAAAAAGCCCATCGGACCAAACCAATTACTACTTTACTCAAAATTTTTATTTTTCATTTTATAGATCAACATCCGTGGATCTTTCTCTACGCGAACCAAGTTAGAATGAATCAAATATCACCGACATCTTTCATGTTGAATAAAATAAAGCCCATAGGGTCAAATCAATTACTACATTACTCAAAAATTTTATTTTTCATTTTGTAGCTGATATAAGCATAAGGAACTCTATTTTGATCTTTGTGTAGATCAACATTCTGAGTAAACATCTATGATTTTCTCTACTCAAATCAAATTAGGATGATTCAAACATCATCGACATCTTTCACGTTGAATGATTAAATCAATTACCATTTTACTCAAAATTTTTTACTTTTCATTTTTCTGTATATCGATATTCGATCAAACATACGTGATATTCTCTACTCGAACCAAGTTAGATTGATTCAAATATCACCGACATCTTTAATATTAAATGAAAAAAAAAGCTCATCGGGTCAAATTAATTACTTCTTTACTCGAAATTTTTTATTTTTTATTTTATAGTTGACCTAATCATTAAGAACTTTATTTAATCTCAATATTTGTATAGAATAATATTCAATCGAATGTTCGTGATATCCTCTACTCGAATCAAGTTAGTTAGGTTGATTCAAACATCACCGACATTTTCCACGTTGAATGAAAAAATGTGATTGTATTTACACCAAGAAATCTACTTGACAAGCAATCTCCCATTCAAACAAAAAAATGAACGCTTTATACGAATTTTATATTCAAATGTTCATGAGTATTCATCATACGTACTCAAATGTCTGATGCTTAATTGGTTTATACTAAATACATCATCGTTGGATTCTGAAATTTCGGACCCAAATCGGATCAGATTCGGGTCGGGTCGGGTCGGGTCGGGTAATAAGGCCTACCCACGAAGGTCTCGGGCTGGGCCCTGGTTTAACTATAAATCACCGACGGTGACGTTACCACTCCCGACCGGCCGCTCTCTATTTCTCGTGATCGGGAAGCTGGTTTGGGGATTATTAGGATTAGGGTTTTGGCTGAGCGACCGATCGATCTATTTCTTCCCATCTCATCAGGTTCTTGATTTGTCCAGCGTTTTTTCTCCGCGCTAATATCTTAAATCCAGCGTTTTGTTTGCAGGTTCGATCGTTTCTGGCATTTTTCCTCACTCACAGATCTCTTGAAACGGAAAAGTTTTGGATCTTTGTGTTCTTTCTTGCTTGTTGCAACTTCTTCCCCTTGGTCTGATCGCACGGGGCGCGTTTTCTTATCGTTATCAGATGGACTGGCAAGGGCAGAAGCGCGCGGAGATTCTGATGCAGATCATGCTCGTCGTGTCGGCGGTCGCTGCTTTCGGCGTCGGATACACCATCGGCTCCTTTCGGACGATGATGCTTGCATACGCCGGTGGAGTCGTGCTTACTACGCTGATCACTGTGCCCAACTGGCCCTTCTTCAATCGCCACCCCTTGAAGTGGTTGGATCCGAGCGAAGCGGAGCGTCATCCGAAGCCACAGGTGAACTCTGCTGCCGCTTCTTCCAAGAAGAAAGCAGCAAAGCACAAGTAGGAGTCAGTATTCTGGCACCGATGAGCATGTCATTGGGGCTTATGCTGTTCGAATTCTATTTGCGGAGTCATGTTGTGGCAGTGCCTTATGCTTTCCGTGATGTTGTCTCAAAGCAACTTTAGCATCACATATCCATTGAGCTAATGGTTAACTCATACTTCAAACTTCTAAGTATTTTAGCTAAGCCTTATGTTGTCTTTCTTTTCCTTATACCGTTTGTTTGTTACTCCAAATGCCATGCTATTAGTTCCTTTATTATATGTTTCTTTTTTCTTGTGTGAGCATATGTGCAGGCAAAGCATATATCACCTTGTTAACTAGTAATGGAAATCTGTGTTCTCCTTACAAAATCAGTGAAATAGCTCTTATGCACTGGATGGAAATGGTTGATGACTTGATCATGTCTTCAAAATTTTAGTGTGATATTCGGTTCTAATTTTGCATTGCTGTTGCCTTTGAACCTCGAAGTGGTCTAGGTTTGACAATCATGTTTTATATATTTGGACTCTTTCCTCTTAATTTCAACAAATGATGATGACCAAGATGCATTTTGTGGAACAAAACTCTTTCTCTCTCAGTTATTATCAGAAGTGGGATCGAATTCTCTTTGGTGGTCTATAATGAAATATCATGTCAAGAAAACCACTGTTCATGATTAGGAAGCAAGAAGCATATCCAATTCTAAGATCCGAAAAGGTTTTCTAAAGTTATTCTAAGATCCAAAAGCATATCCAAAGGATTTATCTGAAAACAATTGCTTGAAAAAATGGATAAAAGAGTAGAGATTTTCGTATTATTGACTTAATAGTAGCTTATGATGGAATTCTTAGAGATAAATGCTGTTGATTTTTGTAAAAGGAGTTCGAATGGATTCAATGATGTGATCAAAGAGATAATTTTGGTTACTAGTGTTAGGTAATCTAAGACACAAGATTAAATGGTTTCCTTTGTTGTAGGCTAGTACGAAGGAACAATATTAGGTTATTATCAAGTTATACTTAAATGGATAAATTTGCCACTGATTTATTTGGTAAAATTTTCAGTTTGCATGTATGTGTGTTTCTTCCCTTTTCTGTCTGGGTTTTATAGGATATAGATTAATAGGCTGTAATCTACACCACTATGATCTTGCAGAATTACCTGTAAGATATTTCTATGTATTAGAAGCTAAGTACCCAGTTACTATGTAATCAAATTTTCCCATATTTTAATAGTTAGTGTTGTGTTCATTCTGAAAACATGATATATAATATGTTATCTAGGATTTAGATTACAATCTTCATAAATATAACCTTACAAAATAATACCCAAGTATTCTCATCTTTAGGAACTAAGGTGCTAGGTACCATGTTTATAAGATTTCCTGCCTCCTAATAGTTAGTGGTGTCTTCACTTATTGAGTTGTTTCATTAAAAAATTAGTATGTTTTTTTCTTAAATGTCAGATTTGGTAATGCCTTCTATAATTTGAGCGCATGGTTTATGTTATCTTTTACATGGCAAGCATGGTCGTAGTGTCTCTGGTGTTCTGGTCGATGTGCGTGTTATCTTATTTTTCTTGTTCTTTTTTCCTGAATGGTTAAAGTTATCTTTTACATGGCAACCATTGTTGTAGGGTCTGTGGTGTTCTGGTCAATGTGCGTGTTATGTTATTTTTCTTGTTCTTTTTTCCTGAATGGTTTATGTTATCTTTTACATGGCAAGCGTGGTTATAGGGTCTGTGGTGTTCTGGTCGATGTGCATGTTATCTTATTTTTCTTGTTCTTTTTTACTGAATGGTTTATGTTATCTTTTTTACATGGCAAGCCTGGTTGTAGGGTCTGTGGTGTTCTGGTCGATGTGCATTTTATCTTATTTTTCTTGTTCTTTTTCCTGAATTATTGATGTTAATTACAGCATACACTGGTTTCTACTTGATTGTGAATTGTGCAATTATGTCAACTTTACATCAATTTTGGTTCTTCTTACACGGTATGTTTACTGGAGTTCATAGCCAAATTGGATTCTGGAGTTTGATCATATGATGCAGCAGCTCGGTTGCTGATGAAACTTTCTGTTCATTGCTTTTTCTCAATCAACATTTATTGTGTCTGATCCAATTCATTGATTTAGCATGAGTTTTTCACTATACTTTGGAAATACTGATGCAATGGTACTATTTTCTTGATGGGGAAAATGTTTTGTGATATGTAATCGTTATGAAACTTGATGATCAAATAGTTGTGTTGCAACAAATCACAATGCAGATGGTCTAAATTTAGTGTAGCTTCATGGTTTTCTGACATGGATTCTTCATTTTGTACTCAGTTTGGGTGTTCCTACAGTTGTAAAGATATGGAAGCTCCTTGTTCTAAGGATGGTAGTCTTTTGGACTCTATCCTAAGCATGTTGACATGGAGCAATGTAGAAGTGCCTTAGCCAAGTATATACTTGTCCTTCAGTTTATTGTCATAATCCATCTTAATAAACTAGACATATGGTGGTTGCCTAAGGTTATACACCACATTTATTTATGTAGAAAGTAATTGCTGCAACTTGTTTATCTGGCTTACCCAGAGAAGAGTGTTTCTCATTTTAAGCTGTTGTTTTTGTTAATTCTTTTCATTATTTGAGACCCTTAGACTGTGTTCATCTATTTTGAATAAAAAAATAAAGAAATGCAAAGCATTATCAACTATATATATTTTGTTTTATACTTCTCTAAAGATATGTCTGCATTTTTCTGAAAGCCTTTTCCATCACTTTGGAAATATTTTATTGTTGTTGAAAGCATTTTTTTTTCTTCTCTTATTGTTGTTATTGTTATTATTATCGTCGTTGTTTATCGGTTAGTCTGATTATTAAAGACCCTCAAATGAAAAAAATTTATGGGCTTGCATAGCTTGATATTGACCATGATATTAATTTATTTTTTCTAGTGAAAGCATGTAATTTTATGGTAAAAATTTGGTACACCAAAATCTATAGCTCCAAGTGATGTCTCTCTCATGCCAACCCTCCTCCCTTGCCTTGACTTGGTGGTAGGTGTAGTACCCACCAAACAACAAGCAAAATTGCAAATTGATGATGATGACATTATTGATGAAAATGAATGGTGATTATGATGCATCTCTCTCTGTGCTCCTTCCACTCAATGTCCTTGAAATTGCAAAATAAGTGCATAAGAATAGACAGCCAAGGTTTGACACATTCTATGAAGTACAAGTGGAAGTGTTCTTTGTCAGGGAAAAGAAAAGGTTCATAATTCAGTAAATAATAATAATAATAATAATAATGATGATGATGATATAATTTTAAAATAATATATTTATTATAAGTGGAAGTTCTTTGCCATGAAAAATACCCAAAAATTCAATAAAAATAAAAATAATAAGGAAATAAATATACTTTTTTTCATGATTTTTGTTGTAATAATTAAATTCCATTGTAAAAAATGATTTAGCCATGCAAAGTGAAAACTCTGTTATATATATATATATATATATCCTAAACCCATTAGACATAAAAAAAAGAACTTGTATATTTTCATAGAGTAAAATTGTTGGCCTTCAAGCAAGGCAAGTTTGCATACACTAATTTATAACTTCAATCTCTCTCTCTCTCTTTGAAGGCAAGTTTGCATACACTAATTTATAACTTCAATCTCTCTCTCTCTCTCTCTCTCTCTCTTCATTTTCTACCGCCACTTTCCCTTTCATTCTTATCCTCTTTTCTACTCATTTGTTCCTGTTAGTTTCAACTTTCTCGGCTGCCCCTCTCATCCTCCTCCTTTAAGATTTGTACACCAATTAAATGTCTAAAAATTACTAAAAGGAAATATTTTATTATAAAAGTTTTCATGCATTGCAGGGGTTATTAAGGCCAATGTGTTGTCGAGTCAGCTATCTCAGTGATCCTTATCCCACCCCATCCATGCCAAAATTCTCCTCTCTCCCTCCCTCTCTCTCTCTCTCTCTCTCTCTCTCTCTCTCTCTTAGGTCAGCTTCCACGGTGATCCTTATCCTACCCCATCCAGTCTCAATTCTCTCTCTCTGTCTGTCTGTCTAATTGTGTGTGTTAGATTGTTGGCTGAATAAATAAATATCTCAAATTCCAAGAACCTGAAATCAACATCTTCATTTTGAGCGATGTGCTACCCTACCAACCATACATATCTTATTTCTTACTATATAAGAGAGGGAGAGGAACACTCCTTCATCTTCTTGCCACTATAGTAAGAGTTTACTTCTCATCTCAACCTTGTCCCCTTCCTATTATTAGGCATAAGAAGTATGCTTATCTCCTTCATTTACATATCACAAGTTTCAAATGGTGATCACATCATGCCTAATCATTTAGCTTTTTATTGAGGGGGTTTACATTTTTATTCTAAAAATCTTTTAGTATATATCAGCCAACTTAGTTGATAAAAATCTTATCCAATCTCATATTCACCCCCCTTACCTTTCCTAATTGTCATAGTCCCTCAGTTCACATGATCCATGAGCTCTTACAATAAGAAGAAAAATTTATATTTCTTTGTTTTGGCCAATAGACATGTCCAGACAAGAAGACAAAGTTAAGATTGACTGGGTCTGTGAGAGATAGTGAAATCTTCTCTCCTGCCACACTAGGAAGCTTCATCCTCACATGTTATACAGTAGTATGTTGCATGACATGCGAATCATACCCATGTAAAAAACATTCCATATGTTACACATCATCAGATTGATAGCATTCGGATAATTACTTGGATTGTCGCAAATGTTCATCACACAACCAAATCCAATCAGGCCATCCTATCGTTGAATCTGTCACAAACAAAAAAAAAATCTAAATCTCGCATGCGATTTGGTCGTGACCAGAGTCTCGTCACACAACTTTCCCATCACTTTCGAACCAATAATATTTTGATTGGATATTGAATCTTCAATTTCTTTTATTTATTAGTAGATCAATATATTTATTTATTTTCTTTTTACCATCAAATAAGAATGGAAAGTTTTTCGTCTTCTAAATAAATTAAAAAGAAAAACTAGATCATAAAAAAAAAAAAAGAGTGTTGAGATTGAAAAGGTAGACAATGTTGACTCTTAGCATAATTTTAATCGATTACAATGCCATATGATCACAATTGACCTTAACAACTAACGAGTATTTTATTGATTGTATTTTCCACGACTTTATGGCGATCACTTTCGATCACAATGACTCCGAGAGAACATGGAAACTTCACACATCCCTCAGTTTCTTCTTCTTCTTCCTTATTTTTTTAGAGTAAAAGGGATGTCAATAAGTTTCATAGTATTTAATTGGATTTGTTTCATATCCATTATTATTATTATTATTATTATTATTGGCTATCCAAATCTATCTATGTTGGAAATCTTTAATTGGATTGCGAATGAGTTCGAATTAAAACTAGAAATCCAAATTGGATTCATCATTATTGATTTTTTATTAACATAAAATAAACTTAAATCATTTTATTATTATTTTTAAATATATAAATGACAAAGATGAGATTTAGGATTTTATCTTAAATCATCAAAGTTTGTTATCGTCTAAGCAAATCTAATTAATACATTCAAATATATCGGATGAGGATTTGAACATTCACCGACTAGTATATCATCAATAGATCAATATTTTAGATATACTATATGACATTCTCGTAGTATTAATATGTCCTTATGACCTCATAAGATCCCTTAGAGATATATTTAAGTCAATTAGGTTTTGAGTTCATATAGTTACTTATTAGGAGGTTGACATCCATAATCTTATCAAACTAAAATCTTAGTGCTGGTGAAACTTTAATTAATATAATAATAATCATTACAATGCATTAAAACAGATCAAGTATTGTCATAACAGGCTTTGTATAATAATAAATAATCACACTCTTTTTTGAAAAAAAATATGAAAAATATCAAAAAAAAATAAGAGTAAATTTTCAGAAAAAACTTGTACTTCCAGAGGTGCCCCATATTTCAAAAATTCCCAAATAATACCCCCTTTTTTTTTCTAGTACTTGAAATACCTCTCTGCAATAAGTCCAATTATAATTTTTTCATTAATATAAAAAATTATAATATAGTACAAAAATATTTATATTTTTAAAAATATTATATATATATTTTTAAAAAAAATTTGTATAACAATATTAAATTATGGTATTTTTGGGTATTATTGAACAATAAAACATAATTTTAAAAAATATTACAACTAGATCGAGTGGATCTATACATAACAAAAAAAAGTTAAATATTATATAAAAATAAGATATTATTTGAAAATTTTAGAAACGAGGGGTATTTTTCGAAAAAAATATCTCCTAAGAGGGATTTTTTTAAGACTTCAAAGATGATAATAATAATAATAATAATAGCAATAAATAAATATTTATTTATTTATTTTTGGGTTCACTTATCCTGTCTTCACAATTCCCCTTCTCCTTCTCCCTTTAAATACTCACGTCTCTCCCCCTCTCTTTCCTCCTCTCTGTCTCCTCAGCTTCCTCCAACCATCTCGCTCTTTCTGCGTTCTCTGCCCATAATATAAGCGGGTTAAAATCCAGATTTGGGTATAATTTATCGCCCTCCCTCCCTTTTTCTTTGGTTTGCATCACTCTGTCACAGATCGGAGATGTCAAATTTTGTTTGTTTATTTGAATTCGTAAATTTTCTCCAAAAGTCTTCGCTTTTTCATGTTTCCTTTACTTTTTTCCCCCTTTTCTTGGCCATCTTTTCTTGTTTCTTCATCTTGCTATTCGGAAATTTGTCAAGCAGGTTTGGTTTTCTAGGGTTCTCACCAAGAAAGATTTTCTTTTTTTCTCCGTGATCTCCCCCCTCCGTTCCGTGTGCCTTTTATTTTGTTTTATTCGATTGCAAATCTGTTTTGCTGAGTGAATATTTCGGATCTTTGAAGCTGTGTTCATATTCTTCCATCTTTTTCCCCAGTTGTTATAGATTTGGATGCATGTGTTGTTGATTATTTTGGTTTTGTCATATTCTTTTAGATTTGGTTTATTTTGGTTCATTTGCATCAAAGAATTGTGACATGGACGAGGAGGAGTAGCTGTCTAATTGTGAGGTGTTGAGCGTATGATAGGAAGTAGGTTTTGGTTAAAAACTTTTTCCGGTAACTGCTGCTGCAGAAAGTCTTTTAAGTTTCTACATGAAGCTTATTACTTGACTTTTTTTTTCCATAAACCAAAAACTTGCGCCTTCAGGTTCTTAAGTTTTATGTAGTACAGAATAATGTACCCTTAAGCTTCTCAGGCTAATGGTGTAGGCATTACCGGTACATGCTTCTGGAAACTATTATGAAAATTTGGGTACTTTGTTCTATTTCATCGTTTAAAATTGATATGTTTCTCATAGAATAATGGATGGGTTACAATGTACTCAAGAATTCTTTTTTTTCTTGTGTGAATATAAACACGATGTTTGAGTCATAAATTATTGTTTCTTCTGATGAGTCTTGTTCTTAGAAGCAGCTAGGATTTCCTTGCAGAAGTAAATCAACTGATATATCGTTCTACGGCATTCATTTTCTCACTTAAACTGACCGCTCATAATATTAATTAGGAATTGGACAAAGGATCAGTAATTTGCTTATGTATTCTTATGGAATTTAGTGTGTACGGTCAACCCTAAAAGGGGCTTAGTTGTGTACCTTATCGTTGATTGTGATGCAGTAATCATATAAACTCTCAAAAGTGGGTTATTTATCTAGATACTGTCTTGTGGATCCACATGTTTCATATGCCTAAGTAGCTAGATATTGATGAGTTGTCTCAGTTCATTCATTTCTCGATAACTTCTCTTCCAAAGTTTTGCTGCCATATTGAAGTTATACATAATGATGATATGCTCTTATAGGTGTCACAGTTTGAAAACAGGGCTTTAATTTTGATATTTACAAATTGTTAGGACTGTTTGATAAGTCCCTGCTTCATCATATACATGTCTCTCCTAACTGAACTTATAGGATAATGGTTATCCTTGACATCAATCGTTATCATACAACTTTCTGTTTGTAGCATCAGTATGCTGACTGTGAACTATTAAACAAATTAAGTGATCAGAATTTGAAGACTGGTTCATTATTATTATTTTTTTCTTTCTTGTGTTTCGGGTGAGAAGAAATTTTAGTTTCTTTTCATGGTACATTGGGGTAATGACATGCTAAAAAGGTTATAATATCTGATCTTCTGGACCTGTTGAAGAACCTTTGGTACATAATTTCTGTTAGCATACAGTCATGATTTATGGCTTGCCAGCATTTCTTGTATGTGATCCATCCACTCGTAGTTGTCGTTCACATTTTGCAAGTAGTTTCTGTGAAATATGTTTTGGAAAAGTTGGAAGGTTAAAGAAAAAAAATTGACAATTATTCTCTTCCATGTGTGGCTTCAGTTGACTCTAAATGGATTCAACTGCTGGTTAACTGCCGTTCAAGTTTTATGGCCTTGGGTAATTGTTCCTACTCTCTCTTCATATCCCTGTATATATATATATATATCTTGTGTGTCTGTGTGTAACATCTTTACACTTTTCAATCAATTTCATAGTTTTCGGGGCGATGTTTGGGGGAGAGAACAAGAAATATGCCATCAAATTCGAGCAGAGTGCCTGCACGTTGATTCGAAAGAACTATCCAAAGAACAGCAACTGTGGAATGGCATTCAGAACAACATCAGTAAAACAGAAAACATCCTCGGGATCTGCACCTGTGTTGTTTGGATCATTGCCATCATTCGTTCCTTTGTCTCTTAAGATCCCTATAGATGATGGATACCACGAATCTTTCTCTCTAGATTGCTGTTTCTTATAACGATATTGATTATTGTTCAAGTTGCTCAAGGATTTGATTGGGCCAGCAAGGAAGTTCAGAAATCTAAGTCATTTTCAAAATGCCCAGTTTAGCAATGCCTGGTCTTGTTGGTGCCAGGAAAAGGTTTGTTGATTCGGAAGTGCATCGGAATGTTCCAGTTCAAACTAACCTGGCAACTCAGAAAGTTTCAGCTGGGTTCACCCTGCAACCACCCCAGTATTTATGCCACCCTGTTATTCCTGGTTTACCTGATGATGTGGCTAAGTTCTGTCTTGTCCTTGTGCCTCGGAGTTACCTCCCTGTTATGGGTGCTGTTTGCAAGAGATGGAGGTCATTCATTAAAAGTAAGGAGTTCCTGGGTATAAGAAAGGAGGCTGGAAAGCTTGAGGAGTGGGTGTATATCTTAACTGGTGATGCCCAAGGAAGGGAGAACCATTGGGAAGTCTTAGTTGGCCCAGGGGATAAAAGCATGGTGCTTCCTCCAATGCCTGGTCCTGTTAAAGCTGGGTTTGGAGTTGTTGTTATTGATGCCAACCTTTTTATCATTGCTGGCTACTCGGTTGACATCGGAAAAGAGTGTGTTTCAGATGATGCTTATCAGTATGATTCTCGGGTTAATAGGTATGTGATATGATTCTTAAACATATTATGTGCATGTTTTTCTTATTCTTGCATAGTGACGTTATTGAACAAAGTTTCTGAATAAACAGTGACTTTTTAAAATCATTTTTCCTATCTTTGGTCTAGGTTATTAATCCAACCAAGCTACAGATCTAGTAGTTTGTAAAAATCAGCTTTAGGCCACTAGGTGGACTGACTAATGAGATGTAGCCGTGTATCTTTCCCCAGTATTATGATTGTTCGGATCAGCACAAATAAATAGTAATTGTAAGCTTCGTAGATCATCGTATCAATATTTTTGTTTTCCTTGGACTTGCAAAAGTAGCCAATGATTGTTGTAACTATAATTGGTTTATCTTTTCTATGACGAATTTGTTTGCAAATTTCCAGTTTACAGTAATAAGGGTTAAGTCTTTTATTACAGATGGAGCACATTAGCCAAGATGAACGTTGCTCGCCGTGACTTTGCCTGTTCTGAGCTTGATGGTGTTGTATACGCTGTGGGGGGGTTTGATTCTAATGGTGACAGCTTATCGAGTGTTGAAGTTTATGACCCAGACAGAAACAAGTGGACCTTAATCGAAAGCCTTCGCTGCCCAAGGTGGGGTTGCTTTGCTTGCGGCTTTGAAGGTAAGCTCTATGTCATGGGTGGGCGTTCTAGCTTCACAATTGGCAATTCCAGGTTTGTGGATGTGTACAATACGGAGCACCACTCATGGTGCGAAATGAAAAATGGCTGTGTTATGGTCACTGCACATGCTATGCTGAACAAAAAGCTTTTCTGTATCGAGTGGAAGAATCAGCGGAAGTTGGCAATATTTAATCCAGCTGACAACTCATGGCAAAAGGTCCCTGTGCCTGTTACGGGGAGCTCGACCATAGCATTCCGCTTGGGAATATTTGAAGGCAAGCTGTTGCTTTTCTCACTCAAGGAGGTGCCTGGGTACCGGACACTGCTGTATGATCCTGATGCTCCGGTAGGATCTGAATGGAAAACAACTTCGCTTAAGCCTTCTGGGTTGTGTTTGTGCAGCGTGACGATCAAAACATGAAGGGTCACATTATCGGGCATGTTGCTGCTGCTTGGGGTTTTGTGAATGATTGTTACTGTTTGTATGCGACGTGGAATTGCATTCAAGACTTGAATTCTCCTGTGTCCCAGCCATTATGAACTCTGGAATGCATGACTTGTTAAACCTTGGTAACATTTGCTTCTTCTTTCTTACCAATATTTGTTTATGCTTCTATTTTGTATTATTAAGTGACCGCAGAACACCGATTTGATTTAGAATCTGTTTGCAGCTCGAGTTTCTTTTGCTTTATGGGTCCTAATTGTCCTCCAGAACTGTAATTTACCATTCAGTGTTAGCCATAATGATCAAGTCCATGGCAATACGGTATCAACTGATTGGCAGAGCAGCATAAGAAGTGGTAGGGTGCCCGGCAGAGCCAATTTTACTTGAAACCTTTGTTTCGAGAATGTCTGGTGTGATTCGTGCACTGGCGCTGTTTGATTTTGTTTACTACAAACCAGATTAACGTTAGAAGAGTCTGTATCTATTGTGTTTTGCTGGAAAGTTTCAACTTGAATCAGGTCCACCGGTTGCAGAAATGCAACTTTTTCTTCCACTTACTAATTCTGGCAGCTCTTTAGAACACAATATGTGAATATGGTTTGTATGTTCTCCAAATATATATATATATATTTATACACCATATTCACATAATATGTGATTCTTCCACTCCATACAGAAAAGCTTCTTGTTCAGCACAGCTTGTGCAGTGACCATAACACAGCCATTTTTCGTTTCGCACCATGAGATGTGCTCCGTATTGTACACATCAAGAAACCTGGAACTGCCTGCCAATTGTGAAGTTAGAACTCCCGCCGGCCCATGACATAGAGCTTACCTTCAAAGTCGCAAGCAAAGCAACCTCACCTTGGGCAGCGAAGGCTTTCGATTAAGGTCCACTTGTTTCTGTCTATGTCTTCGCTTTCGATTAAGGTCCACTTGTTTCTGTCTATGTCATAAACTTCGACACTCGATAAGCTGGAGAAATGTAAACAGAAGACTTCACTCTTATCACTGTAAACTGGAGAAATGTAAACAAATTTCTCGTTGACTACTTTTGCATGTCCAAGAAAAATAAAAAAAATTGAGACAATGGTTTATGAAGTTTTTTTTTGATAAATCAATATGTATGCGGTTCATCGTTGGTGCGATCCGTAGACTTGTGAAGAATTATATATTTTAGGTGATGGGTGTATCTGTACGATTTTATCCTTTCGAAACTCAAGAGCTTCAAAACAACATCTCTAAAGTTAAGAACGATCTGATGAACTTATGAGCTCTTGATTCCTGATTAAGATTAAATATATTTATCACTCTCAATTATTATTTACTTGTGCTGATATCAACAACAATCATAATACACGGAGGAAAGATAAATGAATTCAGTTAAAAAACAGTCACTGTTTATTTAGAATAAGAAAAACATGCACATAATAAGTTTAAGAATCATATCACATACCTATTAACCCGAGAATCATACTGATAAACATCATCTGAAACACACTCCTTTCCGATGACAACTGAGTATCCAGCAATGATGAAAAAAGGTTGGCATCAATAACAACAACTCCAAACCCAGCTTTTAACAGGAGCATACTTTTATCCCCTGGGCCAACTAATACTTCCCAATGGTTCTCCCTTCTTCCATCGGCGTCACCAGTTGAGGTATACACCCCACTTCTTATATTTATAAATATGTGATATCAACATGTACATTAATTCAAGATTTGTAAATATTTTTTTTAGAAGTTCAATAATTTTTTTTTCATCTTAGTTTTCTTTTCTACTATTTGATTTTAGACTAATAATACCTTATTACTATTATTCAAGAAAGAATTATACTTATAATTCTTTCTTTGTTGTACATTTATTTAGAGTCAACAGAGAGAAGCCACACATGGAAAAGAATCCGACTATGAGTGGATGGATCACATAACAGAAATGCTGACAAGACATAAATCATTTACCAAAGGTTCAATAAAGAATGAACCAGTCTTCAAATTCTGATCACTTAATTTGTTGAATAGTTCAGAGTCAGCATACTGATGCTACAAACAGAAAATTGTATGATGATGATTGATGTAAAGGATAACCATTATCCTACAAGTTCAGTTAGGAGAGACATGGATATGATGAAGCAGGGACTTATCAAACAGTCCTAACAATTTGTAAATATCAAAATTAAAGCCCTGTTTTGAACATGTGACATCTATAAGAGCATATCATCATTATGAATATAACTTCAATATGGCAGCAAAACAAACAGAGGTTATCAAGAAATGAATGAACTGAGACTGCTCATCAATATCTAGCTACTTAAGCATACCAAACATGTGGATCCACGAGGCAGTATCCAGATAAATAATCCACTTTTGAGAGTTTATATGATTGCTGAATCACAATGATAAGGTAGACAACTAAGCCCCTTTTAGGGCTTAGTTACTGATCCTTTGTTCAATTCCTAATTAATATTATGAATTAGGAACCGTGTTATTTTGAATCTTGATATCAACTACAAATAATCTTGACCACTTGATTATTTCACTCGGGGATGTAGCTCAGATGGTAGAGCGCTCGCTTAGCATGCGAGAGGTACGGGGATCGATACCCCGCATCTCCATCTGTGTTCTTTCATGTATTTTTCTTAAAATTATTATTTATTCAAATAATAAGAATCCAAGTGGAGACTATATCTTTCAATCGGGGATGTAGCTCAGATGGTAGAGCGCTCGCTTAGCATGCGAGAGGTACGGGGATCGATACCCCGCATCTCCATATGTTTTTTTTCATGTATTTTTTTAAAAATTATTATTTATTCAAATAATAAGAATTCGATAGGAGACGTTACCTCTCAATCGGGGATGTAACTCAGATGGTAGAGCGCTCGCTTAGCATGCGAGAGGTACGGGGATCGATACCCCGCATCTCCATCTGTTTTTTTTCATGTATTTTTTTTAAATTATTATTTATTCAAATAATAAGAATTCAATAGGAGATTAACTCTCTATCGGGGATGTAGCTCAGATGGTAGAGTGCTCGCTTAGCATGCGAGAGGTACGGGGATCGATACCTCGCATCTCCATCTGTTTTTTTTCATGTATTTTTCTTAAAATTATTATTTATTCAAATAATAAGAATCCAATTGGAGACTATATCTATCAATCGGGGATGTAGCTCAGATGGTAGAGCGCTCGATCGATAACCCGCATCTCCATCTGTTTCTTTTCATGTAATTTTTTTTATATTATTATTTATTAAATAATAATAATTCAATAGGAGACTAACTCTCTATCGGGATTGTAGCTCAGATGGTAGAGCGCTCGCTTAGCATGAAAGAGGTACGGGGATCGATACCCCGCATCTCCATCTGTTTTTTTCCATGTATTTTTTAAAAAATTATTATTTATTCAAATAATAAGAATTCGATAGGAGACTTTACCTCTCAATCGGGGATGTAGCTCAGATGGTAGAGCGCTCGCTTAGCATGCGAGAGGTACGGGGATCGATACCCCGCATCTCCATCTGTTTTTTTTCATGTATTTTTCTTAAAATTATTATTTATTCAAATAATAAGAATCCAATTGGAGACTATATCTATCAATCGGGGATGTAGCTCAGATGGTAGAGCGCTCGCTTAGCATGCGAGAGGTACGGGGATCGATACCCCGCATCTCCATCTGTTTTTTTTCATGTATTTTTCTTAAAATTATTATTTATTCAAATAATAAGAATCCAATTGGAGACTTTATCTCTCAATCGGGGATGTAGCTCAGATGGTAGAGCGCTAGATCGATAACCCGCATCTCCATCTGTTTCTTTTCATGTAATTTTTTTTATATTATTATTTATTAAAATAATAATAATTCAATAGGAGACTAACTCTCTATCGGGATTGTAGCTCAGATGGTAGAGCGCTCGCTTAGCATGCAAGAGGTACGGGGATCGATACCCCGCATCTCCATCTGTTTATTTCCATGTATTTTTTAAAAAATTATTATTTATTCAAATAATAAGAATTCGATAGGAGACTTTACCTCTCAATCGGGGATGTAGCTCAGATGGTAGAGCGCTCGCTTAGCATGCGAGAGGTACGGGGATCGATACCCCGCATCTCCATCTGTTTTTTTTCATGTATTTTTCTTAAAATTATTATTTATTCAAATAATAAGAATCCAATTGGAGACTATATCTATCAATCGGGGATGTAGCTCAGATGGTAGAGCGCTCGATCGATAACCCGCATCTCCATCTGTTTCTTTTCATGTAATTTTTTTTATATTATTATTTATTAAAATAATAATAATTCAATAGGAGACTAACTCTCTATCGGGATTGTAGCTCAGATGGTAGAGCGCTCGCTTAGCATGCAAGAGGTACGGGGATCGATACCCCGCATCTCCATCTGTTTTTTTCCATGTATTTTTTAAAAAATTATTATTTATTCAAATAATAAGAATTCGATAGGAGACTTTACCTCTCAATCGGGGATGTAGCTCAGATGGTAGAGCGCTCGCTTAGCATGCGAGAGGTACGGGGATCGATACCCCGCATCTCCATCTGTTTTTTTTCATGTATTTTTCTTAAAATTATTATTTATTCAAATAATAAGAATCCAATTGGAGACTATATCTATCAATCGGGGATGTAGCTCAGATGGTAGAGCGCTCGCTTAGCATGCGAGAGGTACGGGGATCGATACCCCGCATCTCCATCTGTTTTTTTTCATGTATTTTTCTTAAAATTATTATTTATTCAAATAATAAGAATCCAATTGGAGACTTTATCTCTCAATCGGGGATGTAGCTCAGATGGTAGAGCGCTAGATCGATAACCCGCATCTCCATCTGTTTCTTTTCATGTAATTTTTTTTATATTATTATTTATTAAAATAATAATAATTCAATAGGAGACTAACTCTCTATCGGGATTGTAGCTCAGATGGTAGAGCGCTCGCTTAGCATGCAAGAGGTACGGGGATCGATACCCCGCATCTCCATCTGTTTATTTCCATGTATTTTTTAAAAAATTATTATTTATTCAAATAATAAGAATTCGATAGGAGACTTTACCTCTCAATCGGGGATGTAGCTCAGATGGTAGAGCGCTCGCTTAGCATGCGAGAGGTACGGGGATCGATACCCCGCATCTCCATCTGTTTTTTTTCATGTATTTTTCTTAAAATTATTATTTATTCAAATAATAAGAATCCAATTGGAGACTATATCTATCAATCGGGGATGTAGCTCAGATGGTAGAGCGCTCGATCGATAACCCGCATCTCCATCTGTTTCTTTTCATGTAATTTTTTTTATATTATTATTTATTAAAATAATAATAATTCAATAGGAGACTAACTCTCTATCGGGATTGTAGCTCAGATGGTAGAGCGCTCGCTTAGCATGCAAGAGGTACGGGGATCGATACCCCGCATCTCCATCTGTTTTTTTCCATGTATTTTTTAAAAAATTATTATTTATTCAAATAATAAGAATTCGATAGGAGACTTTACCTCTCAATCGGGGATGTAGCTCAGATGGTAGAGCGCTCGCTTAGCATGCGAGAGGTACGGGGATCGATACCCCGCATCTCCATCTGTTTTTTTTCATGTATTTTTCTTAAAATTATTATTTATTCAAATAATAAGAATCCAATTGGAGACTATATCTATCAATCGGGGATGTAGCTCAGATGGTAGAGCGCTCGCTTAGCATGCGAGAGGTACGGGGATCGATACCCCGCATCTCCATCTGTTTTTTTTCATGTATTTTTCTTAAAATTATTATTTATTCAAATAATAAGAATCCAATTGGAGACTTTATCTCTCAATCGGGGATGTAGCTCAGATGGTAGAGCGCTAGATCGATAACCCGCATCTCCATCTGTTTCTTTTCATGTAATTTTTTTTATATTATTATTTATTAAAATAATAATAATTCAATAGGAGACTAACTCTCTATCGGGATTGTAGCTCAGATGGTAGAGCGCTCGCTTAGCATGCAAGAGGTACGGGGATCGATACCCCGCATCTCCATCTGTTTATTTCCATGTATTTTTTAAAAAATTATTATTTATTCAAATAATAAGAATTCGATAGGAGACTTTACCTCTCAATCGGGGATGTAGCTCAGATGGTAGAGCGCTCGCTTAGCATGCGAGAGGTACGGGGATCGATACCCCGCATCTCCATCTGTTTTTTTTCATGTATTTTTCTTAAAATTATTATTTATTCAAATAATAAGAATCCAATTGGAGACTATATCTATCAATCGGGGATGTAGCTCAGATGGTAGAGCGCTCGATCGATAACCCGCATCTCCATCTGTTTCTTTTCATGTAATTTTTTTTATATTATTATTTATTAAAATAATAATAATTCAATAGGAAACTAACTCTCTATCGGGATTGTAGCTCAGATGGTAGAGCGCTCGCTTAGCATGCAAGAGGTACGGGGATCGATACCCCGCATCTCCATCTGTTTTTTTCCATGTATTTTTTAAAAAATTATTATTTATTCAAATAATAAGAATTCGATAGGAGACTTTACCTCTCAATCGGGGATGTAGCTCAGATGGTAGAGCGCTCGCTTAGCATGCGAGAGGTACGGGGATCGATACCCCGCATCTCCATCTGTTTTTTTTCATGTATTTTTCTTAAAATTATTATTTATTCAAATAATAAGAATCCAATTGGAGACTATATTTTTCAATCGGGGATGTAGCTCAGATGGTAGAGCGCTCGCTTAGCATGCGAGAGGTACGGGGATCGATACCCCGCATCTCCATCTGTTTTTTTTCATGTATTTTTCTTAAAATTATTATTTATTCAAATAATAAGAATCCAATTGGAGACTATATCTATCAATCGGGGATGTAGCTCAGATGGTAGAGCGCTCGATCGATAACCCGCATCTCCATCTGTTTCTTTTCATGTAATTTTTTTTATATTATTATTTATTAAAATAATAATAATTCAATAGGAGACTAACTCCCTATCGGGATTGTAGCTCAGATGGTAGAGCGCTCGCTTAACATGCAAGAGGTACGGGGATCGATACCCCGCATCTCCATCTGTTTTTTTCCATGTATTTTTTGAAAAATTATTATTTATTCAAATAATAAGAATTCGATAGGAGACTTTACCTCTCAATCGGGGATGTAGCTCAGATGGTAGAGCGCTCGCTTAGCATGCGACAGGTACGGGGATCGATACCCCGCATCTCCATCTGTTTTTTTTCATGTATTTTTCTTAAAATTATTATTTATTCAAATAATAAGAATCCAATTGGAGACCATATTTTTCAATCGGGGATGTAGCTCAGATGGTAGAGCGCTCGCTTAGCATGCGAGAGGTACGGGATCGATACCCCGCATCTCCATCAATTTAGATAATTAAAACATCTTTTTAGTCATTTATCACCTTTTTAAAGAATAGTTATTTTTCATACAAGTAATTTTCGCCCTTCGGTGGAGGCGTTGAGACTTCAGTCTCAATCTCGTCAAGCTTCCGTTCTGCTCCATTGTACTCCCTCCCTCCCTCTCTGAACCCCGAAACCTTCAGCTTCGCCTCCAGATCTGAGCGACCTCCGGAGCCTTCCAGATTACCGACCCTCGTCATCCGAATCCTTCCAATAATCGATTCGTGATTCACATGAGGAAGTTCGAACGTCGCCCCTTCCCTAATTTCTTTCTTTCAATCTCCTTGGGTTTAATTCTTGCTTTTGATCCAGAGGAGGCGGTGTATGGAGCCGGAGAAATGGCGGACCAAGGCAACTGAAGCAAGGGCTGAAGGGGATGCCTCGGAGGCTATCGATCTCCATCGCCGTGATCGTGCTCATCATCTGCTTTCTATCCCTATTGTCTATCCGCTTCACACGCCCTTCGAGTAGCGTGCAGGTTAAAATGTCTTGATCGTGATCTGGTTGCGTTCTTCTTGGCAGTTTTACTTCTCGAACTTGGAAGTGGCAACATTACATGGTTTCTCTTGAAGTGTAATGCTTTCCATCCGAGTTTGTGATGAGAGAGTAGTGTTTAGTCTGAGTGTGAAGTAGCCGTAGTATTAAGTAGTAGTAGACATGGTTAGATGTGCATTCATTCTGGTGTAATGTCCATAAGGGAAGCAAGAAAAACCTCTTGAGTAGTAAACTTCTTTTACCAGATTTAATATTTATCCTCTTCAGTTAGGATGTTTGTCTTAGAAAGAAAGATCTAAACCTTTTTGGAAGTCCAAGGCCTTTTCAACAATCTCCAAAGATCTCTTCAGTTGGACCAATTCTCTGACTATATTAGAACTCCTGGAACAGACACTACTGACCAGACAAATTGGATCACACGCTTTTAGTATGGTTACTTAGCACTTGAGTTTAACTCAAATTTGTTAAACACAATTCAGGAACCATGTTAATTCAGATACTGTAGCATTACAATGACGAGAACGGTGGAAGCCAACTGTTTTATAAGATGGCTCATTTAATTTGGTTAGAAACTGACTCCATATGAATTTCAATACAGTTTTACAACAAAATTGAATGACTCGAGTATACTAGATCAATGACAAATCCACTTTTAGATCCAAAACTTGACCCTAAGATGAATTGTTCTCTTATCAGGTCCTGTAATTCTGCGAGGCACAGAATTTCATTCCCATAAATTGTTGAGTTAAATTTCATCTTACTACAGTGCTCTATTGAGCTTTTTCTATAGTTCCATACTGAGGTTTTGCTTATGAATAATGAGCATCAACATAATTCATATGAATTAACCTGGAGTCCCAGTAATGTCTATGGACTTGTTGATTTTCTTGAAGTTTCCGTTCCTGTCATTTTCTTTTCTAAACTTCTGGTTCATGTTGTTGCAGAATTATGATACAAACAAGCTCTGGAAACCTGCTGATTCTGATGGCTGGAGATCATCATCTGCTCCAAGATCATACTGGCCTCGTATGTAATCCTTATGCTCTTCCTCAAATTCTTTTTTAGCATAATTTTGTTTGTACTCAAGTTCACACTGAATTACTTGGGAACTAGTATGATGAATCTAATGCCTTGATTACAATAATTCATGGTTATAGCTCCCCCAAATGAGAGTAATGGCTATTTACGAGTTCGTTGCAATGGTGGTTTGAATCAGCAACGAAGTGCGGTAAGAAAACTTTTCTGTTTGACATATGATGTACATACATCTCTTATTGCTGAAATAAGAGGTTACAATGAAAAATTGTTGAAATAAGCCTACATTTCATTCTATTCCTTCTAAATTGAATTCATTGTAGTTTTCTAACTTCTGTTATTGATGAAAAGCACTTTTGGCTACATCATTCTATCTTGGAAATTGGTGCGGTGTTGCATTCAAATTCATTGCTTTTCTGCATTTGTAACTTTTTGATAAGGCTCTGAGAGAAATTTATTATGATTGACTATTGTTACACTTCCAAAGGCTTGCAGTTGATATGTTTTTTGTTAATTAAAGAAAATATAATTCAAAAATAAATAAATAAATAGGATTGCTCTATTCCCATTCATTTCAAACTGTGTAACAAAATGCCCTACTTGCTATACAGTCAGGTAGCATCAACATCAAACAAGTGCAATAAATAGTTTTCATGAGTAGTAACTAATTGTTTGCTTGTAAGATGTTAAACTATGCCTCTAACAAATCAAGGTAGAAGTCTTGCTCCCTACAGAACTATCAACTAAGATTACTGCTATTGATCTACTTTGAGTGTAAAAAGAGAGAAAGCAGTAAGTCCCAACATGACCTTTGTGGTTCACCATGTCTTATGTTTATAATATTTTACAACTTTAATTAATTCATGAAAACATTATCTGTTAGTGAAATATATGCTGAATATGCTTTTAAAAAATTCTACTAAATCTGACTACTGACTAGATAGCAGCTATTTCTAATCCCTGCATTTTTGAGACTGGCGAAACTCATTGGATCCCAAACAGGGTTCAATACGGCTCCTGGGGGCTAGCCAACTCTTCTTTCAGGAATAAAGCGACTTAGCCTCTTTTTTTTACTCACAACAGCTTTAGGTGCCCAACAGAACCGGCCAATCCCTGTCCAGATTAGGATGGGTATCTTACCCGCACTGCAGTACTGCACCTTTTTCTTCTTCCACCTTTTGGCATTGATTAAGCTTCTATGTCACCAACATATGGTGGAAATATTAACTCGAAAAAATTATTCCATCATAGTGCAAACAGCAAGTAACTTCAATATATGTGGCACTTCAGTTATCTAAACACTTGATTTGGAAAACTTTTGGGTGAACCCAGTGCTGAATCAGGAACTTCTGTCTTCTTATTTCATGAATCACCATCAAAGTTCATTTTCTTGTAACTGTGTTATTACAATCAGGGTCTGCCATACCGAACCGTACCGCCCGGTATGGGCGGTACGTACCGGTCCGACAGGTTGTCGGTATGCAGACTGTCTGTTACCGGTCCGAGTGCACTGTAGCACTATAGCAGTGTACTGTAGCACTATAACAATACTACAGTACTCGGCACACCTGGTTGTACCGCTTGGTATACCGTACCGTATCGGTACCGAGCCCAGGTCGAAATATCGGTACGGTACGATATTGCAAACCTTGATTACAATAGTACTTCATACTTTTTCTGATATGAAAATTTATTATTTATTTACCTGGTTGTTTCAGATATGTAATGCTGTTGTTGCTGCAAGGATTATGAATGCTACCCTCGTGTTGCCTGAGTTGGATACAAATTCTTTTTGGCATGATGAGAGGTATATACGTATCTTCAGACTTTACTAAAATATGTTAATTTTTATGTACTTGCTTTTGGTGTTCATCTTTAACTACTATATTAAAAAATATATAAAAGTACTAATGTTGTTTCAAATTTGTTTAAGAGTACTCCAGTTAGAATTGTAAAAAATGCTGAAGGTCTATCCGGACAGTGCTTCAAATTAGTTCAAAGTAAGCATATATTAATTCTAGCAAATGGTCAATGTATGCGTCATTCTGGACATTACATAGCATTGAAAATTACTTCATATATTAATCTATTCAACACTGTCAATATGTAATCAACAGTCTATATGAAGCAAAAATTCCATATATGGTTAGTCATCTCTTTGACCATTATTTTATGTTGGTTAACTTGATATGAGTCTGGACCCTGTTAGAACAAAGTAAAACTAGATTCTTCTTGCAACCCAAGTTCATAAACTAGAAATTTAATTAATTTACTTTCCAAATTAAAGAACAATGGTGAAAAGATCATATATAAGTGGAAGCAGAGGCGGTCACAATATCCTGATACAGTTATTTCCATATTCCATTATCCTGCAGCTGCAAGTGGTTTGATATCATTGATATCAAGAGATGGAAAAGTTCTCAATTTATTAATATAATTTGCTTTTCTATGTTAGGAACTAAATTGAACTGACTTCTGAACTGGTTAGTGTACAAAGATTAAGGTTAATACTTAATACTTTAATGAATGATGAAGTATAGTGGATAGTACTCTGGTACATATGTGATTCACATCCATGATCCATATTAGTGATTACTCTGGAATCGAACTAACTTTAATACTGGAATTGCTGTTACATATGTTTATATACTAGTTTTCAGAACTAACACTAAATCCTAAATATTTTTGGATGCTAGCAACTTTGTATCATCCTCTGTCTTCTCTAACTGGATGATTCTTTTGTTTTCAGAATTAATACTTTCTAGATTTCTAACCTTTAACTGGATGATTCTTTTGTTACCCTTTCTCAGACATCTCAGTACAGTAGTTTCCAGTCTACAATTTTTTTTTGTTTGACTATTGACCTGTATTATTGCTCTAGCTTAACTACATGTACATTTCTGAATTAGTGATTTCTTGCTCAAACATTCAGATTTGTTGTTTTAGATCAATATCTAGATCAGCAGAACATTGGTCAGATGCTGCACAGAGCTCGGATGGGCATGTGCTGAATAACTCTGCCTTGATTGCTTGACAATTAAAGGTGCTTGGAATTCCTTGTCCAATAGTTTAGTTCCTTATTGGTAGGAATCTTTCCTAAACCTATTGGATAAACTGGATCTAACCTATTTATGATAACCTTTTGAATTCATGTGTCAGGTCTGTGTCAAAAGATCTTGACCCATCAATGGGTTGGGTGGTATTGGATCAATCATATATTTCCTTAATACTAAGGTTCAATGGCCAACCTAGAGAATTTCCTAAAACATGAACAAAAACTTAATTAGACCCATCAACATGTCCTAACCCATAATGCATGATCTTCTCTCGACCCACTAGGTAATATGGGTCAGGTCTAGGTAAACATTCTTGACCCAACGACAAAACGGGTGGGTTTATAGTAGAGTTTGCTCCATATGATAGTACTGTTCCATTTCAAACTTGATCCGACCAGAACTTCTTCCCATGATAGGCAACCTCTTTACCTTGCATTTTATTATATTGTAGTTATTGCTCTCATATTTATAAGATTATTCATTCCCTCAAGCGATACTAATTTGGAGGCTTATTTTCTAATCCAGTGGTTTTGCAGGTATCTACGATGCTGAGCATTTCATTGGATCATTAAGGTATGACATTCATATTGTGCAAAGCCTTCCTGTTATCTCTGTGAATGGGAAAAGGAAGAAGATAAGGTCTTTTCAGGTTAATTTCTGATTCTTATTACAAAATTAAAATGCTATAAAATTTAATTTCATATTCATGTCAATGGTGTTCAGGACATTAGGTTGATGAACTCGACTTATACCTTGTTTTACTTTCAGATTCACCCTCCAAGAGATGCTCCTCTGAGCTGGTATACAACAACTGCTTTGAAAAAGATGAGGGAACATGGTTCTGTTTACCTCACTCCATTCTCACATCGTTTAGCAGAGGAGATTGATGATCCTGAGCTCCAGCGGTTAAAATGCCGAGTAAATTATCATGCACTTCGATTCAAGCCACACATCATGAAAATAAGCAGCGAGATAGTCAATAGGCTGCGTTCGGAGGGCCATTTCATGTCTATACACCTTCGATTTGAGATGGATATGCT
Source organism: Musa acuminata AAA Group (assembly GCF_036884655.1). NCBI lineage: Eukaryota > Viridiplantae > Streptophyta > Magnoliopsida > Zingiberales > Musaceae > Musa > Musa acuminata. The sequence goes on along the minus strand of NC_088334.1, from coordinate 48,625,970 downwards.
TGCATTTGCTGGGTATGAGACCTAATATCAGGCAGTTTTAATCCTATGTATGCATGTGAATGGGCATCATAATTTACTCTACTTGCCTGCCTTCTTGTTCATGCATATCTTCAAGATAGAACATCAGTTTTGAATTCTATGAAGGAGAATTAGACTATATGCCCAGACTTTAAAGTATTTAATCTGATCTTTATTATTTTCTTCTAGTCCATATCTCTTTATTCTTGAATGTTCATCAAGAAATTCTTGTGATTGCAAAATTTTATTCTAGAACCTTTGTGACTGCAAAATTAGGTGGAAGTTTAGGTACCACGAGTGTTAAGCTTAGGCTCATCTCCTCAGTGTCATCTTTTGTCCGGTGCTAGCTGGTGTCGCATAATAATGTACCATGTCATAAAGAGAGGGATACTTTCCCATGCCATGAATGGCAATGGTTGCCCACAATGTCACTAGGCTAGTAATCATTTCTTTTGATAAGTTATTCTAATTCTATTGCATCGCCAATGTTCTATGATACTATCAATACAAGGCTCCTCGTCCTACCGATATGTGTTCCACTATAACTCTATCATGGTAGAAAGCCTGTGCTATAGGTCCTAGTAAGGCATACCATTATAAAGCATTCAAGTTCATGCCCTGGAAACTTAATTCTACATTACACCTAATTCATAGGAGTCTTGGTGCCTCAGTGTGAAACAAATGCCATTTGCAATCACCTAGAGATCGTCAACATCGACCTTCAAAGTTCTAACTGCTATTAGAATTTTACAGTATTATATTGTCATTGCTAAAGTGATCGTAGATGCTGATTTTGCTAGCATATGGGCAATATGAACTGTGTTTCATATTTAATGTTCGCAAGTGTTTAAATTTCATTGACGTGTCCCCGTGATGATATGTTAACTACTTAAAAATTTGAAAGCATCCTTTCCCATGATTTTCTAGCAAAGTTCTTATTGTGATTGTGTTGACTTGTAGAAAATTTCATACATCACTGAATATCATGACTTTTCAGGTGTCTTGATATATTTACTCCCGAAGAACAGAAAATCTTAATCAAATACCGGAAAAAAAATTTTGCAGAGAAGGAACTTGTATATAGAGAGAGGAGGCTAATTGGGAAATGTCCTTTAACTCCAGAAGAAGTAAACTCTCTCTCTCTCTCTCTCTCTCTCTCTCTCTCTCTCTGTGTGCATGATATAAGGTACCATCTGCAGATTGTGGTCAATTTTTGAATAACAAATTCAGCATAATCTCTCACATCATGTTGCATCATTACATGATCCTTCTTTTACTATTACTATGCTGTTATCCTTCTGATCATCTGCACTCATAGTAGTTTTCGTTTCTGTGTCGATTGTAGTTAGGTTGTATACTGTAGATTGGTGAGCGATTTATCTTTAACTAGTCAGATTCTTAGCTGTCTATGATTTCCATATTCATTTCTCTAGTTAGATTTTTTATTGCCATTCTAACTTATTATTTCTTTGTCAGCTATGAAAGTGTTGAGTTTCCATAATCGTATACCCCATTCCCTGATGTTATATTCCAATATGCCATACTTAAAGTGGCAAGTTCCTTTGCTCCAATCCTTTTATCCATTGCATATGTTCATTATTTGTTTGATGCAGTTCACATCCAATATTCCATGCTTGATGTTCATGGTGATAAGAGTCTTAGTTACTAAAGATAAAATTAAGTGAAACTTGAATGCATAAGCAAAGTGGTTTTCTATGCTTTCTAAATCCTTGATGTTTTCTTGGGGTGTATAATTGAAATGAAATTGATTAAAAATACGTATACTGTTGCTCCCTTAAGCACGCTGCTCTTTAGCTGTGACATATCATGTATCCGAAGTTCTTGCTTGCAGGTAGGCCTTGTCTTACAAGCTATGGGTTTCAACAACTCTGCTCGGATCTACTTGGCTGCTGGTGAGCTGTTCGGTGGTGAACGTTTCATTAAACCATTCAGGGCGATGTTTCCTCACCTTGAGAACCATAGCACGGTAGGACCATCTGAAAAATTCGAAGGAAATGCCCGAGGGCTGGTTGGTTCTGCTGTGGATTACATGGTAAGCCTACTATCAGATATTTTTATACCAACATATGATGGACCTAGCAATTTTGCAAATAATCTTATGGGGCACCGGCTATATTATGGCTTCCGAACAACAATCCAACCCAATCGAAAAGCTCTAGCTCCCATATTTATGGATAGAGAGAAAGGCCATGCAGATGGCTTCGAGGAGCGCATCAGGCAGGTCATGTTCAACTCTAAATTTGGCAGGCCACACAAGCGTGTGCATCCAGAATCTTTCTATACGAACTCATGGCCTGAGTGCTTCTGCCTGATGGCCCCTGCAAACCCTGCTGATAAATGCCCTCCTAATAACATCTTGGAAATTCTGCATGGTCAGCTGCAAAGCCAACGAGGCAATGATTCAGAACCTGCCATGATGTCCTACAGAATAGACAGTTCAGCCTCGCAAGAGGAGGTTCAATATGGATCGTAGCTTGTTCATTTCCTCTATACGGCACCCTCTTTTGTCAAAGCCCTGAGTTATCTGACAATGAATTGCAGCAGATTTATCTAATTGATGAAACCTCAAAGCTCAAACCTGAGCTCAAAGGATGTCGAAGAATTGTTTCCCGAATCATTACATAGATGGACTTTATGAAATTTTCTGTGTGCTTTCTGTTGATGCTGATGAAGTGGTGCCACTTTAGATCAGGACATCAGGGAGCATACTATTGGATATGCCTCCCTCATTAATCGGCCTTTGCGGCTACTGTAAGAGAAAATTTTTCCCCTGTTCCTAAAATTATCTTTGTAGATTAAGTGTGCTCTCTTCATGGAAACATGTAAGGGAGCCGGATGCTATTACATGTCATAGTAATGTATATTTTCAAATGCAGATATTTGATGTTGGTTTCGATGGAAAATTTATGTTGCAGCTTATATTGCAGTCCTTTCATTTCCTACTTCCATAATTCAAAATCTTACTAACCTATACTGTCTTGTTGGGACTCGTAGCATAATCGATTCACCTAAATCATTGAACCAATATATTTTAGGAACAACACAGTCGCAAGTATCTTAGATTTAAGACCTGTCAATATGCTCCATGCTGAGGTTAAACTGATTAAGGTCTACATGTAGCTATCATAGAGTTGAATCAGGCTGCAATCTGGTTGCGGAGTTACAGAAGGTTCATCAACTAATGATGCTAGAACTCGCTGTGAAGGCAAAGTGAGAAGAACATTTAACATCTTGTTCTACTATATCATCAGATTTATAGGCTGCTAACTGATATCATGGTCTCATGCCAGTCATCTTCCCAATATGGAACACACCACAAGAAGCAAACAGTCTACTTGATGTAGTAAGGGAGGTCAAGGACATAGAGGAGGAAGTACGCCCAGATGACGCCGGAGACGCCCCCGAAGAAGAATCCTCCGGTGAACTGCGCCCATCCCTCCGCCGTCTGCAGCTTGTCCGCCTCCTTCTTCCTGCCGGTCAGCGTCAACGTGGGCGCGGTCGACGGCTCGCCCTCCTTGAACGACGCGACGCCATACATGGTGAGGCAGACGCTCAGAATCACGACGAGGCCGGCGGCGGCGAGCGAACCCGCCGCGCCGGCGTACTCCGTGTTGCGCAGGGGTCCGGCCTTGACGAACGGGCCGACGAGCAGGTAGCCGTGCGCCAGGCCGACCTCGACGCCCCGCAGCAGCGGACTCACGGCGGTGCGGTAGGCCGGCAGGTTGGAGAGGTACCACGCCACCAGCGGACTGGAGGTCACCGGCGTCTCCAGGCTCCCTATGAATGGGTCACCATTGATGGGCTGAATCACTTGGTACGTTGGCTGCCATGAACTCGGAAGCAACACGAAGACATGAATCATCTGCTGTTGCATGCAAATCACTGACCAAATCTACAGATCACGTTCCTCACCTTCTCTGCCTGGATGGCTCTAACTGTGAGGGAAGGCTTCCTTCTGGATTGCAAATCTCTCAATGGTGTTCGTGAGATGCCTTTGGGGATCAACAGACACCTGCTACTGGAAGAGAGCAGGGAGCTCTTCAACTGGCTGGCCATGGGAGAGATGGAGGCTGTGGCCATCCTGCACCAGCTCTTCTTCTACCACAGGAACAGAGATGGAAATGGAGAATACCTTAATGGTTTCTGGAAGGCGATCACTTAGCTCTGAGGTGTCGAAATTTGTGTTCCTCGTTCCATGGACGGAGTCCCAATCCTATCCTTATCTCAGATCCAGATTGCGGTGGACAGTAAGACATAAGCGTTTAAGGAGGAAACCAAAGGGAAATCATACCACGTCCTTAAATACTTTTATCTATGTCGTGGGCCAAGTTGTGTTTGTATCCAACTGCCAACTCACGGATCTATATGTCTCTAGCTGACAACCACGAATTATGTCGCGATCGAGTACGAAATAACGCTGCACACAAGTGCGAAACGGCGCCCAAATATCGCTATTGTCCGAAAACCTATTGGAGCCCACAGGGAGCGACCATGTTTAGCCTCCACGTCTTCGCCCAAACGACACCTCCAGCACATCGTACCACGGGCCCCGTTACCATGGAACGCAGAAGTAGAATTCCTTTCGAGAGTTTCGAAGATTCGATCACGACCGCCTCGCAATGGGTGTCGAGAAAGATGGGAAGGAGGGGAGATCGCTTCGATCGATGGTAATACTGTGATCTTTCGATAGCACGGAAAGGGAGGAGATGGAGGATAGAGAGGCGGAGGTTCCACCTCTCAAGTTTGGCATGGTGGCGGAGGAAATCTACCGCTCGGGATTCCCCACAGCCACCGATTTCGGCTCCTTGGAAGAACTGATTATCCGAACCAGGTGTTTTTACTGTCCCTTTTATTTCTTTCCTTTGTTTTGGACCGACGGCGACGTGGTTGATGCTATTGAAATGGGGGATTTGGCTGCAGGTTCTTGTGCCTGGAGCCTCACCCGGAGAATATAATTCGCTTCCCTGGATTCGTCTGTTCCTGTTCGGAATCGAAGGTAGCAATGTAAGCATTTTCTTTGTGCTTCTAATGTAATTATGTCTAGAAATCGTTCCCTTGTCAATTTGATCTGGAAATTCTTTTGAATGTTTGTGGTTGATGCACCTTTTTCACTTTCTTTCTTAAATTTCTGGATTTTTATATAAACGCATATCAATTTTCAATCTTGTCATCATTAGTAGAATTTGTGTCAATATTTTAAGCCTTTGTGCAATTATAAGGTTGGGTAAGGTTAAACTCTGTAATGAGGAGCCAGTACATCGCAAGCCTTTTCTTCAATATATTGAGGAATTCTTCTGAGAAATAAATTTTTGGATAATGTGGGTGTTCTTTACATATTCTAGTTTTGTAATGTAATGCTGAAAAACTCTCTTGATACAGAAAGTTTTGGATAATTTGATTGTTCTTTTATTAATCCTACATTTGTAGGAATGGGGAAAACCAATGACTAGCAAGTTAATAGAGTAGTCAGTTAATTTGTTCTTTTTAGTTGTTGGTAAATAAAGTCAGAAAATTATAGCACTTGAGTTTTATTTTTGAAGGTGATAAAACTATAGAAACGAATGATAATTATTTCTTTTAGTTGTTGGCAAATAAAGTCACAGAAGCTTATAGCACATGAGTTTTATTTTTAAAGGTAGATAAATCTATAGAATATAATGGTAATTAGTTCTTTTAGTTGTTGGTAAATAAAGTCATAGGAACTTATAGCAGATGACTTTTTGCTTTTAAAGTTAGATATAACCTATGGAAATTAGTTGTTGGTAAATAAAGTCATAGGAACTTATAGCAGATGACTTTTTGTTTTTGAAGTTAGATATAACCTATGGAATCCAATGATAATTAGTTCTTTTAGTTGTTGGTAAAGGAAGTCATAGAACCTTATAGCACTTGTGTTGTTTCTAAAGGTAGATAAACCTATCGATCTAATGATAATTAATTCTTTTTAGTTGTTGGTAAGTAAAGTCATAGAAACTTATAGCACATGAGTTTTGTCTTTAAAGGTAGATAAACCTGTAGAATCTAATCTTCTTTTAGTTGCTGGTGAATAAACTAATAGAAACTTATAGCACATGAGTTTTGCTCTCAAAGGAAGATAAACCTGTAGAATCTAATCTTCTTTTAGTTGCTGGTGAATAAACTAATAGAAACTTATAGCACATGAGTTTTGCTCTCAAAGAAAGATAAACCTATGGAATCTAATGATAATTAGTTCTTTTTGTTGTTGGTAAATAAACTAATAGAAACTTATAGCACATGAGTTTTGTTTTTAATATATAAACCTATAGAATCTAATGATAATTAGTTCCTTTTAGTTGTTGGTAAATGAAGTAGAAACTTATAGCACGAGTTTCGGTTTTAAAGGTAGATAAACCTATAGAATCTAACGAATGATAATTAGTTCTTTTCAGTTGTTGGTAAGTGAAGTCATAGAAACTTATAGCACTGGAGTTTTGTTTTTAAAGGTAGACAAACCTATAGAATCTAATGAATGATCATTAGTTTGTTTCAGTAGTTTGGTAAATAAATCATAGAAATTTATAGCACCTGTGTTTTGTTTTTAAAGGTAGATAAACCTATAGAATCTAATGACAATTAGTTTGTTTTAGATGTTGGTAAATGAAGTCATAGAATCTTATAGCGCATGAGTTTTGTTTTCAAAGGTAGATAAAACTTTTAGTTGTTGGTAAATAAAGTCATAGAACCTTATAGCACATAAGTTTTGTTTTAAAAGGTATATAAACCTGTAGAATCTATTGATTTCCAGGCCATTCATGATTGAAGTTATCTTCTTGTTTGCGACTCGGTTATATGGGAAAGTTCAATATCTTAAGACTCCTAAGTAGGACATGCGTCTCAAAATTTTATCAAATTGGATCTGTTTGGGCTAGTAGATCTCTCTTTCTCTCTCTATCTATCTATCTCTAAGGCCACTTTTTTTTATGTGCGAGAAGAATTAGGATTTCTGATTCTAGGTGAGTTGGAATCTTGAAGACCAGATTGGATACCTCTTATGACATCAGTTCTTGTTTCCAGTATTTAGCCATCTGGTAAGGCAGAACCTGTATTAGCCACGGTTTACTGTCGATGCTACTGCACATACTTTGTCCTTTATATGCTTAACTCTACCGCATTTTAGGAAACCGTGTTTGAGCATACTGGCAATACTCGTTTTATGTTTGATGTAGTGCAAAATAAAATAGAAAACAACCCTCTTTTTAGATGAATCTCCTTTATAATGATCATAATTCTCCATAATATGATATATGATAATATCTCATATTTCTTGATACACGGTACCAATATTCTGCATCTGCAGGAACCGGAAATTGACAAGGGGTTGGGTTTGACACGTAGATAATCCGACGTCCCGTCCCGTCCATCACTGATTTGATGACTCGAGTCTAACTAGGCAGCTAACCTCTGGTGAAGCGTGCTTTATAAACACGTCCCTTCGGTTCGCCGAGAAGCCATCCCACCTCTCGTAGAGTAAGTCATGTCTTAAAAGTGCGTTACGAATCTCCTCCGTTGGCGACCGCACCGAGGGGCAAAAGGCCTCGTCGTCTCCCAGTCCGGGGGCAGTCTCGTCAATTCGTAATAACAGTCACCGACGCGTTTCGGCACTTCATTGGCCAAGTCTATCAGGGACGGTCCTCGGTACCGGACACGTGATCACCTCCGGGTTTGAGCAGGACTCCCGATTGCGTTATCCACGTTGACCCACTTCTCTCGCCTAATTGTAGGTTCCGGGGCCCATCAGAATCATCGAGTAAATCGCACCAGCCCGTGTGAGTTAAGTACATGGCTGATTAGATGATTGACCAATGTACTTAGCTGTTTTGGGTAGTAGAGAAGAACATGAGTGAGAGACACGTACGGTAATCACCCATAGAATGTGTTTTATCCTTCTTTAATTAATCCCTTAAAAAGAGAACACTTACCCACAAATGTCGTCATTTATTACCAATTGCTTTCTGTTATAAATATAATACGTTTATTTAAGGTGGACCCACGTTAGAGGCGTCGTCCCACAGCTTTGTCCAATAACAAGGCAGCAGGCGTTAGGATAAGTCCTTGTACGGTTTTAAATAAAGAATAAAAAAAAAAGAAAAGAAATGGAGGGGTTTGTTCTTACCGTCGCCGCTTCTTTGGTCGAACGGGTGGTGACGAGCAGAGTGGGACGCATACGGAGTTAGCCACATTCCTCTCCCGCTTTTGAGCTGTTGGTGTTCGTCGCCTCCAGAAGCTTCTCGGCACTCTCGATCGTTCCGACCCACTTGTTTATCCTTCGTCTTCCTCACTCCCGATCGTTAGGCTCCGTTCATGCTTCCTTCGTCGTCTCCATCGATCTTGATCCAGATGGTTTCTTCCGTTCCTTCTCTCTCTCTCTCTCTCTCTCTCTCTCTCTCTCTCTCTCTCTCGTCTTTGGATTTCGTTCGCCTCGTTCCGATCGGGGAAGATTGCTCATGCTAAAGAAGAGAAAGAGATCAAACTGTTTCGTTCTTGATTCTTGTTAGTGTTTTCTTGATCTCCTTTTCTTGGGCATGTGTGGATTTTGGGTTGCGAGCTCGAGTCTTCTCCTGATATGCATCTTGTTGTGTCTCGTTGATAGTGGATTCCCTGATTCTTTTTGTTTTCTGTTCCCTTTCCGATTCTTAGTTCCTCGTTTTTGTTGTTGCGTTCTTGATCTGTCGACAATTCTTCTTCCTGATACCTCTCCTTTTTCTTCCTTATTTCGAATCCTATCGCTGCCACGAACCCAAAAAAAATCGTGCTGTCATTGTTTCTTGCTTCTATTGTTCTTGGGATTTTGTGGATTTTGGGTTGCTCGATAGAGTCTTCCTTGTGTTGATGATTCGTTTGGGTCTTGTTTTCGCTGGTGATGATCTATCTCTGATCCTTTTTCTCTTTTTCTTATTTCGAATTTCTATGCTTTGTTGTTTTTGGTTCTCGAAGAAGCGTGATGTTTGGTTGTACGAGGGTTTGCAAGATTCGAACTATTTGAAGCGGATGGATCTTTGTCGAGGTGGGGTGGTTTGCGACTTCTCTTTCTTTCTTCTTCCTTGTGTTATGATTTATGATCATCAGACCAATCAAATGTAAGGTACATATTTGTGGATTTGTCTGGTGATCGTAATGTTGATATGGGCTTGGCAGATAATGGGGTCGGTTTGTTTGCATGAGCGTGGTTTGGTTGACAATGAGAGAGAGCACGCGGGTCCATGACCCTTGCCAGCTTCCATGGTTGTGTACTAGCGTGCTCCTTCTGGTTGTCAACCCAAGATCACCATTCTAAGTTTCTCCTCCTCCTTGCCCGTGGAGTTCTTGACCCGATACGTATATATATTTATGGTTGCTTCATCCTTTACATATTCTTAAATCGATTCTCTGCTCTTTCTTTTGGTCTATTTAGTTGTGTTTAATCACTTAATCATACTGTGTTGAGCTAAGGAATTTTAAGTTGGGGTAAACATTGAAATCTATTCGACGACCTATTTCATTGTTGATGCATGATGAGTCTTGAGTTACTTTGTAAGGATTGATTGGAACAACAGGGATCATTTTGGCCACAATATATTTACATGCTAGTAATTTTGTATTTGTATGTCTTCCACTTTCAGGCATAATCTCATCAACGATGGTATGCTGCTTATTAATGTGTTCTTCCTTTCTTCTTGTTGGTTTATTATTTCTATCATGGGTACTCAAACGACTCAGAAATTACATACTCTATTGATTGGAACAACAGAGATCATTTTGGCCACAATGACATGCTAGTAATTTTGTATTTGTATTTGTCTTCCACTATCAGGCATGGTATGCTACTTATTGATGTGTTCTTCCCTTCTTCTTGTTGGTTTATTATTTCTATCATGGGTATTGAAACAACTGAGAAATTACATACTCTATTGATCGGAACAACAGGGACTATTTTGGCCACAGGATATATATTGCTTTACATACTAGCAATTTTGTACTTGTATTTGTCTTCCACTTTCAGGTTTAATCTAAACAATGATGGTATGCTATGTATTCTTCGTTTCTACCTGTTGATTTATTAATTCTTTCATTTGTCATGGGTGCTCAAAGAATCGAGAATGATATCCTCTACTGTCTCATAAAAAATGCCTAGCTTCGGTTGAGGATTATTTGTCATTTTGGCTCGATGCGTTTTTGCTGTATATTAATTAGATAAGATCTAGATATAGCCCATTCTTCCTCTAGAATAGATGCCTTAGGCAGTTGGAGTGTAGTGGCCAAACAAACACTCCATCTCATAATACCATTAAGATGATTTATTTTAAATGATTCAAGACCAGCAATGGAAAAGCAAAAGAAGTTGATACTTTTTCTATCTGTATTATTAAACAGTTGTCTTGTATGAGCATATAAAAGAAAAAGATGAATGACAAGGAAAGCAAGATAATGCCCTTGTAGAGGAAGTAAGGCTAACAAGGCAACATTGTTGCTGAGCTTGGGTATCCATGCTCGATATTACAGCCAGTGTTGTCCCGCAGATGCTATACCTAATGTTGAAGTAATATGAATTTGGTATTTGATTTCTGTACATCCTTTCTAGGTCTTGTCGGTTATAAAATTGAGAACATGAATAGTGAAGATACGGCTGATGTTTTATCTCTTCTTTCAAGTATTCAAATGAAGATACTTATTCTGTACTTTTACATGTTGCTGTAGGTTTGCTTTCTCAGAGTTACTATTCAAATAACCCATATGCTGATCATACAACAAACTGTTAGTTCTACATAAACTGGGGGGTAATAGCTTTGTTTGGCATTTAGACAGCTAACTGTTGGCATCAAGAACTTTGGTGGGCATACACATTAAATTTTTGAACGGGAAATCTGAGGTTGATTAGAGTCAGTTGAGTGAAGTCAGCAACTGCAATTTTAAGACTTTCGAGGAGTCACTATGAGTATATAACGGGATATATGGCATTTGATGTTAAAACATAAAAAAGAAGCCCATGACTCATGCTGGTCATTGAAGTTATGTGTCGATGCTTTTCTGTATGTGCATTAAACTTGGTGACTAGATATGTTGTTTTGGAAAATATATGTTGTTTTCTTGGGAGGAACTTGCAGGATGATCATTGATAGATAGGGCCTGCACCAGAAATTTTGTGTTTCGGAGAGATGAATGATAATTTATATCTTTAAGGTAAAGTTCAAATCAAGTCCTATCGACTGCCCTTGGTCATTGATACTTACGAAGTTTTTATTTCAACATGAACGGGTTTGGTCATTTCTCCATTTGACAGACAAGGATTTGATCGTTTGTTACAACAACCTTTGATTTATAAGGAAGGTGCAGAAGGCAGAGTTGGAATTCTGCTTTACTGTTCATGTAAGGTTACTAATGTTACAACATTAGGAACTCCAGTTCTGTGGCACAGGAAGGTGAGTTCGATGGATGATTCATTCATTTAGCAAACTGCTCGTTGATTCCATGGCGTTTGTTGAGATCAGGAATTAGTTGCTTTGGCAACCTTTGTTTGAGAGACTGCTTTGGCAACAGTCTGATTTCTCCCAAGTTTTGGATATATTAAGAGATATACGCTACATTATTGCAAGTTTTCTTTATATTTGTGATATGATTTCACTTGTATATGAGAGTGATCACCGTTCGCATTTCACTTGTGATGTATCTTTTTTATATTTGCGTATCGTGTTCTATAGATTTGTTCTCTTTGGCGCATGACGGGGAAGCTGGGTGACTGTTTCCAAAACTCTAGTGCTTTGGGGAACACGAAGCCTTTGGATGTCGGAGCCATATCTTTTGTTCTAAATCACGTAGTGCACTCACTGAATTATGAGTTACAACATTAGTTAAAAGAATTGACCAGAGTTACAGCAAGCACCTAGCCACGAACAAGACCACCCCCAACTTCTCAATCATAACATGGAAGGAAATGGAAAAAAATGAATAATGATAAATGAGAATAAACATTATGGAAAGTTAGACAGGGATGAAGAATGAATTGGAAAACATAAAACTAGTGTAACAAAATTCATTTACTACAAGAAAAATCAAACGCAGTAAATGTCACTGGATTGGATGAACAAAGTAAAACTAAATGTTCAAATCTCCAGCTGCATTTCAGAAAAAATAAAACCAGGCTTCCTTCCATGAGAAACAATAATAAGTTAGGCCTGAACAAGCTATGATTTAAAGTTATCAAGTGCTATAAGAAAACATTAAAAATACTTCCCCGATCTTTTGGAACTTGTCTGACGAACCCTGCCAAATAGTAAAATTTTGCACGTTTGAACTTCCACCATAGCTTACATATATATAGGTAGTGACATCCTGGCCTTTGGTTAAGAATTAAATGATTCCTTTGTCCTTTCATTATTTGAAGCTCCAGATGTCCTGCAATACCTAGATTCAAGTATTTGGATGGAGGTCTAGCAGCATCATTCCCAGACATTAAAGCAATGCACTTCAATATAAATCATAAATCATCACATTTTGAAATTCTAACTGCCAAAAAAAACTCTTAAATTCACAACCTAAAATGGAACCAAGGTATTTGAGGATGATTATTGGTCAAAAAGGCTATGCTATAATTCTAACTCGATACTAACAATATATTATGCCTTTTGGTCAATAACAAACCCTACAAACCCTACTCTATTGCCCCTTTTGGTCAATAACTAAAGTGAGAAATAATATATTTTCAAGCATCAAGGCCATCTTTCAAACTTCCATTTAAAATTTTTTCCCTTTTTTTACGGTTTTCATTCCAATCATCTAAATTCTAAAACCAGTTCGTGTTCCCTACTTTCTCCTGACTTTGTAAATATTCAGGTTTTTCCAGGAATCAAAAAGAATATTACAATCCGAATCCTATACATGATCCAACTAGACCTACTCCATTAATAGTCTATGGCGATCTTAATCTTCTCAATTATCAGCAATGATACCTCTACCTCAAAATTCAACAACGTGCACTTATTATAGCAAGAAGTGAACTTCACAGATAATCTGTAACATAAACTCCACGTTTGTATAACCTATAAAATAAAATACACATTTGCACCTACACATAATGGCCTTACTTGTTTCATGTTGAACAACAAAATTAAGCCTTCGTTTGCAACTACTATATGGATCTCCTTTCACATCACTGTGCAAGTAAAGATCAAAGGATTGGGTCAAAGTTAGGTCTAGCTGAATCCAGGATAAGCCACGAGTCTGAATCTAAACCTCTTTTAATCTTCTGTTTTTGAAGCATTTTTTAGGGGGACTCTTTTGTTATTCTTTACACAATGTATTTACACAATGCGGATACATCGAATCAGCCATTCTTCAAGTTTAGGAAGGAATCTTAACACGACTTCAACAATCTGGATTGAAAAAAAAAAGGTATTGTTAAGTCTTTTGTATTCAACTTTTAAAATGAACTATGTGATCACTGAGTTTGTTTAGGACATTTGGCCTAGATAACTCATTGCCTACCTATGCATTTATTTCATCATCATGCCTTTAATAAAGATGATTAAAACTAAGATTCATATGCCTAAGATCAATATTAGCAGCTGTTATGGCAGTGGAAAACACTAGATTGGTATAACAGGATTACCAAAATTTGCAATATAGTTGAAATAAAAAAATTAAGTCAAAATTATAAAACGCACGATACCTAGCTTTTGCAAATCTTTTACGCAGACAATTTTGTCCGCAAAAGCAAAATCAGTGACAGTAATGTTATGGACTTAGCTGGTTTTGTCTAAGTCGTGCGGCTCCCTTACGTGTCCGTCCACAAAGGTCAGCCTCCCCGAAGTCTCTCATGGTCCCTTAGGACATACAAAAGAGAAAACGGGTTAGAAAAAACACCTCACTAAGGATCCACAAGCAAACATTTCCGAAAATACTTCATAGACAATGCAAATTACGAACAGACTTTACAAGCTCTGAACAATTACACAACAAAGGATTAAAATGATCCACTATAGACGAAAAATCTCTCACCAGTGTCCACATGACACAACATTTATTTATAAGCCTAAAGTGGCCACTAAACCCCACTAAAATGAGACTATAAAGCTTTCGACCGTCCCTCTACATGTTGTGTAAAGCATGAACATACCAAAAGACACGGACATACATAAGCATTACATCAAACATCCTATTTAGAAATTTGTCTATGATAGTAAGGAGATAAATGTGAGCCAGCACACAAGGAATCAGTCCTAGACTGACAATTCTTATGAATAAAAGCTCAATCAGACATATACATAAAGGTCATGAACTGAACCTAGGTGACCTAGTCTAGTGTTCTAGCTCGTTCTCAATTATATCGTCATCAACAATGACCATCACATGCACACAATGTGCATTATGGCAGAGGCAGGTCAACTTCTAACCACAGCAACAATATTAGCAAGGTCGCATCCCTGCTCCAAATGATGCATCATAGACCTTTCCCTTCTCACCAACCATTATTTGGGATGTAGTGACAACAGTGACCATTTCACCAACATGTTAAGTTCCATGTTAATAGCTTCTTAGCCGCCTCATCACCCTTGAACTCATCTTATCTCAGAGTTTCAATCTCACATCAAAGAATATCATTATCTCCAAGGACAGTTGGCAGCCTTGCCATTTGATAACTCAGTTTAAGATGTTATTCAACTATTGGAGATGTAAAAACCCGCAAAAGTTATTTGTTTCATAAAAGGTGGGGAAAACCTACAATGCACTATTAGATTAGTTATTAGACAATAATGTCTACGTTGAACAGTTAGATAATTCCTATGATCCAAAATTTCTTTTCTATGACAATAATGTCTACGCTGAACAGTTGGGTTTTTGGCTTTTGGTACTGTAATCTAAAGTTACTATCTAAGATATCCAAATAAGCAAGATCCAAGGTCAAAGCACACATAGGTAAATACATCAAAGAAGAAACAACACAATCAAAATGGTTATGCATTTGAAAAACATGTACTTGCACATTAATCCTCGAGACTTGTAATGTTATATAATCTGTAAACAATCCATTTGTTCGGCATTGCCTGTATTTGTTTGTCATGTGTGTATTTTGCAAATTGAACAAAGCTAATTATTTAATTACAATTGTCAAATTCAATGAAAAGGTTATGAAAGTAAAAAATAGATTAGTAAGACTATAACAATAAACAAAATCCTTGACTTCAGGAATGGTTAAGTCAAAACTTGTAGCAAGGATGATAATATGAACAAAGCCAACGTTCAAAGCTGCTAAAATATATATCTGCGCCAGGTAGACCTGATTGGGATGATTGGGTTTGAAACTTCTTGTGTTGAAGTTCAACAAAATATGTCTTGCCGCTCTCTTAGTCCTTCCTTCCTTCCATCGAAATGTCCATACAAAAGTATGCATAATCTCTTTATATAGACAAACAAAAAAAATAGATGGATCTGGGTTTTCCTCACTCAATATAAGCATCACTGTTGGTGCTTTCTGCAAATGGACTTGAATCTTTTTAATTTTATGATAATGTAGTTTGATAACATGACTAAGACAATAACCACCATCTAACCTGGTAGAAAACAGCATCCCAGTATTCCCGAGGTAGCATAAACATATCAATTGTGGCTCTCCAATTTATAACCAAAGGCAGAAATTCATAATAGACAACCTTAAACCTTTGCCAGCTTTCTTTCTTCAAAATATCTTACACTGTGAATAAGAATATTCATAACTAGTAATACAATATATCAGTTCTTGGTTCTATCTATCACAATCGAAGAACAAATGCATCATTAAGGAAACCATACCGTCACCAACAAGACTAAGCTCAGAGGACTAATACCAGAATGTAAATATCTGTAATAAAACAAATCTTTTTTGTTCCATACTTACCACCGAATCTTCTAAAGTTACATGTCATTCATGAAATATCAACTAGATATGATGACAATAATTTGCACTGTTTACCTAACTCAGACATTCCTTAGCCTAAGACACCACAATACAAACTCAACGGAAGAACAATACGTGTTAGAGCGAACGAGGAAACTATCACTAACAAGACTGATCTCCAGGAGATAAAACCAGCACGTAAGATGGACCTATTCTTTGTCGTTCTTTTGATGAGTTTTCCTAATTCTTAACACAAACATAACTGAAGAAAACGAACAACAACATGAATAAGAGGGAGCTAAAGAATTAAGCGTGAATCGATCAAAACGTACCAAGGAAGAAAAAGAGGGCGAGCAGGAGAAGCTGCCTTGTGAGGCGACCGCGTGTGACAACGAGAAGGAGCACGCTAGTGCACAACCATGACCGCCGCCATAGCTTGCGAACCGGCGTGCTCTCTCTCGTTGTCAACCAACGACGCCCACGCAAGAACGCTGGAACCCACAAATCTCATCATCTGCCAAGTCGATCCCAAACCAACATCCATCAGAAAAATCCACATACATACAGCTTCCATATTCTTGACC
The DNA here is from genome assembly GCF_036884655.1 of Musa acuminata AAA Group. Lineage (NCBI taxonomy): Eukaryota > Viridiplantae > Streptophyta > Magnoliopsida > Zingiberales > Musaceae > Musa > Musa acuminata. The sequence continues at coordinate 48,609,479 of NC_088334.1, read as the reverse complement.
CTATGACGATCGTCATAGGAGAAGATGAAGAAGAAAAGAAAACTTACAATCCACAGCCTTAACGCATGCGATCTGTAAACTTGGAGTTCCATCGACCCAAGATTCTTTGGAAACCCTCAAACCACCAAAAAAGATTCCTCATGAAATGGAATCCGGAAAAGGAAGATAAAGAAACAAGAATCCGAGACCCAAAATTAACAAAGAGACAAGAGAGAGCGTTCGATCAAATTCCAAAGATCAACAACCCGTACACCCTAAGATCAAGCAAACCGGTTCAAGAACGAAAACCCTTACGGGATCCAACCGAACACGCAGAACTTCCAGATCTCAACCACCCAATCCCAAAAAGAAGACGACAAAGATGAGAAATCACCGATCGAAACCAAGAGAGAAGCCGAAGAAAGATGGAGCGGAGAGATCGAGAGAGAGGAGAAGCTTTCGGAAACCAAGAAAGCAACAGAGCTGTTGACGAGATCTCTCGGTTTGCTTCCGCTCGCTCATCTCCGCCTTCCTTTAAAAGAAGGGTTCGGAGAATAAACAAAATTTGTCGCCAATAATATATATATAACAGTAAATGAAAGGACAACAAAACGGCGTGCAAACCGTTTTATCGCCGATTGCTTGTACGCCCGTTTGAATCATCTCCTGCACCGTTTTCCAGTCCCTGAAGGGCCACTCACGCACACACCCCTGCGTTCTCGAATGGGCCCCGAAGCTGCAAATGTGGGGTACGCCAGGGGGCGGCTCGGATCGCGTGAAAACATTTGGCTTTAAAGGCGCTGTCCGGATGCCGAACGTGGTTCCCATCTTACAGTCCAATCGAATGACGAAACGTGTACCGGGAAGTGGGGGTGGCCATTGTACGGAGATGCCCCCCTGACGTCATGAAATTACGAGATTACCACTCGTTCCCGTCGACGCCCTCTGGCGAGGGGAAGAGATCGCATTCATCGGTCTTATTTTTCCTCGGTGAAAGAAGGACGAGAGTACGTCTCTTTTGCTTGGGGAAGACGCGACGTTTGTCCTCTTGGGTCATATCGGAGATCATGATCAAACGGTGAGTAAAACTTGAATGGCACGGTCACAAGAGCTGCTGCCGTCCGACTCGGCTCGCGACTTCGGATACGGAGGGCGATGGCGGCAACGGAAGGGCACCAACAGACACTGGTCGTGACCGAAGTTGGGGCACGCACCCCGACCTGACCAACGTGTGGCGACCGGAAGGGAATCGACGCCTATCGTGTGGTAGGGCGTAGTGTGGGGTTCGCGATGGGACAGGGTAGGACGAGTCGAGGGACTGGGGGTCGGGATCAAGTATACATCGGGACCGTACAAAATTGAGGGACGAGTGAGATGGACCGTTTGATTCAAAACGGATTCCGTTTTAGTTCTTGGGACGATGTTATACCCCTGCACACGAATTCTGGGACACGTCCGCCTTCACTATACGACCAACCTGCGATCGCCGCGAAGTTAGGGATTGAGACCACTGCCAAGCCAGGTCAGCTTGGGTATAAATAATTCGATTTTTTATTTTAAAGAACTGAAACAGAATCGACCTTAGACAATTCGATTCCGATTCCTAAGGTTAAAAAATGGATAACCATCGAAACTAATGATTCAAGAACTGAAACTACTAATCATTGTGATATTTGAAATCCAAGAATATCTTTCTTAGCATTAGGCCATGAGTAGCATGGGAGGGAACTGGTGAATGGCTTAAGTAAATAAATCTCTGATGTTTACCTATATATCTTCTCAGTGGTTGAAATACAATTGTGATTCAGAGCTTTTGTTAGGCTTTTGAGTGATTTGCTGGTACATCAGTAGACAAATGTGGGGGGCATCAACTTGAGAAACTTTGTTACGTACCTGATTTATTGACTATATATATGAAGGCTGGTATGTATCGTATCATTGCCCCCAAAACAAACAGATAAAAAGATGAGAAATTATGTAACCAGGTGCCATAGAATTTATAACAAGTAGGGGAGAGGGCAACTATTCATGTTGAGGAATCAGCTCACAATGTATTATATTTTACAGTTACGATCACAAAATCCCCCCAAATGAAAAAGGGTTTGAGCAGACGTGACAAGAGCTTCATAAATTAACACTGCAACCAAATTGCTGAGAAGAGCCTTCTTCAACGTGCAAATGTATCACTCATCTGGAGTTTCTATTTGGCTACTCTGGCTTCCTTTAAAGTAAGCCTAATGCTGAATCTTCAGAACAGGAAATGCTATAACATCCCGTATACTGGCAGAGTTTGTTAGAAGCATCACTAGCCTATCAATTCCGAGACCCTGAAATGACAGCAAATCATGATAAATCTCATCCGGATCAATTTGTATCAAGCATTGAGATGTAATCTACCTAGAATAAGTTCTGGAGAAACCTGTCAAACACTCTTTGAACAACAGTCTTCGAATCATTAAAAACTTAATTTTGTTCATTATTTTTAACTGAATGATTCTTTGAACAATTCTCTCAAATTCATTAAATCCAGAATTAATGTAGTAATTGTTCAACTATTCATGAATTTAGAAACATATTTCCCAGTAATTCAAGAACCACTACCAATTACAAGATAGTGATGCTATCATGGCTAATTTAGGAACCCAAAGAAAAGTTCTATTTTTCATCTTACATTGATTATTCAATATTTGGCAAGACAATCCATAGCTTTGACAAATGTTGAAGCCCAAGATTGCAAAAGAACTAGGCGGACCTACTTTGGCTTCATTTTGACTATTAAAAAGAAAGGATTACACATACCTTTTTCTCAACCAAAAAGTACACTAAACAATATAAAGGGGAGTTCAGAATCAGCAGACATACAAGAAAATTCAGTTCAACTGTTTAAAAGGTTACTTCTTTTTTCAACAAAATAGTAATAGAAAAAGAAGTTCAGAAAGCAACAATTCACTGGCAGAATCAGTTCAAATATTTCTAAATTTTCTAACAAATATATTCTGCCCAATTGCAGGAGGATATTTTCGTAAACATATTATAACATAAGCAAAACAGGAATAAATACTTAACAAAATCAGGAAACTTGTCCCATAAATGGCTATGCATTGACATCACAAGCTCCATGTCATTTAGATTTTAGTTATATTATATAGATGTGTAATGCTCTGCAAATTGAACTAGATTGACAAACATTTGAATGTCTTATGCTGGACATGATGGAAAAAAAAACTCAAAAACTTAGAAAATGACCAGAAGATAAAGGGAATATGCCTAGGAAGAAAAATAATCATACCATTCCTGAAGCTGGGGGCATGCCATATTCTAAAGAAGTTAAAAAGTCTTCATCAAGTGAAACTTCATAAGAGTAATCATCAAACTCTTTTTCCCCTTCAACATATTTTGAGTTTGAAACTAGTGTTGCTCGCTTGTCATTGTGCTGCTTTATTTGCTCTTCAAAGCGAGATCTCTGTCCCATTTGCAAAAAAGAATTCAACAAAGACTTTTAGCAGGGACAATGTTACACTATTCTAACTATTTTGAGTTTTTAAGCAAGCCCAGGTCACCGAAATACATGACACAGTTTAAAATGATGCATGACGTGACCCATGATATCATATTTATGTGAAATAAATTCACTGCATTTAGGCAAGTAGATGACAAATTTGTTCATATTTGATCTTTCAATTGTAAGTGTCGAGACAAGTTGATAAGCAACATCTTCATCCATACTCAAATTAAAGGCTAAAAGATAGCATGACATGAAAATGAACATGAGATTTGGATCTTGATGTGAAGATAGTCACGATGACATGTAAAAAAAAACTAGTTTTCAAGGGTGAAATTACCATTAGTACACTCTAGAGAAAGACCTCATTTTTCATGACATTCTACCATGCTGGTACTGTTTAGACATGTCATGCTTCTGTTTTGTGCCAATCAGCATTTTCTATGCTGGTTGGCACAGACTAAAAATTGGCATAGCCATGTCGGTACCTCCCGCACAAGTTGACATGACACATGATGATACTTCAAAAGAATAGTACGATCAGCATAACAATCACTTGCACTTGATGATGTGCTTTTAGATGTGCTAAACCAGCTTAAAAAATCTTGTAAATGGTATCAATCAATCTAAAATCATTCTTAGATAAACAGTTTCTTCTTTGTCCCGTTGCCTCTTCTATAACATGCTTATTAACTTGATGATGCATTTTCACACTAGTCAAACCAGCTTAAAAAATCTTTTTTCTTTTGATGATGACTAATGTAATATATACCAAGTCCAAACATTTCCTTCTCCATGTTTCTCTCAGTAACAATCATCCATCTCATATCCTCATCTATTAGTACATTAATTACCAACAGCTAAACACTATGATCCATCAAATATTGTTTTAATATATATCTTAGCACATGTACCCTTAATAAGAAAAGGGTCATTGTGGTGGACATGATAACCCTAGTCTGTTGGCTTAAAATTTAAAATGGCATGGTGCAGGCTAGGGTTGATTTTTGCCAACCCCATACTTGCCACACTGCCATACTCGCCCGCTCCATACCCATCTGATGCACGAGGGAGAAAATTTACCTGGTCCCCATACTTGGTGTTTTCAATAAAGACTTCCTAGGCCATTGAGTTTACTCCCATATCCTAGTCACCATACACTTCTTGCCCTGGACAAGCAACCACTTGAGTTCCCAAAATAGGCTAACCGTTGAGGCCCCTAAGGCTTACTTTTTTCTCGTGAGTGACCACTTAAATGTTAATCATTTTTGTAAAATAACTAAATTAGGCCAAAAATGAAAGAGATGACAATACTCATCGTCTTGAGGAATGCAGCATATAAATGTATATTTAAAAAAAAAAAAGGTGACAAGAAAAGAAAATTATTTTGGGTACTTGATCAATGAATGATAATAATTATGAATTTGCCAGTTTGACAAGCTGCTTTTCAGTATCCATGTTCTTAGTCATGATGTATGACATGTTCTATGCTTTATTTTTGCTCAATTTGTTATTTATATTTGCATCTTAAGAAGTGTCTTCCAAAAATACCTGTAAAAGGAAATCAGAATATAATTTACCAAGCCTGGGATTATTGTTGAAATGGTTAATATAAAACAATGGACATCAGAAACTTTCATATATTATCTACATACAAAAGTTATGCAAAAGACTAGATTGATTTATCATTTATGACAATTTATAAATTGCTAAAAATGTTTGCACTTAATTTTTCATGTACATACCCTAAAAATTTGAAAAAATAATTACCTGATCCACTGGATCTGTAAGTTCTGAGAACGCATTAGCAATTTCACGACCACAAATATAAAGTTCAAACCGCTCAGTCAATCCTTTTTGCCTATACAATGGAGATAAAGCTTAGCAACACAAATATAAAGTTCAAACCACTCAATCAATCCTTTTTGCCTATACAATGGAGACAAACATTAGCACCACAAATTTAGAGCAAACTAAATAGATCGTACAGAAATTGCTATTATGTGATGTAGTAGTATTATGTACTCACATATTCAAAATTGTATGGTATATTTTATCATCTCCATAATCTAGAAATAAACTGCTGAATTTGTAACCTAAGGTGATGAAGAGAATAGCGTGCACGTGAGACCCTCACCAATACAGTATCTGGGGAAGGATCAATGCGTGTAGCTTTGACGCATACAAGAAGTTGTCTATATGAACAAAACACAAGTCAATCAAGTCACACAAAAAATCAAAAATCATACTGTGGTGCCAAAGCTCGTCTTTTGACCTAGTATACCTTTTTTTTTGTTTGGTCTTGACCTAGTATACTTAAAGAGAGTAATTTTACACTATTTTTATAGATTCATTGAACTTCGATAATGAACCTTTATAAGCTAATTTAATGCTTGATGGGCCTTAACAACAGGCAAGATCAAACCATTGGCCAAATAAGACTTTGGATTTGTGAGTGTGTGGGTGTGTGTAGTTGCAAGTCGAGAGTAGGGGAATCTGGATAGGCCCCTTAGTGGGAGAAGTTTGCATACCTACTCATTTTCCTTTTCCTTTTGTCCTCTAGCCAATTAGAAATGACAAGTATTCATCTTTTCTCTTTATGTTTATGTGTTAAAGGCAAGGTTCACCGAACCGTACCGTACCGACGTTTCGACGCTGGCTCGGTATGGTACGGTACGGCGTACCGAGCGGTATACCGAGGTGTACCGCTCGGTACACCTGATTTCACCGATTTATCCCTCCGAAAATACCTGAAAATTAAAAAAAAAGTTAGGATAGAGTTTTCAAGTTACAAATAAATATAGTAATAGTATAAGTTTAGCAAAATCAATGTAAATTTGGTAAAAATAGCATCACATATCTTTTTCGGGCTTTGAGGTAGTCTTGTTCGAGGTTCGTATTTCAGCTCGTTATAGATTGAAATATCTATAGAAAAATCAGTTGAATTGTTAGACTATTTTGTTACAATATAAACTCTAAAATTCAAATGAATTAAATAATCATATATCTAGATATACCTGATTGTTAATTCTACCACCAAAACGAACGACGGGCCTCCACGGGTGGTGGATCGGGGTCCTCGATCCGATATATATCAATATGATACGTTTGTTGGTCCCAATCATGAAATTGATCCCATGACATAGTGTATTAATACACCGTATGCCATTGATGCATCAATGTGGTACTGATCGTAGATTGATCGTCATAAATCATATTTGTCCGAGGCAGCTCTTGAGGCATATATTGGTGTTGTTCTGTATCATGCTGTTGCTTAGAGAAGGATGACCAACTATCACCATACTGTTGTTGCCCATATGATTCTTCATAATACGATGGCTGTGAATACGATGAGTCTCTTTCTGTGTCTATATCATGTATGCTCTGTCGCATTTGTTCATATTCATCCACTGCCTTCCCCTTCCCCTTCTCCTTTCCCTTCCGCGCATAAACTTAACCAATACCTTGTCGAGTTCCATGATCTGAATCTTGAGTGGCATGTGTAAAATATTGCTCCTCAGTCCATTCACCACCCTCAAGTTGTGCAGACGAGACCAACGACTGCCCGGTATCACCGCCATCATCTGTTGAGGCACTGCTGTCCGTGTTGCTGTCATGTCTCTGGACCGAACGAGAAAGAGAATGTGATTGTGAAGGTGTCTCGTCGCCCGACTCGATTCTTTCCAACGATGCAACTGATGCTATTGCCTTCCCCTTTGCCTTTGCACGTTGAGCGGACGAGTGTGACCGTTGGGTATCGGTAGTTCCTCGAGCAGTTTGACTCATACCTCTTGATTAGAAAGTTCTTCCTCTTAATCTTCCCAAATTTACCTCGATTGAATTCACAAATCGTTGTTTTATAGAGTTTATGAGAGAAAAGAAATGTTTGAGAGAGAGTTTAAGAGTGTATAATGAAATAGGGGAGAGAAGATTAGTTTAAATAGGAGGAGAAATGGCTACAACGGTCAATTTGACCGTTGGAGCACTGTAGCACTGCTACAGTGTGGTAACGGTCGATTTCGACCGTTACCGAGTGATACAGGCTTTTTTTGGTGTACCGCCCGGTAGAGAGCGGTCCACATACCGGTTGCCTCTCGGACCGGTACGTACCGCCCGTACCGGGCGGTACACATCGGTATGGCGAACCTTGGTTAAAGGATTGAATTTATGAAGTCCCACTTAACAATTATTATCTGAGTATGTTATCAGATTTGTTTCTTTAAATGATTTTCGTTGACTAATCCAATCACATCTCAGATTACTTCCGTTGAAAATGACAATTGGTATGGTTTGTCTAATAAAAAAGACAAATAATCAACTCTTTGCAGAGAGAGTCAAATATTTATAAGATGCATTCCACAATTTGTAGGCTTAAGCTGAAGCAACATGATAGTTAATGATCTACCCTTGCTTTGCCTTAAGTCAGAACAGAAGAACCTTCTTGGTAACAATTGATCCATTTACACATTCAACTTTCAAAACAGTAATGTTGCATCAACACTTAAAGCACGGCAACTGTCATTTATGCTACTATTAAAAACAATAGTAGCATGTAAAAGATTCAAAATTAAACAACAAAGCATCATGCTTCATTCTTTACAGGAAAAAAGAAAAAAAAATCATATCCTTGTTTTAAATTAATTCCCTAAAGAAAAATGTCACAATAAAGCATATCACAGTCCAAGATACTTCTAAAATCTACTTACCTTCGGTGGGGTTTAGCCAATGGTGATATCTCAATCGGATAGTCAAGTACAAATGTTGGTTGTACAAGAGTCGGCTCAACAATGGTCTCAAAAATCTGAATCAATATGAAAGTTGTTAAATGCAGAATCCTTCTCAAGACGAACTTTTATGGTTAAAAAACAAATTGAAAGAAAAATCTAGTGCCTATCAAATATTGCATCCATATTCTAGTGTTAGTCATTTCTGAATCACAAAAAATTTAGAACAACTTGTACACAAAAGTCAGAAACAATCATTTGACATTGGGTGCAGATCTTTTCCCACCATTTAGCTTTGTGGCATACAACAGGCAAGTTTTCATTTTCAATGATGACCAAGTAATGGTAATCATCTGCCATCCATAAAACCTCTAACTGAACTCATATTGGCTTACAAGCACTCTTAAGTCCTCCCGTAACCTCAATTTTATTCTTGTTTGGGACTAGTCCTAACACCACCAATGTCATTCTCAAGCTTAGATGAAAAAGTTGGAGGGTTGCATTAGGTCACTGACAACCAACGTAAAACTATGTCAGATCTCATGAACATGGATCTTAACCAATTTTATTATAGAGCTAGGTCGTCACCCGGAAACGACGTAAGGCACTTTCACCACCTAGGTGTCCCGAATTGCAAGTGGTGGGCTGGGAGGTCGCTTGGAAGCAGCCCATCACAGCGACACTTGGATATAGTGCCAAGTAGGTAAAGGTTTTCTCATTGTTTTGGACCATTGAGAGTAAATAAGTTAGTTCAAGAACAAAGAATTAGGTTAATAACTTGGAATTTCAGAACATTTTCAGGAAATGGATTAGAATTGATACACACTATGATTAAAAGAATAATAAATATTATTTGCTTACAAGAGACTAAGTGGGCAAGGAAAAAATCTAAAGAGATTAATATTGGATTTAAAATTTGGTAATAGTAGGAAAGTTAAACACAGAAATGGTTTAGGAATTGTTGTTGATAAGTATCTTAAGAATAATGTCGTAGATGTAAAAAGATTTGGAGATAGAATTATAGTTTCAAAATTTATGAAAGGACAAGATGTTTTGAATGTTATTAGTGCTTATACCCCTCAAGTTGGATTAGATGATCAAACCAAAAAAAGAATTTTGGAAAAGCTTAGATGGTGTAATTCAAGGAATATCTATAACTGAAAAACTTATAATTGGAGGGGACTTGAATAACCATGTAGGGAAAATATATGATGAATATAAAAAGGTGCATGGGGGCTTTGGTTATGTTAGAAAAATGAAAATGATGATACGATTTTGAATTTTGTAACTTTGTATGATCTTATAATTGTAAATACTCACTTTAAAAAAAGAGATAAACATTTGGTTATTTATAAGAGCAATCACAATTATAGTCAAATAGACTTTTTTATCACTACAAGAATAGATAAGGTTATTTGTAAGCAATGTAAAGTTATACCTGGCGAAAGTTTGACGAATCAACATATGTTGATGGTGTTAGATATTTACTATAGAAAATAAAAAAAGAAAAAGATAATTAAAATTTTACTAAGACTAAATGGTGGAATTTTAAAGATTATAATGTAAAGATTTTTAAGAATAGAATGGAAAGGGAGACGACTTAGAACTTAGATTAGGATAATATTAATAGTATTTGAACTACGATGGTTAATAAGATTAGGAGCTTAACAAAGGAGATTCTCGGTGAAACTAGAGGTAAAGGTATAATCTTAAGAGAGAGTTGATGGTGGTGCGAGGTAATTCAAAAAGCAATTTTTACTAAAAAATTATGTTTTAAAGATTGGCAAAATTGTAAAAATAAGGAGAAATTTAAAAGATATAAAAAATTAAAAAAAAGCTAAAAAAGCAATTAGTATGATAAGATATAAAGCTTATGATAATTTCCATGATAAATTAGATACATTAAAACCAAAGATCAAAGAATACTTTTTAATGATAATGAGATTAAGAAAAGATGAAAATTTTATTTTTATAAATTATTTAATGAATATTCCATATAGGACTTAAATTTAACGATAAATAATAGTGATAGATTTAATAATCATATATTTGTTTGCAAAATTAGAGTTAGTAATTGAAGAATATAAAAATAGCTAAGAGTGTGAGACCTGATGGTATCCCTATTGAGGTCTAAAAAAGTTTAGGAGTTAAGGGAATAGGTTGGTTGACTAGCTTATTTAATAAAATCATGGGATTCAGAAAGATGTCCGATAAATGAAGAAAGAGTTTTCTAATGCCAATTACAAGAATAAGGGTGACATACAAATTTGTACAAATTATAGAGGAATTAAAATCATGAGCCATATTATGAAATTTTAGGAAAGAGTTGTCAAAAGTAAGATAAGACTTGAAAAAAATATCTTTAAAAATCAATTTCGTTTTATGCTTGGAAGATCAACCATAGAAACTATTATTTATTAAGACAATTAATGAAAAAGTATAGGGAGAAAAAAAGATTTGCATATTATTTTTATTGACTTAGAGAAAGCCTATGATGGGGTTCCTAAAGATTTATTATGGTGGGTTTTAGAAAAGAAAGATATATCCACTAATTATATTAATATTATTAAAGATGTATGTAATAATGTAGCTATTAGTATTAGAACTATAGGGAGTGTGTCTAATGAGTTTCTTATTAGCAAATATCAGCATTAAGCCTCTAACTTTTCACATTGATAATGGATGAACTTACTAATCATTTACATAATAAACCTCTTCGGTATATGTTACTTGCTAATTTATTATCTTAGTTAATGAAAGTCCAAGTGAAATTAATTATAAACTTGAGCTAAGGAGGCAATCTTTAAAAACTAAATATTTTAGATTACATAGGACTAAAACTGAATATATAATATGTAATTTTAGTAATTCTAGGAATAGACGAGAGAATATAATTAAGTTGGATGGACAAGAAGTTCGTTTAAGTAAAAAATTTTGATATTTTGGATCAATTATTCATCAGGATGGAAAAATTGATGAAAAATTATTCATAGAGTAAAAATAAGATGATTAAAATGATAAGGGACGTTAAGAGTCTTATGTGATCATCAGATACTTTGAGATTAAAAGAAAAAATTTATAAGACAATTGCAAGACCAACAATACTTTATGGATCTCGATGTTAGAGAGTTAAGAAACAACATATACAAAAGGTTTGTGTTACCAAAATGAGAATATTGAGATAGATGTGTATAGTTACCAGGAAAGATAGAAAAAGAAATACTTCTATTCATAAATAACGAGGTATTGCTCCGACAAAGGATAAGATGAGAAAAAATCATTTAAAATGGTATGGACATGTGCTTATAAGACCCATGGATGCGATAATCATAAGAAGTGAAATGATTAATATTTGTGACACGCGGAGAGGTAAAGAAAGACCAAAAAGACTTTAATAGAAATTATAAATAAAAGTCTAAGTCCTTTAAACTTAACTAAGCATATGATTTTTTTTATATATCTCAATGATGACAAAAAATCTATGTAGTCGACCCTAAGTAGTTGAAACTTATGACTTTGTTGTTGTTGCTGTTGTTCGGAACTAGTCCTAACTTAGCACAAGTATAAACAATTTATCTTGTTTTGGCTTTAGTTGTGGTATTCACTGTCAATCTCAACATCCTTCTCTCTAGCATATGACTTTTGGATATGTTTGTTTTTAGTTGCCCACATTTTCATCCATAAAGCATACATAATATAATAGTCATTTAATTCTTTTCCCAATTGAAATGGGCATAGAACAATTGCATAACATTCGATTTTTATATAAGCAATAATTTATTCAATCTCTATTTCTAGCTGAGAGATAAATTTAAGGTATCTAAGGGCTTTTGTTGTCCCTTTTCTTTTTTTGGTATTTCCAAACCATTAGTCAATATTATATCTGAATTTTTTGGTCTAACATTGGTATGCTACATTGCACATTTTTATTTGGTTCATCTCAAAATAACTCTGACCTCAAACAAACTAAACTTCCAAACTAAATTTAAGTTTTTCTTTCTAAACTGAGTTGTTTTGAGGAGACCCTCACACATGCATACTATACGCTTGATGTGAAATATTTGTCGTCAGGGGAGTATGATATATTATTGATGTATGTGCTACCATGTTAATTATTTTGAGAATTTGTCATTTTTTTTGTTTAAACAAGTTATACTGTATGGAATGATAGAAGATTGTTGTTCTATCTTGTTTCATTTTGGCAACGACACATCTAGAAGGTATGTTATGCCCCAAGAACAAATTATATCCTGGTCTGATTTACCTCATTAAGAACATGTCCCACGGATGGACAAGTTTCAACCAAATGGCTATCATTATTTTCTGATCCGCTTCCTAGTATCCCCCTTGCAACCCTTTTAGCAGCTTCAAGATTGTTCTTGAATTCATCAAAGTCAATGCCAGTGGCTTCTTTAACAAGATTATGCATAGTTTCCCTTCTCCACGGTCGCTGTAGTGATATTTGAACTCCCTACAAAAAACTAAAAAAAGTTGGTGACTTGGTGCTACAAACAGCAAGCTAGCTTTAAACCAGGAAGTATAAAGAGATTAGAAAGAAAAAGCATGCTTGAGTATGTTTACAGTTTACACATCTAGACATTTAAATATATCCTATAAAATTAGAACCTAGTCAAACTAACAGCCACCAGATTCCAACTTCCATGAAATCAGAACTACTTGTTACTCAAAAACACTGGAAGGAGTATTTTCATATGCATCACATGCTATACAACTTATAGATCAAGTTTTGGAGTAATTCATGATGCACTTCAGGTTGATTTCTAACTCTAGTGCACATTTAAATGTGGGCTTCTCTTCATGACATCAACTATAACCTTCTTGAAACAGCACTATTGAAAGTTGAAACTCTACACAACTTGAATCAAAGTCATCTTCATTATAACCATAAGAGACTTTGCAAGCTTGTCACTGCTACAGAGTTGTTAATGCTATGACTAGCCAAAAGAAGTGCCAAATAACATGCTGAGGCCTCATAGTTGGCCACTTTTCAGGCATGTCAATATGTACCAAGTGATGCCATGAAGCATTGAAAACCAGCATCCATCAGCATAAACTGGCACATAATAATATACATATATGAATGATACAAACCTCAATACCATCTCAGAATTTTGCTGTCACAGTATAAAAAAATTCACATGATAGTATGCCACATGCAAGCATGGAGGCATAATACAAATCTTGATGGCCTGAACCAAGTACTTCACAATCGCATGACCTGTACATCAGTCCCTGTTCTAGCCAATATAACTTTCATGAGTAGTCTAAGCTAAGTTATTAGTACAAATATATTTTGCCTAGTGGGTATTTAGAATCCATGCATTCTATCAATGAAATATGTGTTATTATATGAAGTTATGAACTAATGACCAATTAACAAGAAGTTACCCGCCAACAAGGTTTTCAATCAGGCAAAATTTACCTGATAATCAATGTCAAGCTTCCCATGAACCACAAGAGCACATTGAGTAACAATTTCCTCAGCCATGTTCATCATGCTTTGGTAGTCAGAATATGCTTCATACATCTACAGGCAAAGCTAGTGACAGAAAAATCAGTATAGCAAACCAAAAAAAGGCAAGCTTAATAGTAACAGCGTCTTCATTTAAATGTTTATTTCAATGCAAAATATGCTTGAAAATAGCAGCAGTAGCAGTCACATAAAAACTAAAAAAGAATATTAGTACGACCTCAATAGTGGTGAACTCAGGATTATGACGGGTTGAGATGCCTTCATTTCTGAATATTCTCCCTATTTCAAATACCTTCTCAAGGCCCCCTACCTGTAATTATCATGCATGATTAGGAAAGATATTTGGCTGAAGCACGAAAAGAACACTTCAATACTAGAACAACAATAAATGCTAGAATTTACACTTTTAGGCAAATGAAGAAATTTGCTCAACAAGCCACTTACAAGACTTGATGGACTTTTGGTACAATGTTGAAAATATGCTAGAATTTACACTTTTAAGCAAATGAAGAAATTTGCTCAACAAGCCACTTAAAAGACTTGATGGACTTTTGCTACAATGTTGAAAATATCACCAGCTTCTTCAGCTGTATTTTTGAGAGACCAATTATTGATGTAATTGGTAAATGAACGTGTCTTTCTAATTTCTCCCAGTACCATGAGGCAGCACCACTCCCGAAAGATTCATTTGGTCAAAGAACTACAAATATGTCATGTCTCACCCAGCGAGTTAAACATGATTAGTACCATCTCTTCATTATTATAAATTGTGATGCCAAAAGCTTTGTGCAGTGAGAACCTATAAGTTGTCAGATTAAGCATCATCAACATGTTCCTATAAAGTGAAAAAAATTATGTAGATTAAAGTAACAAGTTTTTGTTGATGAAATATGTGACTATAAAGAAGACACTATTAGCCCATATTTGAGCAGTCCACACATACAGTATGGTGAAACTTCTAACCCAATTGCTTAACAGCATGGTGTCTTTTACAAATTCTTCTCAGGATCTAAAACTTAGTAATATTATCAGATGCTTATCCAATGACAATATAGTTCAATTTGTGCAAATCAAAACTTGGATACTTCAGAGTTCAGAAAATGTACTATAGGCCTATGGGGATTTTCAAACTATCAATGTGAGTTAAAAGTTAAAACATCGATGTTTTGATCTTTGCCTCAAATAAAAAGTAATATTTATGCTTTGTCATTTATATTTCTGCCATGGGGAATTACATGACTATCAACCAAAGAATATGGTTCTGGTATTAGTTCATTCATATGAACCTTCATATGAATACACAGGATAATGTAGAAAAAATAATCCATTAAATCAAACTATTCAAATGCATAACTGAGCTAATGCTAATAGTCGTTCTAGATAGCTTTAGAACTTAAATGGCTTATTATAAGGGATTACTCATCCCCATCGAACTAAGATCTCGCAATTTGATTAGTCTCGAATACATGACCAAGAAGATGAACTAAGATGCTCCACTTGAAGAGTATTATTAATAGCTGACAATTAAAATGCCAATTAAACTCACCAGCATTCTCTTCAAGTGAAGCTCTGTTGCAATTCTTAAATAAAGATTCCTTCCAAGTGAATTATGATAAGTAACAAAAGGCCTAGCTTCTGCACCCCCAGCTGCTCCCTGATATACCAATAAAGCCATATAAATAAGTAACCATCGGCTCATTAAAAATACAAAGTAAAAAAGAGAAAGAATTTAAATCATTAACAGCAGACAACCAAATACCACTTCAACGGAAAAAATAAATAGCGAACATATATTGAGCCCAGTAGGTTCATCATATGTTGGTTCAAAGGCATCAGAAGACTAAGAAATAAAGGCAAACATTATCCAGATATCAAGCTTGATTAAAAAAGTTCAGTTTACAATTTAAGCTTGCACATAGGCAAATAAGTTAATAGGTACTGACTATCTCTGTCTTGAAAGAGAGCACATAGGCATGAAGAATGCAGATTGAGATTAAAACTTAAAAAGAATTAAAAGTTGCAAACTACTGCCCGGTGCACATTCTGATGGAAGAGAAATGATAATGACCATGATCAATCTTGCCTAAGACAAATTAACCAACTGCGAATTTGCATGCAGAGTAAAATAACTTAACATTATTTTACAACATCCTTTCTGGATGTTATTCATAGAGCTAGCGAAAGCTTAAGCTTTATTTGATTCTTTTTGTATGTGCTCTTAAATTTATCTCCCTCCTTGCCTTCTTCCCTAATAAAAGAGCCTAAGCATTCAAGTCCAATCCTTGTGTCCACATCCATAAAAGATAGCCTTTTTGATGCTTAAGTGGTTGGAATTTTTGCGGTACTCTCTGTTTGTTAAAATCTATTACACAAAACAGAAAAGTTCTAAATCTATTTATACAAAATATTTGATTGGCGGCCAATTCTAAATCTATTTATACAAAGTTGTGACAGACTTCAAAGGCCTTTATGTTAGTTTGGCAACATGTGGGTGGCACGCTTTCTTCAATTTCACATGTATGAGCTGAACCAGATAGAATCTCAAACAGATTTTGCTCAAGACCCCACATCACTAGCTACAGAGGATAATAGAAGGTTTTGGTGAATAAAGTTAGGATAAAAAAAACAACACGAGGAAAAGAAGGAGGGTTTTGTTAGAATTGAACATTGAACAGTAAGAAACAGTAGCCAAAGACAGATTTGAGTCAGCATATCATTGTTAAATTTAAGAAGTGCATCTTTACCAGCATGTCATCATCTGCCACCAGCTAAATGTTAAGGTATATCAATGAGGCAACATTTCAATTACCTAGACGTCTCATGCCTAAACTTCCAGCTCACAGCAGAAAAGCATGAAAGCATGTTACACAATGGTCAGTCCGACAACCCCTATCATGTACCATCAATGCTCCAAAGAAGTTTAGAAACATCATGATAGTCATCATGGATGACCAAAATTAAACATGTAAATTAGTGAAAATCCATATAGAAAGGCCAAGTTCAAACACCTGAACCTACCTACTGGTTTAGAGTAATGAAACAGATGATTAGCATGGATAACAATTAGTAGGTTTTGGCTATTGCTCCCACTAAAACCCATCTATTGAAGGCTCAAATGTCTCCTTAATCTGTTTTATACATTCTCTCTATTAGATGGTCTGCTAGCAATTGGCAATAACATACCTGGCCCTCTATGGTCAGGTGAGATCTTGAAGCATGATGAGTGGTGTACATCATCCAGAAAACAACATACTTGTCGCGCTCAAATTTAAAGAAAAACAAGATTATTAATCTTCTTGTTGATGATTTGAATTGAAAAGGTCCACAACAAATAGAAAGCAAAATTTCTTAGTTGACAAAGCACATACTTTCAGGGGCTGTATTAGCTTTCTCAACTGAGAGAAACCATCATAGTAGCAAGGTCTCTTATATCCAAAACTAGTCTGATGGTCAATGATAATAGGACTGATATTCATGCAGAAAACAAAAAGATGAACTGAAATCATCTACAGCTATCTCACTATGTACATATTAATCGAAAACCCTAATTGGACAAACTTCTATCTACACTCAACATTTGAGCCGAAGGCCACAACCAACTCCACTCCTTCCTACTACTTTGACATAGTTTTTGCTTTTCTTTAAATTTCTCCATCATTCTATTGGTTGCACATATTCTCCAAGCATTTTTGTGTCATAAACAGAAACAATTCATGATCCGATCAATATTATATAACTAACAGCAGTGAGCAAGATGATCTTTTAACATCAAACAAGTTCAAAGAATTGATAAAGGAGTTGTTATTACAATTTTTGACAAGTGATATCTGTGAGACTGTAAAATGTCAGGAACAAAAGATTTTGAACCATGCAGAATGATTCTAATAGGCAATACCTGTAAGACTGGAGTCTCAACTTCAATAAAACCTAAAGATTCCATTGTCTTGCGAATCTCAGAAACAATCTGAATTTGTCGTACATAGTCAATGTATACACAGAAACAAGAATATGTTAGTTTTAGGGTGCCACATTCTAGAAGCATGTACCAAAGAGTAAGCATTAAAAATTGGCTAAGCAAAAAGTAGTAATAATGCAACTGACATAGCATGGAAAGAAAGAAAGGAAACTATAGTGTTGAAGTTACAAACAGGGTTTAGACTTTAGAATACTAATCTGATACTAATTCTGGAAAGTCAACAAAGTAATACATACTGATCGGGATGGTACAGGTCAGTACACACCAAAGTATAAAGAAATATTCAACATTGGTATTTGATACAACAGTACAACTTACCTGCACCAGATCAGACAGGTTTATACCGAGCAGCACAGTCACCATACCACATAATTTCAAGTCACCCAAGACATGCATATAAATACTGCATAATTAAGAGTACTAAATTATATTGTAATATACCAATCCTTGGACGAATTGGTAAATACCAGGCGATACATACTGATCCAACCAGTATTTAATTCCTTGTGAAGACATTAGAGCATGGCAGTAGAAAAAAGAATTTGGCTATTAGATGTAACATAAAACCATCAAGAGTTTCATAGTTCATTTAACAAATTCCTGCAAGGTACAGGTATGTAGAGGTGATAAGTAACAAATATATGTCACCACATTACAAGAACAACTAACAAAAAAGTAAAGGAAATATTCAATAGGATAAAAAAACAAAGCCAAAAATCCATTCAAACAAATTCTCCATTAGAAGAAAACATATCCTTTACCACCTTAGCTCTTATCCTAAAGACATCAGCAACCTCATGATTGGCAATCATGTCCACATACCTGATCACAAAAATAAAAACTGAAATTAAGATCATTTTGCAAGAATTAAATGTGTGATTAGATATTATTAAAGTATGGGATTTTGCCATCCAAAAAAAATGATGTAAATTTTAGCAATATAAAATCAAACTAATAGCCAAAACTAAAATCAAGCACAACAAAATAATATCAAACTAATAGATGGACAGTTTCTATGAATTGCTGTGCTAGGAGGATGAAGGATGATAATTACATTTGTTCTCTTCTGAGCAAAATTTGGTTATAAAATCCTAACTCAAACTCTTTACAAATTCTTCAAACTGAATTCCAATTATTCATTGTGAAGCCACTTCAAGTCCAAATTATTTTTTTGCTTATTATTGTCTACCATGGCCACAAAAAAAATCTAAATGAGTTAGTCTTCGGCTTGAGTATATCAGTAAAGTTGTTTCTGTCTCTTGGGCAGTACCAGATTCCAATTGAATAAGAGAAGAATGGAAGGAAGCTCCTATAGCATATTTTGATGAATTGAAATGCTGATTTCAAGCTTCTGGATTCATGGCCCTTAAATATAAATTATCTACTCATCAAGACTCAATAAGCAAATTGGTGATGCCATGAAAAGTAGGAAATAAGACAGAGTTCTCAAGTTCCTTAAGTTCTCTGAATTTAGAAGCTGATTTCCTTATGCCTGGAGTCTCAGACCTCTCTCCAGCAGTTCTTTCCATCTATGAAAAGTCAGCAAACAGGAAAGTACCTTTTAATGTTTACTACTTCTGGATTGATGACAGTTCTTGTTGTCAGGATTTCAAGCAAACAAATATGAGGTACTAGCGATTTCAAATTGCACCAGATCTTAAGCTTCTATTTGAATTTGAAGTGTTTTAACAAGTCTGGATATTGACAAGGTCTTGTCTAAAAGAACAAACAAAGATAACAAGTCTAGATATTGATAAGGTATTCATAGCAATTTAATAGCTGATATTTTCTTCAAAACAAGCTCAAGGTTGAATGCATCAGATAAATTAGATCTCGACAACAAAAACATACATGAGAGGTTCATCAAAGAAACATACGAATATGACAAAAAAAATTCTGCAACTGACTGACAAAAAAACAGAAATATAATTACAACAAATTTAATACAAAATACTAGCTTCAGCTCCTGTACAAGTATATCTATTCAGTCTCAAAAAGGAGGCAGCCTAGCGCAAAGGTTCCCAAAAATTAAAAGCCTCTCAGTTTCCTGTGAATTAAACTCTTGACACTCAAATTACAAGGAAGCATTTTATCGTGGTTTTAAAGCACTCACTTTCTGAAGGAAAATAAAAGTTATTTGTCAAAAACCCTTTTAAACACAAAAATGCATAGATACTTCTTATAGGAAACCAGACAACAATCATGTCTTGATTTAGAACAAAGAAGCTCACCGTTGGCGATATCGCTTATCCACATCAGTTAGACCATGATATTTATCTGGTAAAGGGAGTAAAGATTTTGTAAGGATTTCAAAATTCTTCACACAAACAGACAACTCCCCTGCACAAAGGAAAGAAAAATCAAATCAATATATTTAAAAAAAAAAGAAAAGACAAAACAGGCCAATCTTAATTAATAAGAACTCTTTTGAGATCCATTCTAAGATTCAATTATATGAAAACAACAAAAAGATTGTCACCCAGTATCTAATACTTAGCTTTTTCTGATATAAAGCTCATAATCATCAATGTAATTGTCTAGCATAGAACATACATCATCACGTTCTCTAGCAAAATCCAACACATAATTCAAGGAATGTAGAGCAAGTTGCTGGTCTAACCTTTTTCTGTCTTCTTTATGGATCCGTTCGCGCCGACAATATCACCAATATCAACAAATGTCTTCAGCTGCTCAAACTGATCCTCTAGGATTTCCTTCTCACAATAAAGCTATACCAAGCACAAGAAATTAATGAGAAACCACATGTAATGTTTAACATTCTCAGGTAAAATGATAACATTTAAAATTTTAGAAGTGTGAAATTATTATTCAGTAGTAGAGTTGGCAACAGGCCATATTAGGTTGGGTTCTGGTCTGATTGAGACTGGATAGTAAGGTATCCGGTCAACTTAAACCCAGCTCGATCATCCAATAGATAAAGATAATGGTCAACTAGTTTGAGCCTATTCAAATGGATCAACTCGGTTGACAAATCAAAATGGCTCATGGCTGTGCCATACAATTTTTTGGAGGAAAAAGCTAGGTTGGCTCAGATCAAATTGAGCCCCGTAGATGGTAAAACAATGCTTATCCCATACCTGACCACCTGTCAATTGGCTTATTTCCAACCCATTAAACCATTTCCATAGGTTTGGAGAAGGCCAAGTCAAAGCATAGTTTGCCTGGAAAATGTGACGTGCTGAGTTGAGATACTGCTAAAAATAGGGGGGATGCCACTTAGCTTCATTCGCTGTGCTTGGAAAGAAGGATTATTTAGTTTGTTATTTTAGGCCATGGTAAGAATTTAATCACTAATTTAGATCACAAACAGTATTAGGTAAAATTTTATTGTATCGGTATAACGGTATTAGCTATGTATCTAATTGGGTCAAAAATATGGTAAAATGCTTAAGGCTCTTAACTTGTTGATCTTCTTTATTGTTTAGTAACAATTAAAAGACTAGATCTACCTTGGCATAATTGCAATTCCTAACCTAAACCGTATTACAACTTGGGCTGTGTCTTTAGACATTATGGTCTATAGATACTCAATGAGTTGCCCAATTACACACCATGATCAGTTTATACACTGTATCGAGGTCGTCCAAATTGCATCTTGTTGTCTACAACATGCTGGTAAAACTAGTGTCACATGGCTTCCTACTACACAACCATAATTATAGAAGATGTCAAATGGCACAACCCTGTCCCCAAAAAATATAGATCTTTCTATTTCAATACGATGTGCCAGCTTATATGGGTAAGAATTAAAGCTACACAACCATGTAAGTTAAGGACTAAAGCCAATCATAAATTATTGTGCCAGCTAGTACATGGCATATCAACATGATGGCAACACAAATAACTGCATATGGAGTTTTATATGTTGGTACGGTCCTTTGATAGGGGTTTTCTTTTCGGTAGGTGGAAGAATATAATTCTAGTTTGATAGAAGATTCGAATGAATGGCTTGATCTTGCAACTAGGTTATTTCGATTTTAGTTTCTTTGCTTCTTTATCTTTTTCCTCCTTTTTTCTCTTAGTGTTGCCAATAAGGGTGCCGGTGACATAGAACAAATGCATGGAAGGATTTCAAATTACATTAAAGCACTATCCATTTAGTAACCAAGAACGAGGTTGCAAAATCTTTTAACAAAAAATTGTATATTCATATAAATGTAGAATTTAACTGGGACCCTAGGATTCACACCTAAGACAATGTGGTAATCTAGAGACAAAGAAAAGAAAGTGAATTTATACCACATTCATTTTGATGCCAGCAATCACTCATACAAATCCATCAGGGAAGTAGAAATTAATTTAAACTTTACTGTATACAGGAAGGAAAAAACTAAGAGTCTCAGGCATCTGATGAGATAATTCAAGGACACAAGACCACTGGTATCAGGCTTTGGGTTTGAGATACTTGGGGTACCTAGGTCTCTATGAGAAGAAATGATAAGTTTGATCAAATTCCTAGAGTTGCACAAGAAGAACTAAAAGACTTCCTTTAGTAAATGCTGTTAAATACAAGGTAACTCCTAGATATACCAAAAAGAACTGTTCATAAGAACACATGGATCTGTATTTTATAAAGGATCTATAGTGACTACAATTTGGCATAATTTTAGCTCAACACTTGATTTAAAGCTTCCTGTGTGTCACTTCAAATACATTACATCCATCCTCCCCTTTTCTGCTAATTCCCTCAAAATCTATTTGTGAACTCAATTTACTTCTTGTTCAAATATCATGTTCATTATATTCATAAATTCCAGAAATCTTGAGCAATTCTTCTGCAAAAAAACTAAGCCTACTTATAGGATCATATCACTATCCAACAAATGTTATTTGGCAAAACCTTTAGTTTGACTTAAAATTTTTAGTACCAAAATATGGTTGTCAACTGTCAAACCCTTTTTACAAAAATCCCAATCTTAGTTGTGGAGGTATTTTTTGGGAGTACATGAGAATTTGACCCTCTTTTATGGTCTCTATTCTATATAAATCCTAAACCCAAGTCTCTTATTTACAATATCGATCTGTCCTATCAGATATTTTACATGATAAAGGCCCCCTGTTCACGTATATAACTAGGTACCAAAAGAAAAGCAATCTTTGGCTTATAAAACCAACATAATTACCTCTGACAATTATACAATTCAACAAACACAGGTGGGTATAAAATTCAACAAATGGTAACTATAAAATTAATTGCCAAAAAATAAATCAAAATTTCATAAAAAGCAAAGGAGGAAAGAACTAAAAGCAAATTTTATGAAAATAAGTTCAGCACATAGCCTATGGCATGCACACCTTCAAGATCTGAAAGTTGCCTATTATGCAATTGAAGTGGCACTTGATTTGACCAAAAAAAAAATTCAAACTTGGAGGATACCACAAAGGAGATCATGACAATAGCAAACATTTTCAAATACTTTTAAATATCATCGTCAAGAGAATAGTATAAGACGAGCGGAAATAAGGATTCGCTCTGAGTCTGAACAATCACACACTGCAGAAATTCTCTGAGGGTCATATGTAAGCCATCCTCACAAAGTTTAGGACTTCCTGCTGAACAAGCACACAGTGCAGAAATAGAGATAGAAACCCATATATGTGACTCAAGATGTTTAAAACTTTGAAAAGAAGATAAAGAAGATAGGTGAAAAACAACCGGACACACCTGAATTGTCCCAGAATCATCTCTTAGAGTCAAGAAAGCCAGTTTACCAAATGCTCTGCGAGCAATAATTCTTCCAGCAATTGACACTAAATCTTCCTCGCATTCTTCACCATTTGCCAATTGGCTATAAATATCTTGGAGTTGACATGCTGTGTGGCTCCTGGTCCACTTATATGCATATGGTTCATGACCCTTGCTTCTTAGTTCTTCAACCTGACCAACCAACTTGGTTCAGTGACATGTACCTTTAAAAATTCAGTATTCTTGTTACATTGAAATATTTTTAAATTTTTCATGCCAGGAAGCAGCTTAATTGATATGAAACGTACTACAATAAAACGTGTTAATATCTCTGTCTCTCTAGTCATATAGATTGAATAAAATAGTGAAACAGTAAAATAGACTATATATATACACGGACACACACATTAGTTAGGGATGCATGTCAACTGCGCATAACTATCTACAGCAACTAAAAGAAAAGCTTTAAGTTCCCAGGAGTCTAGTTTCTCTGTGGTCAGATAGATCTACTTGAGTATGGCTCCAGTTTCTTGACCATACAAAACAACACGGAAGGAAATCCAGCATCTGATTCCAAGAAATTTCTGAGGCCCGTCGTATAAATTACAGCTCTACTCAACCATCCTGTAATAAACTCTTACAAAGAAAAGGAGTGACAGGAAGGCAATTTGGCGGGGATATCCAGAAGATCCAATAACCAGTTCATCGTCAATTTCTAAGGGCAGCAAACTTTCCTCACAAGAGAAGAAAGAGGAGTTCTGAGAAGGGAAAGAATTTGCCTTTTTAAGACGGATGGCACGAATGGATTCCCGGTCGGAGGTGGAAGACGAATTCCGGCCTCGACGGCCGGGATTAGCCGGGGCAACTGTGGTAGACAGCAATTCTGCTGCCGCAGCGGCGGAGGCAGCGGAGGAGGAGGAGCAGCACCGGATTCGAACACTAACGTTTGCCCTAGAGGTCGCGGCGGCGCAGGCCGCCCTAGAAGCAAAGCCGATGAAATGCGAGGAAGCTCTCCACACCCTCAAGGCGTCCATCAATGGCCCCTCGAGCTTCCCGGCTAGAAGAAGGATATGGTGGAGAGGGCGTGGCTCTCGAAAAGGGAAACAACAGGATACGCTTCTTGAAAAGAAGATAGAACGCGCTCCCGTGGTCTGTAGCAAGTGCACGAATCTAAATGCGACGTTCCCCTGATCTCCGAATCTGTTTTCAGCGATAATAATGCATAATCGATCAAAATATAAGAAACATTTTAGGTACTTAAAATTTCATTACTTGCACATAATAATAATTAACTTGAGTCGAAATATTTGAACAAATATACTACATGAAAATTTATTTATTTATTAAATAAATACTTTATATTTCAATTAATCGTCAGATTTAATGTGGCTATCATCCCACTGTCCAAATGTAATTCTTGAATGATATCGATAAAATCAACATCTGGATGACCAACAATGATGAACAAGGCCAACGTGCCTGAGGTCAAATTGTATTCCAT
Source organism: Musa acuminata AAA Group (assembly GCF_036884655.1). NCBI lineage: Eukaryota > Viridiplantae > Streptophyta > Magnoliopsida > Zingiberales > Musaceae > Musa > Musa acuminata. The sequence goes on along the minus strand of NC_088334.1, from coordinate 48,584,596 downwards.
GGATTGTTCGACCTGAATGCAGATTCAGAGTTAATCGATGTTTATTTTATATTTGTCACAAGTCGATCTTGGGCAATGTAACACTTTGTTTGACCACAAAATGTTGAACCCATCTCACAGTGAGGAGGTCGAACTCTATAAAATTATGTCATGGGTTTCTAATAAATATACCTATGGATTCAACATTAGAAAAAATGTTTAGTAAGATACATGAAAAGTACTTTTATCATGTGCTTGTTACTCTATTGATATATTGATACTGAGGTAACAGCCACGTGACACTAATACACTGATAGTGGCATCGATATACTAGTATGTGATGGTGAACAAATACATCGTGGCTGATGAGTCAGCACGGCTTGGTCCACGGGTTGATGTCGGGAGTTGACGAGGTGACCGTGCCCTCGGGAAGGGTGCTTATCGACGTTTGTCAGTCTCTGGGTTGATTGGCAACTCATCCTTGCACGCTAGATGGCGACCCTTGGGTTGAGACGCTCGCGACTCGCAAGTGGTCGTTCATCTACAAAAATAGCCCTCGTCGGGTGATCCTCGACTTTGACCCCTCCGACAAGCAAGTCAGTAGTGGGTTGAATTACTTTTTTTTTTCTTCCCCCAGGCTGGATGCCGGTCAAAGGCTTTTATACTAGGGTCGATTACACGCGAGTTCGGCGTGACCGCTAATCTTCAAGGGATGGGGGCAGCACTTCTGACTGGCCGCTGTCTCGGGACGTGTGGAGCGATGACAGACGGCATCGTCTCGAGCTCTCGAGACGGGACATGTTGAATAGTGTCTCGATACGGATTCTGACTTCGCATGTGGCATCGACTGTGACGTATCTTGGGCCCAAAATATGCCTTATTTTTTAGTATTCACATCGACGTACCGCTGAACTCGCTGTAGCACGAATATCGCAGATGTGGTTTTTGGTATAGTTTGATCACACCGAGCTGCATCTCGTCGAGGCACGGTGTGCTATTGTAAGATTACATGGAGCTGCTTGGCGATGCTAAGATGTCTATCCCTTTCGCCGCGACTGGATCATGCCAAGCTGCCATTGCTCCTTGCCGGATTCGTCAGTCTGGTGGAGGCATCGGGTGCTACAAATGCGATAGTGTCTTGTTGCTTGGGCACTACGACGTTGCTTCACATCGCCCAAGGGGAGGGAACTGCAGAGCTCTCTCGGTCGTTGCTCCGCCAAGCCGAACTACTGCTACACCTTGCTGAAGCAGCAGTTGAGTTTGTGTGGTTTGTTCATGTGGAACTGCGTCTTGCCGAGGCGTGGCACGCTACGAATGCAAGCTTGTGGAGTGCTGCTTGGCCACCCTTCGCCTCACCGATGGCCAACAACTAGGTCATTTTGACACGGCTCGATGCAGTGTTGCCGAACCCAAATGAAGTGCACCACTGCAGCAGCCAAGCATTCGGCGTGCCAAGCTTGCAGGATACTGCCTAGCCGTGCCTTCACCGCCGGAAAGGCATTTGTCCGAGCGTGAGCTGTTGCCAGCACCTCGAAAGCATCATCACAACCTTTAGGTGATGCACGAACAGCTTTCTCAGCATGGGACATGAGCTCACTAGCATGTTCTCCGGATGCCTAACTTGGCCCATCCGCCGATGCCATCTGCTACACCGACGGCTTGCTCATGCTCCCACACGCAGTGAGCGTCATCTCCTATCAATTTTTCTTGTCTTTATCTTCGGTGGCCTCCTCTCGCCAACTGCACCGTGACTTGTGCACCTCTGTTCTTTGTGTTTCGGTGGGCAACTTTGGATCTTGAGCAGTGGAAGATGACGATGATGATGCAAGCTCACAGTTACTGCGTTCCGGGTTGTAGTCCTTCATGTCGGAGGATGGGGTCCACGATGAAGCCTTGTCTTCCTCAATGTCTGCCGTGTGGCCGAATAATGTCAGTGTCTTCACGAGATTCCGATTCCGATGCCTGATATTTCTCAAAGCTTCACGTTCGGCTTTGGAACTTCTGGAAGCCCCGTCTTGCTGGGGTGCCGATCAGATTAGCAGGCGAAGAGCCTATCTGTTGCTCCGAGCAGTTGGGCGGAGGAGAACTTTCCGACGTTGCTCGTTAATCGTTTAATTCCGATCTGGTTTGGAACCAATGAATCTATCATATCGATTTGGTTCCAATTCCAACTTGATTTCGTTTCAATTCAAACCAAACTGTCGATAGGACTAGCTATAAGAACAAAAAAGAAAATGTTACACGCTTCAGCGAAAAGCCAAAACTAGCGAACTTTTACGACAATTAGCCCTTCAATTTTTTAAATCAAAATTAGATGAAAACTGAATTATTTAGGAACGCATGAATATTTTTCTTACCAATAGGCTCCTATACTTTTTGTAATTTCATACACGCCCAGAGTATTAAATCTAAATATTATTAGGAGGAACAAATCATGATGAATAATATGTTTCTGGAGCTTGCAATTAGTTGTAGTTTCCACATTAATGGACTAACGCAGCTTGGGCGTTATAGATTATAATATGTGCTTAAAGTTTGGGCCGAGAAGATTCGGCCCATTAGATATATTTGCATTATTCACTATTGATATTCGGATCCATACCCAAACCCGAGATGGTGTTAAGGGGTCTCTTGGGAGTTCTCAACGGTGCGTGCCTTCTCGCGCCTTTCGGGCGATGCGAGAGGGGAGTGCTTTCGTGTGCCTTTGGCTCCGATGGCGACCGGAATTTTCTCCTTTCTCGTCTCCCTCGCCCTATAAATTTGCCTTTCCTCTCCCGCTTCCCCTTCGTCTTGCTCTACGCATCTTGTGGTCGGGACCGTTAAGAGTTGGGGGGCGGTCGGCGGCGATGGGAAGGCGGAGGGTGGAACTCCGGCGGATCGAGGACAACACCAGCCGCCAGGTGTGCTTCTCCAAGCGCCGGAACGGCATACTCAAGAAGGCCAAGGAGCTCGCCGTCCTCAGCGACGTCGAGGTTGCCCTTATCCTTTTCTCCGCCAAGGGCAAGCTCTACCACTTCGCCAGCCCCTACAGGTCCCGTCTTTCTTCATCCTCCTCCTTCGAGAGAACCGTATGATTCTCTTGTGACACTGCAATTGTTCTCCATTTCTTGATTTTTTTTTTTTTTTTGGGTGTCTGCAAGCTTAATTTGCCCGCGCATACGCTATATTAGAGACTGAAAACGTGGAACGAGCGAAAGTTTGTCTTTTGAGCACTCTCCGGTCGTTCCATGCATAAGAACACCTACGTTGCAGAATGGAAATGCTCACATGCCTCGTAAAGATCGATTCTTGGTTGTGGAAGATCCTGCTAGAATGATTGACCTGTGATACAATTAAAACTAGGAGTCCTAATCATTGATTAGTTCATCCTTCAAAGGAATTCTTTTCCACAGATCCCGGTGATGGATGAATTACATCTCTTTGATTTTTCAGATTTTGATAACATGGTCCAATTTGTTGTAGTAGGACATATGTGGTTAAGCATTCACAGAATTCACTATATCGTTTAAAATTTAGAATCTATTCCTTTCTTGCTTAAGTTTGTTTTCCAAGTAGCCAGACTCAAGTGTTAGATAAGATCAAGTCCGATCAAAAGTCGATGGAGCTAACTGAATTACAAAGCTGTTGCACTTAAAAATGTTAGATCAGAACAGAAGAACAGGCTGAAATCAGGTTAGTGTTGTACCTTTTTGTGTATAATCTGCATAGAAGAATACCTTCTATAAGTTTGATAATCATTTTTCCACATTTCATCATAGATTAGATTCACAAGAAGTGGAATTATATGTAAATCTTAAATAAGTGGTACTTTGGTTATCATAAATGACTTTTAATTAGCTTTATTCAATAATCTTGAACTCCTTATAAAAGCATAGCTGAACTGTGATGGAAATCTTACGACAAGAAGCCATATTCCCAACCATTTGGGGTTGGCTTCATGGGGATTTCTTTTCCTGCCATTACATTCTACTGAGGGTGGTGTATCAGTAATCAAACTCTATCCTACTGAAATATTATCTTCCTAAAATTATCAGAAGTTGCGAAAGGCTTTTATATCCAGCATGCACAAATTTCCTATTAATAGGCCAAAATCAGAAATCTGATGAGATGTTAGTATCGTTATTTAACTGCATGCAGCTTATGAAGGTAATGTGGTAGGTAGCTGACATTTAATGTTCAAATTGAATCCCTCTTTGTACTTTTACAGGGTCAATCATAACTTTTATCTTTAATTTTTTGTTGCCTTACTTAAGATGAATTCCAATTATGGTCCTTTAATATTAGTTGGGTATTTAATTCAGATTGCAGATCTAACTATTTACTCAATCTTACAGCATAGATAAAATAATTGGGCATTATCGTCATTTTGTAGATTCAGAAAGAGAGGTTAATGAACACCATTCTGCACAGGTGAATGAATCTCTCTTTTGCTAAAAAACTGGATACAATATTTCTTTATCACTTTTCAAAGTCAATGCTCTTTTTAAGTTATTTGTAAATTTATATTTTTTTCCTGATAGAAAATTATAATGCTTCCCATAATTGTGGCAATTGTGCTTTAATCTGTGCACAACAATCATGGATGAAGATAAAGCTGTGACTAACAATGTCCATCTTATGATGGCTTTGATATCATTTCTATAGAAGCTAATGTCAAATTTGTTTATTCAAATAAAATAAAGGGACTGAACAAAACTGTCATTAGGAATCTATGGCATTTATGCTAGATATGAATTTTAAATAAAATTCATACGACCAAAGAATGCTAATAAACACTCCCCTCCTCTGGCCTAATTATAAGATCATTCTTGGTTTTGTATGATTAGTATTAAACTGTGTATGTTGTCATTCTGATAGACGGTGCACTTTATTAAGACAAAAAGCATATTAAGGTAAAAAAAAATTGCAACTGTTATTGCCTCAGATACTATGCTATTTTCTTTTCTTCCAGTTATAGCCAAAATGGACTCAAGAGTTATGCCAAAAGTGGCATTTGTTATTCAGCTAATCACTAATTAATTTTTTTACTCAAAATAAAAAGGGGGAAATGCAACAGTAGCATCTATTGAGAGTGCAAAAACAGTCATACAGTGAAAACTTACATCAGTTGATGATTTGTTTAATTCTAATACTGTAAGTTTCATTTGATGACTTCTAAAATTTACGGACCACAAAATTTTGCGTTAGATTTATGAATTGATAAACTAATTTGTATAAATAGCAGAATGCAACCGGTCTGCAGTTATCTGAGTGACAATAGAACATCAATCATTCATCAATGATCAATGCAAAGAGAACTTGATAGCTTAATTGGACCTTTCTCGATTAAGAAAGAAACTGATATGCTTAACTTATTCTCATTTTTATATGTAACTCTGACTTGAGACATTGAAAAAGTTCTTTACATTGGTTCTTATTTTTCATTTGTTAACAGGGTCGTCTTAAAGACTTTAGTTATCCAAGGGTAGACTGTCAGATTCTGGAGATTGTTCAGTGGTATACCATCTGCACCATGTGTGTCTGTGTGTTAAATTTCATCACATTTTAGTTGATACAGAAAAGATATGCTCCAGGTGCCTTGATGAAACCAACATTTCCAAATTTCATCTCAGCCAACTTGAGAGCGTACTAGAAGGTACACTTGCACAGACAACGTCAAGAAAGGCAAGTGTAGCTCATATTTAATTCATGAATTAATCATATTATCATGGGTTTTGCTAAACTGCTAATCAGTTGAAGGGAATTTTTGTATGGGAAAATTAATGTCATCAAATCTGGCTAGAAAACTAATCTCAAATAAAAGCAAGACTAACATTTATTTGATTCATGTGCTAATTATGCAAGGATTCAAGCAAATGCTGATCCTTTAAAAGAGAACACTTTTGTGAATCAACTTTAATAAAGTATAGCTTGATTAATAAATTCAAAATAACTGAATCCGAACCTTGTTACCACTAGTTTTGTGCTTGCACTCAAAAGAAATTGTAATCTTTTCTGACAGTTTCAATCACTGTTTTCTTGTATCTGCTTCTGTCTCTACTCAGAAGCCCAAGCTTATCGTTGTTTCATTAAGAAAAAATGACTACTAATTATGCTTTTATTATATCGCCTGTGCCAAATTTCTTCTTCCTACCAGTGCATGTTGTGTACAAAATCAAAGCTTGAATGTAATCAGATGAGGGTCAGCAAATATTATCAGCAATTGAAATTTTTTTATCAATTTATATATATAATCAAAATCTTATGTATGATGACATTAGTTTCTTGCCAATTTTTAATCGTATTTCTCGTCGCTATATCATTTAGTAGCCGTACTAATTATAACAACCAAGTTCTTGGTTGAACTCCTGATGTAGACACATCTGATGCTCGAGATAATTAGTAAGCTTCGTGAGAAGGTATGATCTATAGTAGTTTCATTGGCAAAACACTTTTTTGTAATTTTAGAAAGTTGTGTGCCAAGTATTTCATGAGTCTCAGAATTAGGTGTCGGATCTTTTTGAAGATTAAAATTTTAATTAACACAAGCATTGTTCCCAAATATTGGTGATCTGGTTGGCCACATCAACTCTTCCCTTCATTTTGCTCTTTTAAGGGCATTGCTGTTGACAATCCAACTTTTTGTTGTTATAAAGTCCTTTTTCATGAGTCCCATTTTTCATCATATACGCTGCAAATCAGAATGGAGTTTGGATTGCAGTAGATAAAGGATTATTAGCACTTGACAAAAGCATCAGCAATCCAGCCATCAGGAATTGTACAAGTACCTGAAGGTGCATAAATTTTAGCTTGACACAAATTTACTTCTGATGATCTAAAGCTTGGAGCATAACTTTGGAAACAACTTCCTTAAGCTTTGCCTTCCAAACTACTATTGGAAGTTGGAACTTACATGAGCTTCATCTGTTTGCTTACACATATCTTACCTGGTTTTTGTCAATCTATCGTTCAGGAGATGGCATTGCTGGAAGAGAGAAGATTTTTCAATCTGGTATGTTATGCAACTACATAATTGTGAGAAATAAATGGATTCTTGTTCATTGGGATTCTTTCTCGTCCCTTATGCTTCTACCATTGGAATGATAGGGTGCTGAGTTTGGAGATGAACGAAACAGTAGGGAAGGGTGACTGCAGGAATACCGACACCTACAGCCACCGTCTTAGGATGTTGATGCTGCTGAAACTTCTCAGCACATTTCCTTCTTTCATTCAGAATATTACTAGCAGTATAAAAATGAAAGCACCTGCCCAAAGAATGTTGTATATGTATCGACAGCTTATGTATGTATATGTTTAAATAAAACTGCTGCAAGCTCATGTGTTCTAATGTAATAAATTTTGGGTAGAACTAACCAAAACCAATGCTGTATTATCAGATTCAGATGGGTGCATCTTTCTGATGCTTCTCTTTTAAGCATTATACTTATTATATTTCACATGACATTAACCTCTTGCCTTCAAAAGAAATGCTATTTTCTGAATTCTTGTATGTGGTGACTTCTTCCTTTGGCACGTACTTGATGGCTCATGCCACATTGTAGGCCATCATCCATGTGAGACTAATTAGGGTGTCATCCCATGTTAGTGTAGTTGAGGGTCAGGATCTATTCTAAGACACAGTTCAATAATATCGATAACCATATCTCCCAAAGGCTTGGTTCGGTTCTATATAACTCAGTTTTATTGTTTTTGTGGTTGGAGAATCTTACATAGTTCTTCATCATTGTTAGCCATGATAAGATCCTGCAACTTAAATGATATTTTTTCTAATGAACATCGTTAGCCATGATAAGATCATACAACTTCAAAGGTAAATTTTAGATAATTTTTCTAATCGAGTTAATTTTGCTACTTAGAATCATAAAAAATGATACAAATGTGTTCGAAAATCGAAGGGTTGCCTAAGAAGAGTTTACTAAAAAATTTAAATAATAAATTGAACTATATTTATTTAATTAAATAACAACAATAAAGTTGTAAATCCTAATTAAATGAATTTTTTTATCATCATTGAGATTCATAAAAATTATATATTTAATTAAACTTAAAATATTTAAATATTTATTTATAATTTTATTAATATTTTTTTATCTCTACTCATTGTACTATTAACATTAATTATTTCATGAAAAATAATCTATATAATTAATCTTAAATAATTAAGATATTGCGGCATGTTATTATTGTTGAGTGAAAGAAAATTTTTCGATTCATTTCCATGATAACTAAAGAAATTGAAGTTTATCGTTCGAGTAACCCACAATTAGGCAGCTTATAAAAATCCAACCTATATTATGCACATTTTGGAGTGGTAGAGTGAGGTGTTCGACAACCTCCAAAAGCTTGGAGTAGGAGAGATCTCTCGCAAGGCCAAAAAGACAAGGATGCGTCACCAACCCCAAAAGACGAATGCTCCAATGAGTTCGCACGCGACAATTCCTTGCCTCGCAAGCATGGCCTTCTGGTTTGGTCTTCCGCACGTTGTCTCGTTCGACGGCCGAGTCGCCCCCCTGTCGTCTTACTACGCACGAATCTCAACGAAGCTCCATCCCAAGAAATTAAATAAGAAAAGATTTGTGCTTGAAATAATAATAATAATAATAATAATTATTATTATTATTATTCATGATTTCTGTTCATGAATCACTAAATTAAAAAACAATTATAAAATAATAGTATAATAGTAACAATAATATTAGTAATAATAGTAGAGGACTTTTCGTTTTGGGGCATTCTGGATATAACGTGTCTGTTTTCTCCGCCCACCGCCTCTGATCTGTTCCTTTCTTCTTCGTCCTCCTCCTGCGCCCCCTCCTCCACCCCCCTCCCCCTTCACTCAGCGTTGGGATTAGGATCAGGATCAGGGCTTCGAAGAGGGAGATGACGAGAGGCGAGGAGGACCAGACGTCGAGGTTCCTCAACGAGCTCTGCTCCATCCTTTTCGCCGTCCTCCGTTCCCCACAACTCGCCATCCGCTCCTTCTCGGCCCCCTCCCCCGGCGTTGGGAGGATCGGAACGGACGAGATGTCTTATCGTTCTCCTCTACCGACTCCACGGCGGCGGAGGCTGCCGCAGGCGTCGCCGGCGGCCGTGGCGTCCTTGATGCTAGGGGTCTCGATAGCGCTCATGCTCGGTGGGTCCGTCACGTTCGTGCTTGGGTTCATGTTGATGCCATGGGTGATAGGGATGCTGACCATGTTGTACTTGGCCGGGATCGTCATGACCGTGTCGGAATTGGGACGGGCCATCCTGTTTCCCTCCACCACCAAGGAGGTCAAAGGTGAGATGTTTAATAAGCTTCTTGGTTGGATTGTGATTTAAACTTTTGTGATTGTAGCTTCTGTTTCTGGAAATTAGGAACTTTTGCACTCTCGACGGAATCAACTCTTCCTCGTGGTGCGAACTTACATTATTTACATTGCCCTCTCTAGATATCATTTTATTTCATCAATCATAGCTTTTCTTTTCATCAGTCATGAGAGAGTAGATCGCTTTGTCTGTAAAATTTATGTTTTTGGGTCTCCCTGTGTTCTTCTGAACATCAATATTTGCGGGTAAAACGTTGTGCATACTTGCTGGAGTTCTTGATGAGAGTCTCCTCTTGCTTCTAGTAAGATCACTTTTAATTGGGTCTTTCTCTAAGGTTGTTGAAGGACCACAATCAATTGGCTAAGATGTCTCTGACTTCATCAATTTATTTACGAGGAATTCTTTCAAATGCACCAAAGTTACTTTTCTTTTTTTTGTAATCTTTTGAGCTAGGATCCACCAATTATCTTCTCATCATTTTCTGTTTTCATTCATTTATGTGGACCCAATTATAGTGGTGGTTCTCAGTACTAGTGGAGGACTGACAAAGTAATTGGACAATAACAATGGAAGGCATGACTGAACATGATCTGCATCTTTTTCTTCTTGTGTGTTTTGCATTTTTATTTCGAATTCAAAGAATAATTTCTTTATGCTGCCTGTTCTGTCTTAACTATGCTGTTCAGTTCATCTCTTGATGCTGGAGTTGTCCAATCTCACAAGATAACTATTTCTAATTGTCCAGATGGGATTATTTTGGAGAGGCTTGGCTGGTTGTCAGTCACATCACAATTTCCTAGATGCCCCTAGAATGGTTATTTGCCTTCTTTAAGTCACTCCCATCTATGACTGTCAATCTGAAACTAATGCTTTTTTAATTGTTGCTGGTTTCTTTCCTAATATTATAGTGCCTATTAGATGACATTCTTTTCATTATCTTCACCCTCTTGGTCACATGGCCCATACTTGTCTATTATTTACATTTGAGCCTGTAGTATTCAGTGATGCATGAGTTAGATTCAGTTGCTTATCTGGTTTCTCAGTGTGGTGGGCAGATGAGATATAAATGAAGTCTCATGGTAGGGGGAAAGAAATATATATTTTAGAATTTATAATTGATATTTATTTTTAATTTTATAAAAATGTGAACTGAAGGAGGTCTATAAAATTTCTCTCCCTTGGTATTCATAATTGATGATAAAAAATGCTCATCCTCTGTGATATATCTAAAGCATGGATAAGTGTCTGGCATGGCTAGCAGTCAACAAAATACTAATATATTTGTTTAGCATAATCACAAAATATATGGATGTGTGGATCAAGCAGTGCCACAATTTTGTTCTTTCAAAACTTGACAGATTTAAGCAGCACTGCTCACGGTGAATGATTTGCAAAGTAATAGATTCTTTCAACTTTTCATGGTGATTGATTGATTATCTGAAGGGACATTAGAGAAGATTCCACATGGATTTGAGTGGTTACATGTTATACATAATTATTGCATCTTAGTTGGTTGGAAAATGACACATTATCAAGATGGTCGCCCGGAAACTCGAAAGTGATTGGCTTTCTGACAAATGGCCAACCATATTTCATGAAGATAAGAGTTGCTGATTGATTGAAAGTTGCTGTTCCATTTAGTATGAAAACTATTTAACACAATCACAAAATTATGATAGTACCTAGACTGTTTATTCTCCCATTCTAAAACATTCAATATCTGGTAGGTGCAAATAATGGTAAATTCGCAGAATTTTTGTGTGCAAATTCTGGATTCAGTCATGTATTTCTCTTTGAAGCTAGCTGTAGTCTGACTTGGTCATGTCAAGTTACAGGGCCACTAAAGATTTTTCAAGTTCTGCCCAGAAGATAATTGGACCGCCATACAGCTGAAAGAAAATTTGAATATCATTCTGATTGAATTCCATGATAATGAAATGGCCGGTGGTAGCTTGCTCTAAACAGTTTTATTTCATGATTGAATTTCCAGTCACACATGATCTGGAAAATGGTCTAAAGAGTGATATAATGAACACGAGCATATTGGATTCGTGATTTACTTGTATTTAGGTGGGAGTTCTGGTGATGATAAATGCAGAAGTAATCTCATGATATCTTTGGTAGCTTACGCCTCTATTACATCTGATTGGTGGCAGATGATATTTAAGGCTCATGACATTTTGCTTGGATGAATCATCATATGTATTTTGCAAATCATTTTACTTTCATAAATCCGTCACATATGTTAATCAATTACACCATGTTGGCAACTGTAGCACATCTCAAATACATTATGTTATTGCTTGGCATTGCAGGCAAACTCCCGTCTAAACTTCCAGCAGATTAAGAGTACTTTCGACAAGAAAAAATGGCAACTCTCCTGTTAGAGTTGGTACCGACATGAATGTTGGATGGCTGCTATATTAACCGTGAGCAGTGCTGCTTAAAATGAGGTTTCGACCTCTTAATGTTTTACATTTGGTTTGTAAAGTTGATATATTTTTTTACTTTTGGGTTGTAACAAATATAAGATATATCACACAAATTCTATGCATCCAACTGCATTGTCATGTTTATATACCATCCTTGGACTGTTGATTGTTGCCTGTTGAACACCAGTGACTAACAGATGTTTTGCAGATTGAATGAGTTTTCCTATATTATTCTAAGCTTTAAAATTTTTCTTTCCTTCAGATTCCTCCACCTTCAATCCTTCCCAGGAGAATGATTTTAATAATATTTTAGTCGAATTATTATTTATCTCAAAAGCATAAGCTGCTAAAAAAAATTTCATCCCTCCTTAAAACTCAACATATATTAAGTAATCAAAGAATTATCGTCGCATTGAATTCTCACTCTACGAAATTTATTTTAAATCAAATGTTTGAGTTCTCATCCTACAAACTAAAATTATAAAAAATCTTGATTTTTTTTTTCCCACACGTTTATGTCGATCATTTCAGTACGAGAGAGGAAAAAGCGTGGAGACTATTGATGAGAAGCTGTCAGTCACGTTAGGTGGGAGATTGACCAGATTGTGACATCTGAATATTCTCTTTAGGATTTATTTTGTGGGTGTGATTTATTTTCCCCCGACTATCTCAGTCCCTTTGTAATCTTCTCTCTCCAAACGAATTGAAGATCCAATCATTCTAAGTGCAGCTGAGGAGGAGGACCGCTCAACCTGTAGCTGGACAAAGCAACTATTGATGCTTCTGGGTGATGTCACCTGTGGACCCTCACAAATTATATAATTATATATATAACTAAAAATTATCATATTTAAATATTATTATATTAAAATATAAATCGATAAGATACTCATCGACCCGAAATACTTAAACTACTATGATTGTTCTCTCGCATAAAATGATCTTCGGATGTTAGGGTTCTTTCGGTTTGTTCTATCTTTTCGGATCTCACACTTTATCGGAATGCTTAGTGGACTTATTTGTGAGAAAACAGGCCACAATTGGGCTAAGAAAATGATTGATTTAGCCTCAGCTCACATCGACTCAGATTTCTTTACTCAACATTCAAGTTTGGCCTGGTGAATATGGATGAGAAAAATTATCATTTTGAGTTCAGATTTGCTTAGCTGGTGGATTTTAATCCATCCAACCATATGAAGTTTCAGTGCTTCTTTGGTGGACTTGTGGTTTGTAGAATCCACACTCTATTTCAGTCACCTTTCTATTCACTCCTGTTGAATCAAAACTATATCTTAAGCTTTTATTTTATTGTAACTTCATTATATATATATAAAATAATTATTTTGGCCATTTGATTGATTCTGGTTCTTCACAAGCTGTCTTGAGTGGTAGTTTTCATTTGCATTTTCCTATTACAAGAAAAATTATAGTGAACCATTCAACTATGATACACACATGAAGTGGACCATCCTATGCAAGTTCCAGATATGACATAACAAAACACAAAATCTTAGAACTTAAATAAGTTATTTCTAGTAACTATATGATATGTTCTTGTGATGCAAGACAAATTTAAAGGTTTCTTTACATAATCAACAGTCTCTATCTATATATACAGAATTCCAAACTTTACAGGTTATGTAGTGTTATTAAATGAAATGGTTCAAAGTGGAAGCCAGGACAGATTTAGCTTTGTTTTCTCCTACCCAATCCCAACTTATCATGGCCCTGATTGATTAATTGTAAGTTCCTAAATAAGCCTAGTTATTAACTACAAGCATAATCATTAATATGGCCATTGGAAAAAGCCCAACTTGAGATAGTTTTTCTGCTATAGGCCAATTCATCCCTTCATAAAATGATGAGCAAGTCTTAGGCTGTCCATTTCTCAAATTTGTTGATTCCAACAAAAGGAGATCTACAATCATGAGCAGCAAATTACAAATGGGAACCTCAAGATTCTTGGTCACAACTTCTGCTTACAGGTCCAAAGATTTAATGCACATTAATGATAGGAAATATGAGGTGACCATAGTGTTCAGTAAATTACCAACTTCTGGGTGTAATCAAATCATCTACATGCTGCTATTCTCTAATTAGAGACACACACTACCAATTTCTTGCTACATCTCACAGGGGAAGCTGAAACATGACCTCTCTTTGCATCAAGAAGACCTCTGATAAGAAAGCCCAAGAAGAGTTGCTGGGATGAGCATATGGCATTCCACAGACATGCCATTCACTTTCCCATCTCCTGCATGCCACAAACTTTATGGCCTTATCAGAGCCTTGGTCAAACCACACCTGTGATCTGGGCATGTCAACTTTTGATGGTGACTTCAGTCAACTTAGTTCCCTGCAGAGCTTTGTGAGAATTCTGTGGGAGGAGAACAAAAAGGAAAAGATACATGTGAGAAGTGCACGGCCGGACATGGCCCAATCGGGATTAGTTTATCCAAGTTGCCAAGGTGTAGTTTTCTATTACTGAAAAGGGCAAAAGAGAGGTCAGTGTCCAGTATTCTTGGAGTGTACTCTCTTACTCATTCCACTCCACAGGCACAAACTCTGATCTTTCTCTGTCAACCCTCAGCTCATCATCTCATTGGCATGTGACTCATAGTCCATGGTGTCCCCTTTTCCAACAAAATAGGAGCCAATAGGGTCAGTGGTATCTCTCTTGAGCTCCATAGTACACACGAGGATAAAGACAAGGAGGATCTTTGTGTGGACTGCCATCAGGGCCATATCATTCCAATTGCTGTACACCTCTTTTTAAGGTAATCCAAGAACTCTCCAATGAGGGGATGTGATGGGAAAAGAGCCATGCAGGGACTCTGATGTGATGGAATAAATGCATGCATTGGTTGCAGAATCCTTTGGCCAGCTATCTGGTGACAGCTTTGAGGCAGTACTACCACCTTCAACTTGGGATTTGGACATGGCCATGCGATTGAGGCTTGTCTTCTTATGCCTTCCTCAACAGAAGCAGCTTTAGAAGCTTGGCAGGTTTCATCAAGTACATGCCAAGCTTGGCAGCCATGGAACTTTAAGAGGCCAAGCAACATGAAAATTAGAGCTGGCAACATCCCAAACTTGCTTCTGAAGCTCTCCAATCAACGAGAAAAAAGAAAATTTATTTGAATTAGTAAACAAGTGTTTTCAGACATGCAACTTGTTTTTGAATAAAGCTTCAAAATGCATGACCATGATGATGCAAGAAAAAAAGGTCAATTCAGCAAAATCTTGCATGAAGAATCAAACTCAATATCTTCCATAGAAAATGTTGTGACATGATTGATAGAAAGGAAAACAGGGGGATGGAGTTCTTTCTTGCTCATGTTATATATCTATAGCAAAATGCTCTGTGCCTAAATGTTTTGGCTCAATGCATGTTTTTTAAAGAGCTAAGGAATGTAATCCTTGAAGAGAAAGACGTTTAATATTGAAAATAAAAATAAAAGTATGCCATTTTTACAAGCATAAAATGCCACACTAAAATGCAGGCACATGTAAAGTTTGTGATGGAAATCATCTGCCAGTTAGCAATCTGTTGAAGCTCATCTGTCATTACCAATCAACCTGTGGACAATATACATGTAATTAGGGTAGTTATCTTCATCTATTATTTTGATGTTGGTTGTTCTTGGTGGTCTTTTCCAATTTTTAGCTCCTAAAATTTTGGATTTTTTTTTTGTTTTCGTTTATCTTAATTTACCATTTTTTCTTAAGAATAATAAATTTGGCTACTCTGATCATTCATCGGTTAATGTATATTTTTCTTAAGAAAATTAATTTAGTTGTTTTGATCATTCATCAACCTGACGTATGAAATTAACCACAATTCAAATAAGATGAGCTTATATTTAAAAATCCGATCAAATTCAAATCAAATACCGAATCATAAATTCACAATCATAGTATTCAATAAACCTATTAAATTTAGGTCTGAAACGAGTTTTCTTAGTTATTAGTTGTCACAATCTATTTTTGTCGATGGATCGATGATGATGAAAAAGTACAAAATGAAGTTTTGATTTTTCTTCTATCATGGAGGTGAATTTGATCGTTCAAATGCATGGTAGGAAATCCTCCAATTTTTTTTCTCTAATTTTTTAAACCAAAAAATGGATTCTCTCACCTGATTCATATCACTAATGTTCTAATGAGCTCATATCACTACATTAAGTGATAGATAATACCTAATGTCTAATGAGCTATTTATATGAAAGAATAATCAAACTCTACTCTTCAAAGTTTGTCTTATTCACAAATTAGTCTTTCTATAGATGGATTATTATCATTTAAGTACAATGACAGTAAAAATTCAAAAATACTTGTCAATGCCAACAAACTCTTTCTTAGTGGGTATTTTTTTTGCTTTATATATCATGTCAAAATCACACTTTACCTCAATCTCCTTTTTACTTTTGTAATTTAATTTATCAAGTTAAATACATGTTTTTTCAGGCCTTATCGAGCATGTTTTTGTAAAACCATCATCGAATCTCTAATCATCTTTAAATATTTTGAACTCATATGAATTTAGTGAGAGAGAAGTCTTCCGTAGGAGGAGAAAAAAATCAAAATAATCAATAATGAGACAGATATAAAAAGTTACAATATTTATATAGTTCGAGACTCCTTTATCTATGCCCATAAAAAAAATCAAATCAAATTATAAATACCATTGTATTAATCATAATATCAATCATCCTTTCTAGATTTACTAAAAAGAAACCATGGAGCACTAAAATATTTACTAGTATTATCTCCTTCCAAACTTAAGGATACAAGAGTATTTTTAGAACATCTATATATATATATATATATATATTATCTATATACTAGTATTATATATATATATATATATATATATATATATATATATATATAAAGAGAGAGAAACGACTGGCTCCGGCTCGCAAACGGGACCAAGTGGGCTGTGAACCGAACCGGTCTCTTCGTGTCCGAGCCGGCCGGTTCTTCTCCGCGTCTCGCCCTTGAAATAATCGCGAGCAAACATATCTCCCCTTTTATCTTTTCTCACAAATAAGCAAAAATAGAAACCCTTTCTCGCGCAGAGGGGGAGATGGCGAGCTCCAATAGGGTGATCGCGCCCCCAGCCCTCGTGGAACCCTAACCCTAAGCCCCGATTACGAGCGCGGAGGAACTCTGATCTCAGCTCCGGGACGATCGATCCCGTCGCCATTTGCGCCTCCCTCCTTCCCTCCCTCCCTGAAGAGATCCCCAATTTTCCTGCCGGCTGATCGGGCTCCTCGCTCCTTGCGGATCGATCCATCGATCTGCTGCTTTGCAGCGGCCGTAGGTGCTGGATTATTCCCCTTCTGGGTTTGTTTGTGTTGATTCGTTTTGGATTTGCCTGTCGAGGTGGGGAATTAGTTGCGCTTGTCCCCGATTTGTGGAGGGATGTGACGGGGAGCTGTGCGGTTTGGTTGGATTTAGTTGATGGTGAGAACCGGGCGTTGGTCATGGGGTGCGGGGAGCTGGGTAGATGTAGGGTTGCAAAGTTTTTGGAGTAATTGGTTGGCTTCTCATTGAGGTCTTTGGTCTTCGTTCCTAGGATTCTGGGCTTAGTGTTATTTAGGGTTTGGTTCTCTTTTCTGTTGTTTTGGGCGGTTTTGCACGAGAACTGAAAGTTTAGAACATGTAGACGCTCTTCTGAGCTCAAACCTGAGGCTAAATTATGAACTGGATTCTTAAAATTGCACGCTTTACTTGTCATATCTTGTTTTTCTTAATCTTCAGCTAGCTGATATATTTTTTAGCACCACTTGTAAGAGGGTGAATGATCGGTAAAGCGTTCATCTTCTTGGATTAGCTGACTGTGGAAGTTTACGAAAGAATGTAGCTTTTTTGAACCACAAACATAATAAAACGTCTTTCCTAATAGGGGTAGATAGCTGTTGAAGGTGTCATCCTTTTGGTTTAGTGGGTGCAAGAATGCATATACTATGGAATTTTTATGGATAAATGAAACTTTTTGAACCAGAAACATCTTAGTTCAGATAATTGGTTGCTGTTTTTTAATTTTTCTTCAAAATTTATTGTTATGGACATATTAACTCTTGAACTCTTCTTCTGCTTTTTTGCTACCATTCCTCTCCCTTTACCTTTTCTTAATTCCATTGTTTAAAGCATGCTTTAGTAATACTCAATTTAACTTAGTGATTTCTGTATTTTGTTGTCCATGGATATAACTAACAACACATCACTTTTCAGTACTGGGAATAAGTGGAGGCCTCAGAACTTTATTGCTTGGTTCACGAGCTTGTAGCACTTTATTCTGAAAAACAGTTTGTCTTCCAGAGGAAGTATTATGGTCCCTTGATTTTTATTTTGACTGCTGTGAATAATTCAATATGAAGGCTCCATCACCAACCAACCCCAGCTTCCCTTCACCCACCTTGCCTGTTTAAAATGATTATGAGTATATTGATTTTTTGATCTGCTTTCCATATTTTGTGGCTTTCTTTTTGAAACCTCTGTCTATGGTGTGGCATCTAATTGCTTAATTTTGTTTCCTTCTAGACTTCTTGTAGTCTTTGTGTGTATTGTGCATGTAGGGAAGGATATTTTCTGCGGGTCTTCAATGGCCTGTGGCCTTTAAGGTGCAATATGATGTGGAATGACTGTTCTACTTGTTTGATATATCTTGATGTCTCTCCTTGTTTATGCCTGCTTGATGTGTATGATGAAAAATTATTATTCCTACTTACCAACTTTCCATTCTTATAATGTAACTTCTAATATAGGTAGGAAGAAACTCTCACTACGAATTACAAGGCAAAGTATTTCTAAGTAGTGCATCGTCTTTTTCTAAAGAGCCTTTCTTGTTCTCATGTGCTATGCTACAACAACAGTTGAATCTTATCGATGCAAATTTTTAATCACCTTTGTTGTTTTCTTTGCTAGTTTTATTGGAGTTGTTGTTTTCCAAAGTCTGATTTAATAATATATAAATTTTCGTCAGTGTGGTTCTAGGTCAGTGCCAATGAAATTCAATTAAAAAAATTATGGCTTATTTACAGTAAGGTGGGTTAGCTTTGGTAGTACAATAATGCTGTTTCATGAATTTCATATTATCAGGTGTTTCATGAACTTAGTTCACCCATTTTGGAATGTGATTCCACCTTTATTAGAATTTACGATGGGAACATGGGGTGAAGAACAAATGCAATTAATCTACATATTCCAACCATGAGTGATGTTTAAATTAACATTCTCATCTTAGAAATGACTGCCATCTGTAGCCAACCATTTCCCTAGTTTCTGTGTTATCAGGAAGCAGCAACAAGAAAAATAAAGATCTCGAAAGGAGTAAACTTTTCTGGTCAGAAGGGTGAAGGAAGAAGTTTTAGCTAATCCATGTAGAAGCTCTATGCTTTCCTTTCCCACTCTAGTCCTTCTTGGCCTTGGATAAAATAAAATACGTGTTTGATGATTGTTATTCATTAATTATAATAGGTACAAAGTCCATGAATTTTTGTTCTTATTGTATTCTTCACTCGCTTAAGTGTAAAATTTAGCTATAGATATGAGAGTGGCATGTATTGTGATTTACCAAGTAGCTTTGTTTGGTTGCTTATTTCTTAAATTAAAATTTTTTAGTTCATTTCTATAATCATTGTATTTGATTTGTTTCACAGATTGGATTGCTTTTTAAGGGTTGTTATTGTTTAAGTAAATCATCATACTGTCAAGAATTTGCTTCCATTTACCAAAGGGATAAGTTTACAGAATATCAGGAAATTAAGTTATAACTTCTGGTCAGTGCAGGCTGGATTTTGTGCCATTTTGAGGAGGTTCAGATTCTCTTTGAGAAGAGTAATCACTTTGTAGTCATTGAACCATCACGAAGTTGGAATTTGGCTGATTATGTAGAATATGTCATGGATAGTTCAATTTCAATGCAACACTGTGAAATCTGAATCGAAAAGACCCCATTCTCGTTTATCAGGTATATTTTGGTTAATTTTTCTCTTGAATTTTCCTCCCAGAGGAAACCTTCTGAAAGCTTATTAGAAGAGCACCCACAGTGTGGAAGATTGAGCAAATTATTTCTAAATTTATAAATACTGCTATCAATTTAAGCTAACAATTATTTCATATATTTTTGTATTCCAGGAAGGTATGAAAATCAATGGAAGAGGAAGCTAATATGGTGCCTTATCGCAACATACAGTTGTTCTTCACGAAGTTTGATTCTCTTGCTTAATATGGATTGTTTCTAAGATTCTTCTTGTGGAGATTAGAAAAAGGAAAAAAAAAGATTTTTACCCTCAAAGTTATAATCAGACACTAATCATTTTCAAAGCTTAGCTTTTAAGCCAACATATTTTTTTTCATTTTTTGATGGCTATTAAAGGATCCAAGGAAAGCTGCTCTGTTCCTAATGGATATATAGAAGCAAGAGGCTAATGAGCTTCACTGCTAGTAAGGATTACCTCTTTTGAGCTTCAATTCCTTGTCCAAGTTTCTCATCCAACATGCAAATGTGGCAACAACAGTTGATGTACAAGCAGCTCCAAGAGGTTCGGAGACAGCAGCAACTACAGCAGCTAGATCAGGGATCGAGGCAACTGAGTCCCCTTAGCCAGTTTTCTGCTGTAGCAAAACCTGCAACAGAAATTCAGTTACCTTCAACATTAAATGAAAGAAATCAGTTACCTGCAACTTTAAATGAAATGCCCATCAATGATCCATATAATTATATGTGGCTTAATAATTATGTTGGAGGCTCATCCAACTTATCTGGTAATTCTCAGATGTTTACTGCTGGAAACATGAACCATGTACAGCCAAGTTGCTCTGTTGCCATGCAGAACCTTACAAATGGTGTTATTGTATCAAATGATCAAAGTCAAGTGATGCAATTTATTGGATCTATGCCACCACAAATTAATCAGTCTTTTAGTGGCATATCCGTTTCAGGCACTTGCTCTGGAGACCAATATTCTCACCTATTAGGAATATCAAGTTCTAATCATGATTCAATGACCAAGGCTGCTGAAACAAATGCAGAAAAGACATCATACTCATCTAGCATTTTCCAAACTGATCATCAAATAGACTCACAAGGTTCCTTACAGGAGAAGGCTTGGGCCACTGCACGGAATTTTCCAGGGAAACATGTCGTTGACAATTCTTCAACACAGACATCAGAAAAGTTTCAACAATTGAACAATCTGCAACACAGCATTCGGTTTCAGGAATTTCATGGTAGACAAGTACAGGATGATGCATTGGGTAATTTAGTGGAGAAACAAGAATCACAAGTAGGAACTTCTACTGGTGTGGCCAGTCTGGATCCTATAGAACATAAGCTCTTGTTCGGCACCGATGAGGATGACAACTGGGGATTTTCATTTGGAGGGAGCCTTACCTCTGGCATGGATGCAGATGCACATGGACATTCTTCAGAGAATGATTATTTTGGTTCATTTCCTTCTGTCCATAGTGGGAGCTGGAGTGCTCTTATGCAAGAGGCTGTACAAGCTTCCACTAGTGACAAGGGGGTCCAGGAAGAATGGAGTGGCCTGAGCTACCAAAAAACAGAGCAACAGATGCTAAAGCCTCTGATTACAACAACTGACAATGGGAAACAGTCAGCTATTTGGGATGATAGCAACTTGAAGGGTGCAAGTTCAACTTCTAGGCCGTTTCCTTTGTTTAATGATGCTAATACAACGCCAACTTCCACTGGCCCTATTAATCAGCATTCTTTTGACTCCACTTATGAAGAAAGCAGTAGGGTTCTGACCGAGGCTCCCCGTGTCTCATCCTTCCGAGGATCCAGTAACAAAGAATTCCATCAGAATCAAAAAATTGTGGAAGGTAGTCTTCAAGCTCAAATGCCTTCAACTAGTCGTGCGTGGGCTGGGCTGACCATCAAGCAGCATGAGAACAGTTCTGAGGAGATTCAATATAAGTCACAGGACACAGAGGATGGTTGGAGTAACCAGAAAAACATGCCATCATCCAATGTTTCTGTTTTTCCTGTTAATAAGCTAAATAGCTTGAAGGCAAGTTTTCCAATGGCATCTGGAGGTGACAAATCAAATCATCATGAAAGTGATGGCCATTTGTGGGAGATTGGTGAAAATCATGTTAATATGAATTCTGGCTTGCAACGAGTCAAATCTGATATTGGCAGTCTCAACATACAAGCTGAAGAATCCTTAGCAGGTAAATTTGTTTCTGTCAATAAACCGAACACCTTAAAGTTGAGTCAGGACATGCATCATCAGGTTACTAATGTGCAGCAAACTGTTTTTGGGGGACATTTTGCCCTTAATTCATGTGTGCATTCTGAAGATGACAAAGATATTGAAGAAAACCAGAACCAGCCAAGCAGGAAGCCACAAACTTGGGAGATGTCTGTAAGTACTGCTGCAGAAAGATTGGGTAAAAGCTATGAGAAGAAAAAAGAACATGAAAGAGTGGTTTTAGGTGACAGTTATGCCGGAATTGCAGCAAAAGAGAAGTATCTGTTGACTGTGAATGACCAATATCCTTCCGTAAGTGGAGGCCAGAAGTCCTCAATTCTGTCAAGTCATCCTACTGTGGGGTCAAAAATGTTGCAGAATTCACTGGGAAGTTTGAGGAAGCCTGTAGAATCTTCTTTCCTGCCCAATCAACTATTACGGTTGCAGGGCTTGTCCAACTCTGTTTTTCATGGATCAAACAATGAAGGGCAATCATCTGTTGGGAAATCACAGTTTTCTGGTCATATTGTACCCAACAATCCTATGGATGTGTCCGAGGTAAATGAGTTCTTGTAACCATTGTGATTTTGTATTTTTCTTTACATTCTTTTTAACTTATCGTTAAAATTTAATGTTTAATTCTTGTTCATGTGGATACTTTCTAATTTACAGAGGATTGCAGTGGGAGCAGAGGGACTGCAGTCTCGAGGTACCATACCTGTGTGCCCCTCTAGGAGTTCTTTTGATGGCTCAACTGCTCAACATTCCCAGAATGAAGTGGTTGCTCAAGCAAGGTACAATTTACTTAGACTGAGCATCAATTTAGCTCCCTCATGGTCCTCCTTGCTATGGTGCAGTATACTGATACCTGCATGGTGCATACCACCATCAGACAGCCAGGGTATGTTATCAGGGTCTAATTTTCTCCCATGCCTAGTGCTGGGATGGCTGACATGGGTAGTCTATTCTTTCTTCAATAATTTAATGTTGAACAATCCTGAAAGAACACACTTATGTTTCATCTATTACTTTTCGGTGGACCAATCATTGCAAAACACCTAGTGTTGGATCTCAACTTTGGATTTCTACAACCTTCTCTGCAGGCCAATGTACCCAGCTTGTCTACATTTTGTTCCTATATGCCATTACATGGTTTAAATACAAATTCTATTAAAATAATTGTATTGCTGTTCCAGTGCTTGATGGTGAAAGAGATTTCTGGTTTTGGCATATGTATGCATTTGGATCTTTCTAATGCTTGATTTTTTGTAATTTATCACAGTTATAATATGCTCGAGCTTCTCCACAAGGTTGACCAATCAAAGAACGTTGTTTCTACAAATGCATCTGATGTTCCTGCACAAGCTGCTGCTGATGTTTCTATCACGCATCCTCACTTTGATCAGTCTTCTAATTTGCGTGGTTTTGGGTTGCGTTTGGCCCCGCCATCTCAGGGGCAACCACTACCAAACTATACACCAATCTCTCACAAGTCCTTGAATGATATTAACAGTGGGCAATCAGACCATGAAGCAGAATATCAGGGTCAGACGTGGCTTAGTCCTACATCCTCGATTCGACCTGTTCTTCCATTTGATGAAGCATCTAAAAGAGAAAATTGGGATAAGATAGCCAGCCTACCTGGACAGAAAAAAACTGAATATTCAGAAGCAAATAATCATTTTAAATCATCAGCCACTGTTTCTGATTCTTCTTCAGTGAGAGATCAGCTGCAGGAGCAACAGCAGCTTAGACAGCAACACATTTCTAGTGCAAAAGATCACCTGGAGAATCAACAACAGCAATGGCAACAACATACTTCTAATGCAACAACTACTCATGGACTTTTGGACCATTCTGTCAATTTTTCCTTTAGTAACCAAACTAATACAAATATGCTTGTTAGAAATGCTTCTCTCGTTAGGCAGCCACTTGACTGTCAAAGTGGATCTTTAGGTGGCCAATCTGTTCAAACATCATTGCCTCCTCTGGCTGGTAGGTTTCCAGCTTCAGATGTTGCTTCCCATGCTGAATCTCGTGTACCTGTTGGTTCACAATTTTCCTCAGAAGGGACAGAACATACAAGAGGAACAATTGCAGGATTTTCTCAAATTATAAGTTCGGGCCAACAGTTACCTGCTGTAGAGACAAAGTCAAGTTCACAACCTTCTCTGTCAGGCACGTCTCAGCAAGCCAGCTTCTCAAAGATGTTGCATAATGTGTGGACAAATATTTCAGCTCAACAACGTCAAGCTGGTATTGATCCTTTTCTGACTCCAAATGTACTTCAGTCTATAATAAATCATGGTAGAGACACAAGTTCATGGGGCCTCCCAAAGCCAGGTGATCAAGTAAATAAGGAAGATAGTGCTCCTCCTGAGCATATGGATGTTTCTCATGAGTCAAGCAATACATCCCAGGGGAAAGAGGCTGTGCTAAAGCCACAGCAGGATGTTAACAAAACAAGAAATGGACAGGATCAAGCTCTTAGTTCTTGTGTATTGCGTGCTCCTCTAACGAATAATGTCTCTACCAGCAGTGGTATTCTTGCAGGGCGCATGTCAAAGCCTTCAGATGTTCAACAGCAAAACTATTCACTGTTTCATCAAGTACAGTCCATGAAGGCTTCTGAATCTGATGTAAACAAGACAGGAAACCTACCAAAAGGAGCTGCTTTTAGTTCCGATAGTTCACAGATGAATTTCAATGTAGATCAGGGAATTGTTCATGGCCAGAATACAATTCCCAGAATCCCTGCAGATGGTAAAGTTGGAGCAGCTTCTCATATTTCATTCACGTCAGATGCCAAAATGCTGAGCTTTACTTCAAGTGACAGTGAAGAACAGAATCCCAACACATCCAGTGCAGGACATCATATCCAAAGTCACATGGAACCACTTAGTACAAGTTCCACAGCAAATGTATTGGGAGATGGTGAGCCCACCCAGATTAGTCCTCAGATGGCTCCTTCCTGGTTTGACAGTTATGGAACCTACCAAAATGGCAGGATGGTTGCTATGTTTGACGCCCATAGGAGTAGAAAAGCTTCCGTTCAGCAGTACTTTCTCCAAAATGCTCCTGCAAAGATGGATAATAGTAATGTCGTCGAGCAAAGACTTGATAGCAGCCAGGTTGGTAGCTATAGGCAAGATGCATTGGCCTTCAAGATAGCACCCAGTGATACAACTTCTTCTTTGCTGCCCCCGGATGTGACGGTCCATGGTAGAATTATAAGGTCAAAGAAGCGCAAAATTGCAAATAGAGATCTTCTGCCATGGCATAAGATGGTCATGGGATGTCCACAAAGTTTGCAGAGCATCAGGTGGTATTCTTGATGGTAAAACTTTTGTTTAATCAATAAAAAAACTATCTGTACATGGTTTTTCAGAGAAATATATCTTAATTTGGATTAGTCTTAAAATATGAATCTTTTTGCAGTATGCCAGAGTTGGATTGGGCTCAAGCTGCCAATAGATTGATAGAGAAGGTTTGTTTATCTTACCAATTTGGCCAGTGTAATCAATTTTATGTACTATTTATCCAGAGCTTTTACAGTGGATGTTGTGGACCTTGGTTTCTAAATATAGGTGGATGATGAAGCTGAAACTATGGATGATGGCCTGTTTATGCCTCAGTCACGAAGAAGGATAATCCTGACAACACAACTGATGCAACAACTTATTCCAGCTGTACCAGCTGTGATGTTCAAAGGAGAGGCAACTTCAGGTTATCAAAGTGTGACTTTTTCTATTGCTAAAACAGCACTTGCAGATGCATGCAGCCTGGTTTCTTCCTCAGAAAGTGATTCCCATTTGCTGTTGGGAAATGAAAATACGTAAGCGTCGCCTTTGAAATTCATCGAGAACATTATAGTATGACCTCAAGCTATCAGATCGTTATACTCATCTTTGATTTAGGAGATCCTACTCTTCCCACCCAGTTTGATGGATATGATCTGTCATATTGGTGTATATTGTTTCATGCAATATATATACTATTACTTGCTAATCAGTTATCTTTTTCCACCCTTTAACTCTAGGATAAATATTGGAGAGGTTAAGACTTCCAAGAAGGTGGAAGAAGATACATTCTTAAAGCTTATGGAAGATTTCATTGGTAGATCCAAGAAACTTTCAACTGATTTCTCAAGGTAAGAGCAATATCAATTATTTTTCATGAAATATTTTTCTTTTCCTTATTCCCGTGTGCTTAGGAGATGGATGTATCAAGTTACTAAGAAAGATGAGAAAAGAAATACTTCAATTCGTGAACAACTAGGCATCACTTCAATAAAAGATTAATGACTAGCACATTAGCGGTGCCATTGCATTCTTGTCTAATGTATTTGATGTTTGCTATACCCTTTAGATCTTTGTAGCTGTTTTGAATTTTGATGTTCTTAATGCTGCTAATGATGTTACTGGACAAGTGCCAGGCAATATGTAATGTGGTAGTACACTATATCACTAGTTGAGATCACTATATATTAAATTTGGAAGACATCTAATTAAGATTAGTGGTGTGAGGAAAGATGGAAGAAGATCTAAAAAATTTTACTAGGTACAATAGAAAGATATTTGAATGATCTTTATTTGACTTGTCAAGGTTGCTTACTTGTTACTTTATGATGAGTCTCCTTGCTTATAATAAATAAGCTTGGATACGTCAGACTTACCCGCACCCCACATTGGTGGGAGCTTCGTACATTAGGGCAAATTTGAAGTTGTAATTTTTCTCAAGGGATTTGGTTGTACAGGTCTGTCATTACAATCTGAATGGATCAGTAATGTTCCATAAGGTCACCCACAGAGAGAAAATAGCCCGTCACTTTGTGTCTTACGTCCATTGTTTTCTTATTATAGATGTTCTTTTCGAAGCTTGTAAAGTGAATAAATGGTTAAACAAATCTGATGATTGTCTTAAGTTGTCATAGACAGGTTATCTAGGTGAATAAATTGTCACACTTTCATTAGCAGCTAAATGTGATAAAGATTTCTTTTGGATTTGCATGCCTTAATGTCTTGAATCTAGTCGTGTTAGTGCTGAGAAACTGAATTGGTATGGTTCTGTTTTGAATTTAATGACCTTGCAAGTCTTTCCTTACGGTCGAAGTCTCCCTGGTGTAATTTTGCATGTGTGGTGTATTTAATCATTTCATTTGATTAATATATTTCAGATTGGAGAGGAAGACATCGATGTTGGATGTCCGACTGGAGTGCCAAGAGTTAGAGAGGTTTTCCATTGTGAACCGATTAGGCAAGTTTCATGGTCGGACTCATGCTGATGGGGTCGATGTATCTTCCACTCCTGGAAATGCCTATCGCAGGATCTTTCCGCAGAGATATATCACCGCCGTTCCAGTGCCTGGAAATCTACCCGAGGGGGTTTGCTGTCTCTCACTCTAAGATCATTTAGCAATTGATTTTGTTTCTCTTGTCAAATGGCTGTGGTCGCCATCGCTATTCCTCGATGCTTTTCAGTCACACCTCCATCGGAAAAAGAGAGAGAAAGAGAGAAAGAGAGAGAGAGAGAGAGTTCATAAGCATTAATGTGAGAGGGGGCAGGCAGTTCTTTTGTCCTAGTATTGAAGACGAGGACCGCTCAGGGGTTTGGCCTTTGAAATCTTTCCCGATGGTTGTTCACCCTGATATGCGAGGTATAGGTCTTTGTACATCAATGGAGGTACAGAAAATTAGGTTGTGGCATCTCATTTTTATATGAGAGGAGAGTTTCAGCATTATTACATAATTTTTATTCAAATAAACTTGAAAATTAAAACAAAAAATCTTTAGCTCCTCGGAAGAGTAAAATGCCTGTCTGTTGATCTGTGATTGCTTTTTAAGTCCTTTTTTGATGAAACTTATTCAGTTGATATATCTTGCTCATCACGTCTGGATAACATTTCTATATGAGCTCACAAGTGCTGACCATCAAGTTGTGAGGTACATGCAGGTAGTTGTGATACTTTAACCAATTCTCAGAAACCTGCGCAAAATAAATGTATAGGAATTGAAGATTGAGATATTAAGGCTGATTTAAATAACATCGTTGTGCGTTCCAGACAGCTTTATGATGCCCGAGAGACTGCATTCACGTCCCTTCACTATCAAGGCTGGTTCTCTAAAAATACGAGTCTTTACAAAGTGACGCAAGACTCTTGTTCTTACGGTCGTCGTCCATAATTCATGTTAGGACGTAATGATTCTCCATCAGATCCTAACGTAGATATGACTCCTCAGTTTGGAGATGCATTTGGTAGCTCAAAATTAAGCTTTACAACCATAAACAAATTATGAATTGCCAGGGGACTTACCCTTTGGACCATTTTAGTACTCATCAAGGGAGGACAAACCCTTCAAAATCTTACACACCATCACCAAGAACAGAGGCTTCATCCCGAGATCTACTTTAATCATAGAGATAAGAGTCACCATTTCTCGCTGGGATGCTTTACCGACTAGTGGTGAAACCCATATTATGTGTATATATAACTCACTTTCTTCACGCCAAGTAGCCCATGGTGAGGAAGGATATTTAGCTGATGGAGTATTCCTGCTCAAATCCAAGATAACAATCTGATACTAAAAACAGCTTTGTATCCTGAAAATGATATCGCATAAGAGTAATGTTTAGTATCAACAACATGGATAGCCATTTTATTATATATATGCAACAGCAGAGAGGAAAGAAAATTAGGTTTGAACTAAGGGATCTGTTGTAGTTAAGAGCCATGCAAGTGGTCCAAGGATATGCCAGTGGAGCAAGGCAGTTTACATGTACTGAGGACATGTAAATAAAAAGACTAACGATAAACCTCCTTTTTGAGGACATGGCATTTAATGTGGATAGAAAGAATTCATGAAGAAGAATCAGATCTTGACTAGGGAGAATCAAGAAGGAACAGCAGCTATCAAGTTGCGTAAACCGAGTCGAGCAAAATGAAAGTATAGCATTTTCCAATTAGCTTTATGTAGAAAAGGGCGAGTAAAGAATAGTTTAACACAAACTATATTTCAGGCTAGCAAGCATATTCTCACCTGAAGATTGGTCACCGTTGGTGGTAACGCCATACGAGTGACCATCTGATCTGAGAAACTAATTCTTTTCAGAGCATATAATTCTGACGTAGTGGCATTACCAAGAACTAACCACCATGCTTCATCTTTGACCTGGGAATCAAATTGATGTTATGAATAAGCTAAAACAGCATGCTAAATTAAACTTCCAAATACAGACAATCCTGGAGCTGTGTAAAGGTGTAACCGATCTCGGACTTTGTAATGTAACCTCATCCACAAAATGTGGTGAAGGAATGTTCATATTACTTTCCAGCTCTTAATCCAAAACTTTGAAGTACTTAAATAATTTAACCAGCAACCAACTACCTAGACACAAGACTGAATATGATAAGAACTAAATATCACATATTTTCCAATTTTACCAGTTTTATAGTCCCATTTCGAACATCTTTTATAGGTTCAGTTCCAATTTCATCCTGACAAATTACCCTAGCACCTCGCGTGTGCAAGAGAAAAAGAAAAAACTTTTCAATCACTCAATTAAACAAATAAAGGTGGCTTAATTACATAAAGCTCAAAAAAGGACCTAAACATGAGTTGTCCAAGAAGTCAAATGAAGATTCACCTTCGGGTATCGAGGGACAAAAGCTCTCACTGTAGAATGCTTAGAATTTGCCTTTTCAAGTCTGATGTTAAGAACCGCAGACTTTGATGCATTATCATCTCCAGTGTGAAGCTTCAATTTCACTCTGACACGTGGAAAATACTGCATATCCTGCAAACATAAAACAAAAGGCAAAAGGCAAAATAATAGTTTGAGGCACCATGTCAGAGTAACTTCAAATAGAACCACCTCAGAGTAGAAAAGTGAATTAACAACATTGGTGGATTAACACCTACATGAATAATTTTGCTTAAATACCAAACTAATGTTCATTATTTTTTTTAATTTATGCATAGTTAATTGTCATATATTAATTAATCTAACATATCATTCATCAGAAACTGAGGAAAAGGATTCCTGTTGTTTCACCAAATGGAAGAAAAGGAATGTTCCCAAGAAGATGATATAAACAATTACTGTATAAGCTATATGGCATAGAAGCAAGATACAAATGATGTCTTGGAATCCCTCAAAGCAGAAAGGTCTATTCATTTATACGTATGGAAACCTGAAGAAAAAGGCAATACTCAACAGCTGCAGAAAAAGAGTACCAACTTAAGGATCCATTCATCAAAAACAGAAATGAAGTAGGAACATAGATATGAACAAGAGCTAACTAACAAGTCAGAATGACCATAGATGAAGAAATCAAGCTGATTAACCTTTGCTATGCTTAGTGATTGGCAAGCCCACATATATGAAAGTCATGTACCAACCAAGGTTCACAATTTCGTACCGTACTGGAGTTTCGACGTTAGCTCGGTACGGTACAATACTGTACACCGAGTGGTATACCGAACTGTCACGACCTTAGCTGGAATTGCCTAAGGCGTGCGGCACCCTTGCGGCCAAAGACGCGAACTTAGCTTGCGTTGCCTAAGTCGCGAGTCACTCTTGCGGCAAAGACGCGAACTTAGCTTGCGTTGCCTAAGTCGCGCTTCGCCCTTGCGATCTTGCTCCGCAAGGATCAGCCCACTTTGTAACCTCTCGCAGGTCCCGAAGGACCTGTAAAAGAGAAAGAGAGTTAGATCGAAAGAACGAGCAATGGACAAGTCCCGAAATCTCGCGAAAAGGAAAGCTTTACAAGCAATTCGTCGAACACCTTGTGTGCACAAGAGAAAAGAGGGAGAGGGAGAAAAACAAGGCTTTCAAGGATGAACGAACAGCTGCAAGCCCACAAACAGCCGCTCACCTGGTCCCGGGCGCAAAACCAAGTTCCCGTAAAGGTCACGTGCGAACTTGCGAAAGAGTGTTCAACGCCCGGTATATAACCGAAGCCCCATCCAGCCATGTGCCACCCGGGGGGTTCCTGGGGTCTGAGCTGGCTGACATTTTGGTGAGCGGAGGCAGCACTCCGCTCACCTCCCACGGCCCGCGAAAACGGAGCTGTTTTGGGCTGTTTTGGGGCTGTTTTGCTCGGTTCGGTGAACGGTCGCTTTGCAACGCTGCAGCTTGTTCGAACTTACATATTTACAAGCAAAATGACCCAAAACCATAAGAAAACATGCTGTCAAGCAGCTGTACATGCAGGTGTGAGCGACGAACGGTTCGTTGAACGGAGTTGTTGCGGGTGCGCGACGACCGTTCGTGACATTCTCCCCCACTTAAACTGTCGACGCTTGCTGGTAGTTGTTGATGACTTCTTCTTCATGTCGCAGGGCGTCTTCAGGCTCCCAACTGGCTTCAGTTCGGGGAAGCTTTCGCCACTTCACCAAGTACTCTGTCTGCTCCGCTCCGTTGGGTAGCTTTATCTTGCGATCCGCCAGAATGGTTTCCACTCGCTTCTCGTAGGAGGCTGTGATGGGAGGTAGCCGAGTTGGAATACTTCGAGAAGCATCTTGCGGATCCGAATGGTAGGCCTTTAGGTTGCTGGCGTGAAGAACGTTGTGAATTTTGAACCACGCCGGCAGCTGCAACTTGTAAGAAACATTGCCTACTCTGCTGATAATTGGGAAGGGCCCTTCATACTTACGCACCAATCCTTTGTGGACTCTTTTCCTGAAGAATTGGAGTGATGCTGGTTGGAGCTTTACCAACACCAAATCGCCAACTTTGAACTCTTGTGGTCGCCTTCCCAAGTCTGCCCACTTCTTCATCCGTTTTGCCGCCTTCTCCAAGTAAGCCCGCGCAATATCGGCATTTCGATGCCACTCCTTTGCGAAATGGTAGGCTGATGGACTACTCCCAGTATAACCAATTGCCATAGTGTGCGGAGTCGACGGTTGTTGTCCTGTGATAATTTCGAAAGGGCTCTTGTTGGATGCAGAGCTCCGCTGCAAGTTGTAGGAGAATTAGGCGATGTCCAACAGCTTCACCCAATCTCGTTGATTGGCACTCACGTAGTGCCGGAGATACTGCTCTAAGAGCGAATTTATTCTTTCAGTCTGACCATCCGTCTAGGGGTGGAGGCTTGTAGAGAAGTATAACTTTGACCCTAACAATTTGAATAGCTCGGTCCAGAATCGTCCCAGGAACCGAGCGTCTCGATCACTAACGATATTGTGTGGGACTCCCCAATACTTCACTACACCCTTCATCATCAGTCTGGCTGCCTCTTCAGCTGAACAGTGTAGGGGAGCAGCAATGAAAGTTGCATACTTTGAAAATCGATCGACCACCACAAGTATCGATCCAAGTCCCCCTACAGGCGGCAAGCTTGATATGAAGTCTAAGGAAATGCTCTCCCATGGCCTTTCTGGTACAGGCAACGGCTCCAAAAGTCCCACTGGCTTCCGCTGCTCTACCTTGTCTTGTTGGCAAGTAAGGCATGTTCGAACATACTCCTCCACATCAATCCCCATCTTTGGCCAGTAGAAGGCCCTCTCCACGAGAGCCAACGTTCTGTGAATGCCGGGATGTCCAGCCCAAAGGGAATCGTGACACTCTTTTAAGAGTTCACGCCTTAAATTGTCCACTCGGGGAACATAAACCCTATTCCCTTTTGTGTAAACAAGTCCCTCCTGGACCCAAAATCGTCGTGCCTTGCCCTCTTTGATGAGCTGCATCAGGATAACTGCCTGGGGATCACTATACAGTCCATCTCTGATTCGGGAAAGGAAGTTGGAGTGTAACTGACTTGCTTGGCCCCTGCCCTCCAGTTGTGCAGCATTCACGCATTCCACTTTCCGACTCAGCGCATCGGCCACGACATTCGCCTTCCCGGGCTTGTATTCCATTGCCATATCAAATTCAGCCAGGAAGTCCTGCCACCGTGCCTGCTTTGGGGAGAGCTTCTTCTGAGTTTGGAAATAGCTCAGGGCGATGTTGTCTGTCCTCAGCACAAATCGCGACCCGAGGAGGTAGTGTCGCCAAACTCGTAGGCAATGGATCACCGCTGTCATCTCCTTCTCATGCACTGGATACCGCCTCTCGGTCTCGTTGAGTTTGCGGCTCTCGTAGGCCACCGGATGACCTTCTTGCATGAGTACTCCACCAATAGCAAAGTCCGAAGCATCTGTATGGACTTCAAAGGGCTCTCCATAGTTTGGCAATTTGAGCACTGGTTCTTCCAGAACAGCAGCCTTCAGATCTTGGAATGCTATCTCACATTTGTCAGACCACTTCCAAGGCTGCTCCTTCTTCAGCAACTCCGTCAGTGGGGTTGCCCGCTTCGAATATCCCGCAATGAAGCGTCGATAGTAGTTGACGAAACCAAGGAAGGATCTCAACTCAGGCACCTTCTTTGGAGTTCGCCATTCCGCAACTGCTTGCACCTTCGACTTGTCCATCCGAATGGAGCCATCACCGATTCGATGCCCCAAGAATAGGATCTCAGTTTGAGCAAAGTAGCATTTCTCCCTTTTTACGAACAAAGTGTTCTCCCTGAGAACCTTGAAAATCGTCCGAAGGTGCTTGACGTGCTCCTCGAGCGTTTGGCTGTAGACGACGATATCGTCCAAGTAGACGACCACGGACTTATCCAAATACTCCTTGAATAGCTGGTTCATGAGAGTACAGAATGTGGCCGGAGCGTTGGTTAAGCCGAAAGGCATCACCAAGAACTCAAACGCTCCATACCTGGTCACACAGGTAGTCTTCGCTTCGTCGCCTTCAGCAATGCGCACCTGCCAATACCCCGACCGAAGGTCGAGTTTTGAGAAATACTTGGCCTTGCCCAGTTGGTCGAACAAGTCCGCGATGAGCGGGATGGGATACTTGTTCTTCACCGTTACTTTGTTGAGGGCTCGATAGTCGACGCATAATCGGAGGCTCCCATCTTGTTTCTTCTGGAAGAGAACTGGAGCTCCGAAAGGTGCTTTTGAGCTGCGGATGAGACCACCGCTTAGCAGTTCACCTAACTGCTTTCTGAGTTCGGCCAACTCTGGCGGGGGCATGCGATAGGGTGGTCTCGCTGGAGGCTTCACTCCTGGCTCCAGCTCGATACTGTGATCCACGCCTCTGCGTGGTGGAAGAGTCTTCGGCAACTCGGGTGGCATAACGTCTTTGAACTCCTTCAGGACGTTCGCCACCACCGCAGGTTCTTGAATGGCCTCTTCGTTGAGTGGCTCTAGCTTCATAGCAGCCACGAATGTCAGTTCGCCTTTTCGCACCCCTTTCTTCAATTGTAATGCCGAAATATGTTGGGGCTCCTTGGTTCCTCTCCGAGAGACGGGAACCACGCAGGGGTCATCGCCTCCCATCATACATAGGGAGTTCAAGAACGGCATCGGCACCAACTTCGCCGCGTGCATAAACTCCATTCCAAGAATCACTTGGAAGTCGTCCAGTGGCACGGCCATCATGTTGGTGTTTCCGCTCCAAGTCCCGATTTTGATAGGAACACCCTTCGCCAACCCGGAGATTCGCCTGGCCTCCGAGTTCACCGCTTTCATTCGGCTCGGGCTCTTCTCCAAGGTCAACCCAAGTCGCTGTGCTTCGCGATCGGCTATGAAGTTGTGGGTAGCGCCCGTATCCACCATTGCACGGGTCGTTTGGCCATTTAGCTTAATGTCCACATACATCAGCTCGCTAATTCCTGCTTTTTGTGCCTTTGTCTTCATGTTCTCCCCCACTTGACCCCGCATAGCGTTCAGCAAACGCATTGCTCCCATTTGGGGTCCTTGCGACTCCTCATCGTCGCTGCTGGATTCAGAACTGCTTGAGCTAAGGGCGACAGCTTTGCCCTTGTCCGATCGGGGAGGGTGGATGGAAGCCGTCAATGCATTGAGTGCCTGTTTTTGCGGGCACTCCCTTACCATGTGCGGTCCTCCGCACAAGAAGCATCCTCCCGGTTTTGAAGCCTTGCCTTTCGGGTTCGGCCCTTTGTGGGAGCTCTTCTTCTTCTGTTCGCCCCCGAGCTCCTTCCCTCGAGAATGTTTTGGAGGGTGATTGCTTGAAGATTGTTTCCTTCTCGCTGGGTCTTCAGAGGAAACGAAGTCGGTGAGCCTTTCTGCAGCTGCAATTGCCCCGACCACGTCGGTAACATTCCTTCGATTCAGCTCCTGTTGAGCCCATGGTTTCAAACCATCAAGGAAGCTGAACAACTTGTCCTTCTCGGACATGTCCTGTATGTCCAGCATTAGTGCAGAAAATTGCTTCACGTAGTCTCGGATGGTGGTACTTTGGCGGAGTTGTCTCAACTTCCTTCTTGCGACGAACTCTGTGTTCTCCGGTAGGAACTGAGTTCTCAACTCCCGCTTCAAGTCTTCCCATGTGTCGACTCGACACCGACCTTGCTGGATCTCCTCCCAACGAGTTCGCCACCAAAGTTTCGCATCTCCGTTCAGATACATTGTTGCTATAGAAACTTTGGTATCTTCAGAATCGGGCCTCGTAGCTCGGAAGTATTGCTCCATGTCGAACAGAAAGTTCTCGAGCTCCTTGGCATCTCTAGCCCCTCCGTATCCATGGGGCTCAGGTGCCCTCAAGTTTTGTGGCGGTGCAACGCGGGTGTTGCCTCCTCCCGCATTTAGCGTTCTTGTGAGCATAACCACCTTTGCCAGTTCCGCCACAACATCCTGTAAGTGCTGCACGGAGTCCTTGGTGTCATCAGACAGTCGGTCGACTAGGGCCTCGACCTTGTCGATCCTGGACTCCGCTTCCTCTTGCGAGCTCTCTACCCGAACAAGTCTTTGTTGGCCATGGTAGAGTTCCTCCATGCTCGCTTCCAGAACATCCAAGCGGGTTTCCGCCGTCGTGAGTCTCTCCTTATGACTCTTTTTCCCAGTTAGCGCACCAGATTGCGCTTCCTCCGCTCGTGGAGAGTTGACAACTTCTCGCTCATCCTGTTCGCTGCCGCGATCCTCATGAGCGGCTCCAACAGCATGAGAGCGAGTGTGCACATGCAGCCCACCTGCGGCTGCTTGGGGCAAGGTTCCGGCTTGCCCCGTCTTGCTTGATTCGCCACGATGCTTTGCCATAACGAAGTTGCGAAGTTCGTTCGCTGTTCGATCGAAGAGCTTGTCCGCTCTGATACCACAATGTCACGACCTTAGCCGGAATTGCCTAAGGCGTGCGGCACCCTTGCGGCCAAAGACGCGAACTTAGCTTGCGTTGCCTAAGTCGCGAGTCACTCTTGCGGCAAAGACGCGAACTTAGCTTGCGTTGCCTAAGTCGCGCTTCGCCCTTGCGATCTTGCTCCGCAAGGATCAGCCCACTTTGTAACCTCTCGCAGGTCCCGAAGGACCTGTAAAAGAGAAAGAGAGTTAGATCGAAAGAACGAGCAACGGACAAGTCCCGAAGTCTCGCGAAAAGGAAAGCTTTACAAGCAATTCGTCAAACACCTTGTGTGCACAAGAGAAAAGAGGGAGAGGGTGAAAAACAAGGCTTTCAAGGATGAACGAACAGCTGCAAGCCCACAAACAGCCGCTCACCTGGTCCCGGGCGCAAAACCAAGTTCCCGTAAAGGTCACGTGCGAACTTGCGAAAGAGTGTTCAACGCCCGGTATATAACCGAAGCCCCATCCAGCCATGTGCCACCCGGGGGGTTCCTGGGGTCTGAGCTGGCTGACATTTTGGTGAGCGGAGGCAGCACTCCGCTCACCTCCCGCGGCCCGCGAAAACGGAGCTGTTTTGGGCTGTTTTGGGGCTGTTTTGTTCGGTTCGGTGAACGGTCGCTTTGCAACGCTGCAGCTTGTTCGAACTTACATATTTACAAGCAAAATGACCCAAAACCATAAGAAAACATGCTGTCAAGCAGCTGTACATGCGGGTGTGAGCGACGAACGGTTCGTTGAACGGAGTTGTTGCGGGTGCGCGACGACCGTTCGTGACAGAACGGTATATATATATATATTCGGCGACGTCGCCTCTCTCTTCTCCCAAGCCGAGTGACGTCATCTCGTTTATATATATATATATATATATATATATATATATATATAAAAGCCGATGTCACCTTTTCCTTCTCCCACGCGGGGTGACGTCGTCGAGGTGACGCGAAGTCACCTCGTTTATATATATATATATATATATATATATATATATATATATATATATATATATATATATATATATATATATATATATATATATATATATATATATATATATATATATATATATATATATATATATCGTTCCGTCCAGCAACGGGCGGTCCGTGTACCGGTCAGCTGACGGACCGGTACATACCGCTCATACCGGGCGATATTATTCGAAATTGCATACCTTGGTACCAACAACACTAAAGTAGTTCTATTCAGATTATCCTCTAATTAAGAAAGAGAGATTGTTTTCTAAATATTGCATGAATATTGTGGGCTAACATTTGTTCTCCACAAAAGAAGAAACTCATTAAGGAATCACATCAACAGTAATTCCTCGCACTAGGAGGGAAGGTGGGACCCTGACGTGTCACTGCAGTCCCAAAACTTTGATCGGTTCCATGTTAAAAAATTTCACAAAATTCCTAACTAACAATCTAGTATATGATGCAATTATTTGTGTGCTAAGGAGTGTAATGGATGCCTCCTAAAACTGGACTGCAGAAAAGATCATTGACAAGATACATTGGGACTTCATCCGTGACACTTTAGAACAATAAGGGATTCAGGATGAAAGTTTACCTCCAAGTTTTCCAAGTCAGCTGTCTCAACCAATGGTGCACCCAATGCACCAGACTCAGACAAACGAGATCATATTTCCTTCCTCTGTTTTGTTCTTGCTGCAGATCCTCAATATTATCTCTTGCTAAAGATGTTGGCATCATTAGATACCCAGTATCTATAGATTATATTATCTCACACCAAATTGCCGATAACTTATCACAAAATCTATTTAAGATTGACATATTGCTGGCCCAAAATTAGTCATGTTCTATCTTGAATCTAAAATGGGTTTATGTATTAATCTCAAGCAAAGCAATCCACAGTAACTTGGATGGTTGTTCTAGGTTCAGATGTTTACTTGATTGCATTATATCCAATTTTCCATTGCATATCGGTTTTGACCAGACAAACAAAACAGATCAGATTAAAAGATGAGTAAACTCCTTTCCTTTGCAGATAAAGCTTGTACAAGTCAATTCTGTCATGGTAACCAGTAACCAACATATTCAAACCTCTAGGCATTTCCTTCCTCTCCTAGTTGATCAATGAAACTGGCTTAAACCGTATTGTGGAAAGGCTAAAATGTCATTAAAGACTATTTTGCTTAGTTAATCGGTCAATTATTTATTAAAAGAAAAGGTAGACAGTCATAAGGAATTATTTGCCCTCAAAAGGTTGCTGTCCCTTCCAAAGATCTTGTGTTCTGCAAATACCTCCAAAGAAGAGATACTACAGGACTTCTCTTCTACAGTCAGATTATTCCCCATATTAAATGGGGCATTGCCTCTCCAAACAGGTTTTCAAAGTGCCTTCCATGTTCATTTTAAAATCTGGGCACAGGCACCATATCAGATTTTGGAAGTATAATCTGCTTGGACGAACACCCTCATTCAACAGATTCGTCCCAGTCTCAGTAGCATCATTTAGAATTCATCAATTTCTGTAGCTTCATCTTCCATAGAAATACTTCAAGTCTAAGCAGTTACTCTGGCTTCTTATTTAGCAGATGGCATAACTTCCAACTCCACTAGCTTCCCCCAATGAGAAGGCACAATTTTTCTCCCTCTCTAGATTTCAGAATTATTTTGAGACATTGACCACCTAAAACCTTAGTAGTTGCTTCTTTCTTTAGGTTTCTCAAAGTCACGGGATTCTCATGGAAGTTCTTCTATATTCCCAAGGCCAAATGTTATATATGGCTCGTTGCTAGTCAAACTATTGATCAGACTCTTTTTAACTGCACCTTTTGCAGCTCAAGTACAAAAGCCTCCAAGTAGAGCTTCTACTCTCAAATGTTTTTCGATTTCAATCTCACAAATTTGGGATTTCTAACACAAGAAAACATCTCCCATATACAGAAGTTTTGGAGATGGCTGCATCCACCATGCTGGTGAATTTGAAAAGAAAAGAAAACAATCCAGTTCACTTTTTTATTTCTCTTTATTTTTTTTCTATCATTAGCTCTTTTCTCTCTTTTTCCATACCTGTACTTAGTTTATACACCAAACATGATAATCCTGCAATCTTGTTGCTTTGCCAGAAAAAAAGATCATATTCTACTTGATTACAGACAATAGTGTCTTACAGACTTACATGGATCTGGCTAATAAAAATATTGTATAAAGAGATTACCAATATCTCTAAAATTGGAGTCCTCAAACCAGTTTTAAGTTTTAAATAATCTGGAAGCAATATAATCAATCACAGGAAGGCACCATATTATTTGATTGATGAGTGGCAAGGAAACAGAGAGAACATATAATGAGCAAAAGCACACACTTTGTGGAAAAAAGTTTAGCCAAGAAGAGAACTGTCTGTAATAGATGCGATTATAAGATAAAATTCATTATCTTAGCAGGACATAATTATGCTAGGCATTCCATTTTTCACATTCTGCAAAAGGTTAATCGATTGAATCACAAGCAATCCCATATGTCTCAGGCACTAGCAAGATAAAAACTGAGGTTCAGAAGCTGTTCAACAGTTAGCAATTTGTAGAGAAATTTAAACAGAGATCTGTAAATGATTAAGAATCCATGTCTACCATGATGATATATCACATTAACCACAGGAAAGTTCACCTGATACAACTCTGAGGCAGGATATCTTTGGAGCATTTGCTGGAACTTTGCTTTAGGAAGTTCCAATAGGTCTTGCAATGACAAGATGCCTATGTTGTTCAGATGGTTCAGAATATCCTCATTCATGCATGGTAACATCCACAACGATGAATCTTTTCCAAACCATAAACCCTGAGTTAAACGGACATATGATTAGGAAAAAAAAGAACATACTCTCTTTTGGCTAACAATCAATATATCCTAGTAGATAGATAACCAAGCTTTGCCTTTCTAGAAGCAGAATAAAGGGTTAAAAATTTAAAAAATATTAGAGAATTTCTTATTAGTTAAATTTGTCTCAGGAAATCTTCTGTATTATTTATATAATATGTGAGGGAAAAACTCCTTAGTTCCTAACCACATATTTGTACCATGAACTGATGAAGAGAGGCAATGCACTGTGTCTCTCCCCCTTCGTGGTTACCCTTGCATTTCGTACTTCAACGTGTTCTTTTTTCCTTTTGATCCAGTTTATGGTCCATATATTTTTGGTGCGCCAATATTGCCAATCCAACAAAGGATCATTATGGGTTTAGGTAACAAAATTAAAATTCTTGGTTCAGTGAAAGGTAAGAAAAGTGCTGAAAGTTGAAGACAAGAAAATTACATATTGGATAAAGCACAAATATTCAACAATTTAATCAGCTGATATGTTGTCAGAGTACATCTTCCAACAGGAGAACCCACACCTCCGAAAAGTGGTACATTAATCATGCCATAATAATTCTTCTTTTGCATCCTTTTGTACCGTGTGTGGTTGCATGGGAAATCTTATTGACAACTGTTTTCAAATCCTTGATAAGTAAAGAAAAAAAGCGAAAAAGTTTTCCCAATTTTCAGGAGAACTTTTCATTGTCATGTTCCTTTGAAAGTGACTTTCACAAAGAAAGCAATTTTAGTTTTAGCTGCATTTGAACATAAG
The DNA here is from genome assembly GCF_036884655.1 of Musa acuminata AAA Group. Lineage (NCBI taxonomy): Eukaryota > Viridiplantae > Streptophyta > Magnoliopsida > Zingiberales > Musaceae > Musa > Musa acuminata. Next base: position 48,543,937 of record NC_088334.1, on the reverse strand, counting down.
AAAAAAGGAACTTCTTTCCACTACCCAAGTAACTTCCCGGAAAACCTTTTCAGCCTTTTCCTAGTATTCATAGTTATACACAAAATGAGACAGCATGAAAGCTCCCAGACATGCCACAAATGGTTCTTCTATCATGCTCTTTTTTTCAAGTGTTTCAAATTTATTTGGATAAGTATGCAATCCATCTAGTTAATGATCCCGAGCAGATTACTGTCCTTGGGCTTAATTACCATAAAGAATGTCAATAAGAAACCATCCTGAATCTAGTTTGATGTGTGTGCTGGAACTGAGTATTAAGCAAGCATTGTCATCCAGTGATGGCACTATATGTGGTTCCACTTTAATGATTGCATATTCTTGATAGTATCCAAATTCTAGAATATAAAGTTAAAGGTTTACTTTCAGCTTCTCGATGGTTTAGTGGTGTGGGTGCTCATCATCTATTTTTGGTTAAGGAAATCCATGCATCTTCTCAAGTTATCACTAGACATATCTCAACTTAGTTAATGAAGTCAGCATGTCCTCTGGAAACCTCCTAAATTTTTAGGGCTAGTTCTTCACTCATATTGTTTGTCATGACTCCTCAATGCATAAATATATCCACCAAAACAAAAGAAAAATTACATATTTCACGCTGTTTCCCTAACAAATAATTGCATAACTTCTATGACTCTGACACCAAATTCATACCTAGTTTCCTACTTCCTGGATGTGCATGTGTTTTAAGTCTTCATACCTGATCTTGCTTACATGTTCCATGCATCTGGTCAACGAGAAAACTCCATGTCATTTAATGAGATACTTTCTGCATTGACCTCTAAAAACCATGAACTAAATGCAACAATTTATAGAGCATAACCCACCAATAATAACTATGATTCAGTCCTCAGATTCCTTGTCCATCAGTTTGGAATGAAAAGAGGTGCCTTGCATTCTGTTGTCAATTGACTAGTCTGACTTGACAGCCACTGCATGGTTCTCATTGCTCCCTAGATTATCTATCTGACTCTATTTTTGATATGCCAAGTACCACTATGTGATAAATTACAAGTATTATTTAATTATGTGTCACTAAATATGCCAAGGCCTTTGATCTTATTGTAATATATTATATGGCCACTTATACAAATTCACAAATAAGACAATTTAATGAAAATGACAAACTATACATGTTTATAAGCATGTATCATATGCGCATTAGTTTAAAACTGAGATAGTGACTATTTAATGGAAAATTATCTCCTAGTAATTGACATATGGAAAAAGAAACAGAAAATAAAAATGCCACCTGCATGACCATCTGCAAAAGATGCATACAAGTCATTGTGCTTGAGAGCCATCCACTGTTGGCACATATATCTATCATTGCTTGTATGATGCGTATACTTTGATCAAGAACAGATTTTAAGTCTGTGACATAGTCAGTGACTGGCAATTCTATTCGAGAGAAATGTGCCTGCAAGAAGGAAACTCAGGATAAGCAAACTAGAAAGAGCACTGCAAGGTGGTGATAAAACTCAGAAGCGATATCTATACAGAAAAAAAACTACTTCATCATGAAATGTTAAAAATGCCACCAACCTGAAAGAGTAAATTTGCTTTCACATGTGGATCATCAAGGTGGTGTTCATCCACCATGTGTGGCACCTTTTCAGCTAGTGTTTTATTGATATTTTCCTAACAAAATGAAAGAGAGATCAGAAATTCTTCAGAGATCGAAGAACAACTTTAGATTCTTAAAAGACAAAGAATGAATGATCTGTTGGTTTCTGCATCAACATGAACAGAGCAAATTAAGCCCGCAAAAATGCATGAGAAGCAGAAATAATCTGAGCCCCTGTCCAGCAGCGAAGGAGATTAATGAATCCTTGATCATGCAAAAGCTAACAATGCCGTACAGACAGAAAGAATAATCTTATAAACTAAGACTCTCTCTCTCTCGGCAGTGGTTATGGTGGGGAGGTTGGTTAGAAATATGTGATTCTTCTTCAGATCCTCTGGTACTCCTTATTCTCCTCTTGTTTAGAAAGCTTCATAACAAATTGTCAAATTTTGCTGCAGAGAAGTCCGCACACATATATTGGAAAGTTGGAAACAAATATTAGTAATTTCCTATTACGAACAAGCCATAGAAGCATCTTTTGCAGCCACAATATACTGGACATTATTACCAATAACAAAACCTATCTGAGCATATTATTTCTATGCTGTCAAAATCAATGATCCAATTTCCAATGGTACAGAGTTGGCTACAGGAATGGAATGTTCAGTAAGAAGGGATAAGAAAAATACCAAATACAGAGAATCTGCTGACATGACAAAGTAGTAAACGATATCAGAGTTAGGCTTTTTGGACCAATAGTTCAGATTTAATAAATTAATATGTCAAAAGATGGATCATGACAAATGATATCAGAGTCAACCTAACATTAGGCATGATGAGAGAATCAAATAGGAAAAAGCTATTGTGTACAGGATTAGAAACATGTCATGGCGTGAAAACACCACTGTGTTGTGCCTCATGTGCACCATACTAAAGTTTCAGTCTGGGTTATGTTTGGACCATGACGAGAATGTCCAACCCCAAATAGGAAAGATTATAACTTTAGTCCAACATAAGAGGTTGATAAAGATTTGGCTTATGAGTGTTTGGTGATGAGTGTACTAGGGTTAAGAGTGACATAGGCTCAACAAATTGATGTGTTAGTTATTCTATTGGGCCAAGATGTGATAATTTTGATGCTATATATGTAAATACTAGTTATGAAAAATGTGACAGAGTTTACCTTTTTAAACATGATCTATCATGTTAATAAATTAATAATCACAATACATCAACTTCATCCATTTTACTTGAAAGATTAAGATCCTTGAATCAATTGCACAAACTAGATAAGACTTATTGGATGTTTCAAATTTAAAAAATACTAATGCTCCATAAGAGATTAATTTGGAGAAGGAAAGATGATACAAACTTCTGTCCTAGAGAAAATAGGTTAAGGATCATGCAAAACATACCTCGTTATGTCGTACAGGAAGCTCATCAAATTCAGAAGCAGCAGAAAGAATATGCAAAAACACCTAAAAATATTTTTTAATCAGAAGTTAAATTAATATAAATCATTTTTCACTGATGACAGAAGACACACACAAAGGCCAAACATGTATTAATTTTCTTACTTCAAGTGAAGTACTGGGACCTATGTTTGACCCAAACATTGACACTGTCATATAGCTCAGGTAATATTGAGATGCTATGGAGCCCAACATCAAAGGCTCCACAGAATTTTCATTCATCTTAATGCACCCACTATCCTCAAGGTCCTCAAATGTATCTTGCATTAACCTGTTCAAGAGAATTGACAAACAAGTTCAACAAACTAATAAAATAACCTTCACAAAGTGTAGCCTGGTTATCTCATGTTTTGTTTTTTAATACCTTGAGAGATAAGAATTCAAAGTACTGGCTTCAGTATCTTCTAGTCCATAATAAGATGGATTCCTAACCTGTCATGGGTATTGATGCAAGTATCATCTTTCATGAGTTCAAAAACTAAAACAGCCATACCTGATAATATGCAGCATGTTATTAAAACAAACAGGCTATCCAAACAGCCTATTGTCTTACAGTTTGACTTGTAAATGGAACAAACAACAAGGATAGACTGATAAAATCAAATTTTAAATTACTTTCATAGCTTCAAACTAATAGATTGAGAAAGTCTTACCAGTCGACGAAATAGGTAAGTCCAAGTTAGATAATGTACTGCATCCTCCTTATGACTGATTGTGCCCGAAACAACCTCAGCGTTAATATGGTTGTGCAAATGTTCCCTCAGATTACTTTCAACAGGGAATGGTTCATAAAGAAACTGCCAGTAAATCATGCACAAATGTCATTTCTAATTTCTTATAGCCATTCCCCATGTCAGATAACAGGAAGTTCCTTAATTTAACCTTCTTATAGAAGCTCTTTTTTGGTTCATGAACCAGAATTACAGCCTTTCCATGCTGATCATATTGTGGACGACCGGCACGGCCCATCATTTGCAAAATATCAGTAATAGGGAAATCAACATATCTCTTTGCTTTTCCATCATAGTATTCAGTACCCTGCAGTGAAGATATACAGTAAGCGATGTTTGAAAAAACACCATTACCAAGTCAGAAAACCAAAGCATATTTGAACCTTAATGATGACCAGATGGGCAGGAAGATTCACACCCCATGCTAATGTGCTTGTACATACAAGTATCTGCATGCATGAACAGAAGTTCTCAGAACTTCACTAAACAAAAGTGGTGAACATGTCAAGCCAAAAAGATATGCAAGAAACATGGGATTGGGGGGGGGGAGGGGGGGGGGGGAGAGAGAGAGAGAGAGAGAGAGAGAGAGAGAGAGAGAGAGAAGCATAAATCTAATGAACTATGGCATAGAGTGGCTAGTTAATGAAGAAAAAGATACCTGAATCTTGTTATTAGAAAAAAGTTCTTCAACCAATGATCGGTCTCGGTCATTGAGTCCTGCATGGTGCAGTCCAATTCCAAACCGTAGTGTATGTCTTAAGTTGTTGTCAGTGATTTGTGAAAGAACCATTTCAAGGGATGCTTCTGGAATATTAAGAAATTGCCTTGGACTTTCATCTGATGCTGCAAGCTGTTGTTGAAATTATCAAACTAAATTACTCATAAAAGGAATCAATAATTTATCTGCAACTAAATGTGTGCCCCACCTGGATGAGATCAAGTGCAGTAAGTCTTGTCTGACGGCGTGAGGAGACAAAAATAAGAACAGGTTTTGCAGGTGAATGGGTACATATGGCAGCATAGGCAGGTTTGTTCATGCTATTCATCCTCGGACAGTAAAACTTGCCAGGATAACCCTGTTTGTGGAAACATATTTAAATAATCATTTAAGCAACCAAGTAAAACACTATAAAGATCCAAATTTCCAAAGCCAATCCACGTTGGAAATTAGAATTAGCTAAAATTTTAAGGGACAAAAACTTTGCAGCTGAACAACAACCTGGACATCTGTATAATAATGCACATATATAATTTGGCATCATGAGTGCCAAACATGCACATTACATGAAATTAGTGATCATAAACAATAGAGAGAGAGTTAAGAAATGAAGCAATCCAGCAGAGTTGTGTGAAATGAAATTATCTGATGTGCAGTTCTTTCTTATTAATGCTAAAGCCCATTAAAAGGAGCAATCAGGAGAGAGCCTTGCCTGAATGTGAACTTCAAGAGGTACAGGCCGGACACTAGGTTTGAAATTGAATAGACCATTCTCTCCAATACCCAACCAGTCAGCCAAATCACTGAAAACTCAAAATACAGAACCATCTAATAAGATTTCGCAGGAAAAGAAATTGTCGCTAGGAAGAAACTATATCATTCACCAGGCTGGCATATTATGCACTAACATTATTAAGCTTAATAAATCAACTAATGAAACTAAGTATTAGCCCGTGAGCAAGTTTTACTCTTCATGAGGTCCTGGGTTTGGAACCTTCCTTTATAAATCATGAAACAGATATTTCATCACAATGAAGCTGCAAAGGATGATCATTTTAATGATAAAATTTTGCAATTATTAAACTATATAAGCAAAAACAATCCACCGGGCATTTGCTAATGCTGTTGACCGACCTACAAAGCATTTAATTAATGATAGAATTATGCAATTATAAAACTAACTAGGCAATCATTACCCACCGAGCATTTGCTAATGCTGTTGACAGACCAACAAAGCGTACTGAGCGCTCTGTTTGTGAGGAAATGTATCGCATCCTAGAAACAATGACCTGAAAAGTAATTGTTAGAATACTTGATCAAACTGACCATTTACAATTAATTTTGATTGCAAAACACAAAAAGGGTTTGTGAACAAATGGAAACATAGAGCTCAGACAAAGAATAGGAAATTTGAAGTTTCATCTCGAGCACTTGCAGCAGAAATAGGGCAACCTGTTCTTTAAAGAATGGATGTTACTCTATCAGTCTATTGTGATGAACTTATCTCTCATTTAAAAAGTTGAACATAGCAACAAAGCACTATCAGTGTATGCTTTAAAGCGTCTTAAATATTGAAATAACAGCAAATCCCCACGATAATAAATTCAAGAACAGCTAGATTATAATGAACCAGACATCTCTAGGACACACATTTCACATATTGATGAAAATGAAAACAAGCATTCGCTCATATGACACCAAAAGAATGTCAAACAACATTCATAGCCCCAACGAGCTCTTATAAGTGACATGAATCCCATAATAGTATGTGAATTGCCACTTTATAAGTAAAACAGTCCAGTTAGTTAACAAGCAATTATTAAGAAGATAGAAATTTGACAAACTAAGACATTTAATAACAACAAAAACAATAAATTTGATTGTTCCTAGAATATTACTCCAATATAATTTTTATCATTCTGTCAAGATGTGTTCATTTTCAGGAAAAAATATCCAACAGTAGGATAACAAGAGAGAGATGCTCTGGAAACTACACAGAAAGTCTAGACTGGAGATCGGGTCTTCCAGGAAGGATGGCAACACTCTCTCAATATGAGTGGTTCACTAGCCTGGTGATAAGAGGTAATCTCTTGGAGCAAGAGGTCAGCATTCAATGTAACAAGTCATTTAAACAATAAACATCAATAAGCACCCATATTCTGAAGTAGTACAGCTGAATGGGAAACTTATCCATGCAGCCACCCAGATATTAGTCTCTAGATGCTTCTCATGATGTACATTTTAAATGCCATTAATTTGAATGAACTTTTGCTTAAAGAACAAATCTGACTTGTTAACATGTTTCTCTTTCATCTCCTATGTTACAGCAGAAACGTAACCACAAATGAGCTCCTAAAGTGTGCAACTAAATAATGGATGTAAAAAAGGAATATTGTTAAAGCCATTAGTAAAATAGCAAATTTCTGTGCACCCTTAACAGTGAAAGAGTATAATTAAGTACCTCAAGAATAGGTCCTCGATCAGCTCCCAATAAATGTATTTCATCCAATATCATTAGCCCGACCTGCCAGTAGGCTAGAAATATAAGTATCCAGTAAAGACAAAAAAAGGTCAAAACAGAGCTTTTACCTTCATTACATAACTGCGACTTTGCCAGCTGCGACTAATCCCATCCCATTTTTCAGGAGTAGAAATAATAATATCAGCCGACAATAGTGCCATAAGATCTGGAGTGAAGTCGCCAGTCATCTCAACCTAAAAAAGGATTATTCTAGAACACCATGGAAGCATCTTAATGTAATGCAATTAACCATACACATTGCCACATACCATTTTCTTCCCAAGCTGGGAGACAAGACGTTTCTTCCAGTCATTCATTCTTTCTCGAACAATTGCCTTGAGAGGAGCTATGTAGACCACCTGAGAGTAATAATAGTACTCAAAAACTTTACTGACAAAGACATGCACCTAAGTCTCCGGTATTTATCAACATAAGCACATAAAATCTAGGGAAATTGCCCAAGATAAGCATCAAAATTTTGAAATACCAAATTACCAATTTTTTATGTTTACAACAAAAGGACTTTTTCTTATTCAAAAAATATACCATTTTTGTCCCTATGTAATATAAAGGCTATTACCTAGCATAAAATTTATGGAAACAAGGTGTCACATGATATAAACATGGTAATATGGTATCAAGCTTAAATACTTCCAATACACTATCCGATCATATGTTCTGTAATAACTATGGAATCAAAAACTGATCGAACCAATATGAACCTATCTGATCCACTATTGGGATCTAACAAAGCAATTCGCCCCGGTTTGTTCAGAACTCAAATTATCAGGAGGTAACATTTGTTAACTGAAATTGCCGCTCAATTTTAGACCACTGATGCCACTCAATCCAAAAAAGGTAAATCTGAAGGTTATCCTTCAATTCAATCATTTTCTAGTTTGTTGCAAGAAGTTTAGGGTTAGATTTCTAATCTAGTAAGATAGTTTTTAGATGAATCTATAGTTAGGTTGTAGGTGTTTTTCTTAACAGATTTGGGGCTAGACCCAAGAGGACCAAGCCTTCATCCATGCAGGTCCAGCCTAGAACTACAAGGATAAATGTGATACTAATGAATTTAGACTAAATCCACAATGATCAGCATTAATATGCATGGATCTAGTCTAAATCCGCGAGAATCTAGAGGATTAAAACTTGATCCAACATCCATCTCATTTCATTTATAAGACAATTAAGAGGAATAACAAGTGTCACAAGCAGTTGACTGAAGTGAGAAATTGTCATGCCCATTGTTCAGAATGGTTGGGCTTGAAGCAAGCAGTCCATATAGACCACAAAACAGTGTAGCCCAGTTCAACTGTCGCAATAGCAAAAAACATCGAGCTTCATAGTTGAAAGCAATCGATGAACAAAAATGTTAGCCAATTGATAGTACACCTTAGGTTCGCCATACCGTGACATGCCGCCCGATATGGGCGATATGTACTAGTCCAATAGGGGACTGGTATAGACAATACATACTAGTCTGTTGGTACATCCCACCGTACCATATGTCAGTACGTTGGTATGTACCGTGCCTACAATCAATCGGTCCACCAATACCGACTAGTAAGGCGAACCATATAGCTTAAATACCATACTTTCTAAGGTCCAAAGAGATGAGAACAACATGGCCAAGCCTAACGGTCTCATATTCCTGCTACAAAGTAGAGCATGAACCGAGGAATGATATCTCCAGTCATACCACCCAAGTTGAGTATCATGGCACGCATGGATCCATACGATTTGTCTATGATCACAAGGAGAAAGGAAAGACAAAGGTAATCGATGACTACTAAGTGATGTGATAAAGTTTATATAATGTCGAATCCAATGGGTTCCTCGAAGTCATGGTCTTCCATCCAACATGGATCTCATGGCCAATAGTTTCATTCATGGTGATAGTTATTATTTTTCAAGAGTCGAATGCCCTATATGGCTCTTAGCATAAATAAAGTCATGACTCATGACAACCATAACTTTATCACACTACATCTTGCAAATCTGTACTTGCCACGATCATTCATCTTAAATGTCTTCTACCATATCGGTTGTCTATGATGATGAGGTCACCACAACTAACATATTACTGCATCAATGGCAAACTATTTACCAGTATCAAATGTCATAGAGGTAGTTTCATGCACTGGTCCTTCAAAATTACAAACTTTATTTTATTATTTACAACGGAATCACATTGAGGCCTTCAAACCACATTTTAAGGACTCAAGATGAGCATTTTGGTGGCAGGAGGCATAATTTAATCCATGATATTAATGCTTTTAAATTTTAATTAGGATTCTTCTATGCATGATTTCTATATATACTATTTATAATCCATATCCTAAATATATTTGAATTCATTATTCAATGTTTTATAATTAAAATTCACCTATAGTTGTTGAATATTGACTCTAATTAGGTAGAATTTGTTGAAAACCCCCAAGTCATGTTTTTTTTCAGCTGACTTAGATTGATCAAAGTCTTGCAAACTGGTACACTTGCATACTATCTATCAATGTACTGGTATATGAACTGGGATTGTACCTAGCCTGACCAAAGACCGATATAGTAACCAAGGAATGCATTTTCGAATGTTTTGGTATGGTTCGACTTTGACCTTTATTGACTGGTCCAACTCACATGTGGGCTAGCCCAACTTCGAACAGTTCATACATAATACAGGACTTACCAAGCAGTAAGCACAGTCAACTGGGCCGTAAAGCTTGTGAACTGGGCTAATCTCCCTGAGCCCAGTTCAGGCCTGATATTGGGCTTCGAACTAGCAGTAAGCCCAACCCTTTTTTTTGTTTTAAAAATAAAAAATTAAAACCCTAAATTATCTAGTGCATTCTCCCATGCTCACGTCCACGCCCTGCATCCTTCACCACTCACTAGTTGTTGTTGGCCTCTCGCCTCGGGCCACTGCCTCCTCATCTCCCCCACCACCTTCTTCTTCTCTTCTTCCTTCTTACTCCCCTTGTCTCCCTCCTCCAATGGTTTGCAGTCTGTTTCAGCATACCGACACATGGTATGCCGGAATGGACCAAAGGAAGGACACAAGATTCGGCTATGGACGGTCACAGGTCCGATAAACGAATCTGCAAACCTTGATAGTGACCATACGAAACTTGAAACTTGGATCATAAGTATCATATAATACATGGACAAATTTTATCTTTTGATCTGCAAAGAGAAAAAACAAGTAAAAATTGAATAAAATAATCTATGGTTATTAAGTAAATCTAAAAACTTGCAGACTTTTTGGACCAATTGCCCTGCATCAAACCTTCATATCTGGTTGAGTGTTGAATAAATGCAGCATCGCAAGCTCAGCTGATATGGTCTTTCCACTACCAGTTGGAGCTCCCAAGAGAACATTGTCATCCAAGTGGTATAGGACATGGAAAGACTGCAACATTAATTAGGAAGCAAGTTCTTGTAAAATGACTATCTAAAGCAAGAACCAGAAATACAAGAATAAAAAGCATGAGAACAGTACCTGAGTTTGGATTGGATTGAAGTGTGAAAAATTGTACAGGTTTTCATAAGCTTCGTTTCCAAGAGAACTTACAGGAAGAGGTTTCAGATCTAGAAGTTCTGTGTGTGATACTTGTGTCTAAAAATAACAGCCTTCAGAATATGACAGTAGTAGCATCATCAAAGAAAAAACTGACAGATACTGACCTCTGGCAGTGTAAGATTATGGAAGGATACAGTATAAAGTGACTCAGCATACAACCAAGAATCAGACACAGCACGAATGTAGTACTGTGGTGGATGTGGTTCAAATATTGGAATAGTAAATGAAATCTTCTGTGGTTCAGCCCTTGCCATTTTCTTAGTCAATATAAAGAGTTCTGAATGGTAAATGTGGTCATTCTCTGAATCCTGATAAGGAAGTAAATTGGCAATATAAGGACATGCGGTGCCTAGACATGAATGCTTTCACTAGAACAGTTTAAGATGTAGGTACAATATTTTACCAACAAGAAAATGGCATTTGGCCTATTACAAGATATGGATTGCATTACTGCAACAGAAAATTTTGTCATATTATCAGGAAATTAGCATCCACACATCCTAAAATGTGATTACAACTGGTTACTCAAACAATTCTAGCAAAATCTAGATCCTAAGAGTTCCATCTCTACCTGCCGTGTCATGTTTTTTTTTTTTCCCTCTTTTTGACAAAAGATAAGTGATGAAGTTCGGATTTGATCTCAAAACCTTGTTATCAATAGTCAAGGTCTTTACCAACTAAGTTTTCTTATGTCTTCCGAGATTTGTTGGATAAGGTTGAACCCTCATCCTTTGGTAAGTGGGTCCTACTTTATCATTGCTGATGCAGCCTCGTTAAGTTGCTATTGTGTCAATTGTCACGACATGATTAACCACATAGTCCAGAAATGCTTAATTACAAATCTATAGTAGTAAGTCTATCAGGTTTTTAACGCAACCAATCATGAACATCAAATAGGACTATTGGACACCATAGTTAAACATTTTTTTCTAACATTGCAATTTCCTTTCTTAGTAACAGGGCAGCAAATAAAAAAGAAAAAAATAATTTTAATAAGTACACAATTCTGAAAATTAGAAACCCTTTGTTCCAAAGGGACAAGGGATTTAGACTATGTCCTATTCCAACCTATTCCACCCACTTCTTTAAATAATATTAACCATTATTTACCAGAAAAACAGGCTATTTGCTTACTGTCATGTTCTTGCAATATGAAAGTCAAAATATGTCTAAAAATAATTCTGAATCCCTTGTGCAAAACCTACTGAGAAATCCTACCTCACACTGAAATTATCTTAACCGACCTACAATATTGTGTCATCATAAGCTGACCATGTTCATGCTACTTATTGTTTCAAAATGTCTGAAAACACTAGAAGATGTTCGGTTATGAAAATGTTAAGAACAAGTTCATTAATTCATGCAAAGCAGACAATAACTAAGGATTTTAATGATGACAAACACAAAACACATTTTATGTACCTCAACAAGGATCCACCAGCGCTCAGCAGTACCATGAAACCGGTCCTTCCAAACAAAGTCTGGAGTTATAAGCAGATCTACCTAGAGAAATGACATGATATCAAGCTAAAAAATATCACTCCTGGGTGATGACAAGGATTTCAAGCAGGTTAGCTGTAATGCACTATACCTTTAAAACTGTTCTGGTAATTGGGCTAACAGTAGCAGATAAACTGATGCTCGGAAAGTAACCCAGGAATTGCTTGACCAACTACCACAACAAAATAAAGCCAAAATGTGTTTGATATTAAACTAAGAGCAGCTTATTATCATATTTCAATAGTAACACACCTTTCCACCAGGAGCATAACGAATTAAAGCGCCAATATCTTTCTCTTCCATCTCATATAGACGGTCCAAGTCTGTGCCTCTTTCTTCAAGTTTTCTCAATACCTGAAAATGTATAACTCAGAATACTTTGTAGTCATGAGTTCAAAATAGTGAGACAGTAAAACACTGTGTCAACAAACTTCTGCTGAAAGCTCTCGGTCAAACTGTCTAAGTGGATGTTGATAAGGCCAAATTTGTCGATCAACAGCCTTGCAATATTGCAACATGAAAGATGACATTTCGCACCATCCCCTCCGCAAACAAATCTCAAATAGAGCACGCATAATGCGACCCAGGCTTGCACTAATATATGCAGCATCTGAGATTAGAGAGAAGCTCTCAATTGAACCATGTGAAATGTACACCTAGAGAAATTCCATCAGAATGATTTCAGAAATTGGACTTCAAGTCACATACAAAAGGAATAAATATTAGATTCACATATGTAGGTACACACCTGAATAAGGATTGAAATTTTTCCATGCTTGTCAGTTGTTCCACCTTTTATTTCCAATGGGCATGACATTTTGGATAGATTTTCCAGTTCGTCCTGTTCCTCCTCTCTAACAACAATGTTCTCAAATTCAGAAGAATGGGCTACCATATTAATAACCTGCAGTGTAGAATATTGGTGAAAACAATTTAAGCAATATATATATATATATATATATATATATATATATATATATATATATATATATATATATATATATATATATATATATATATATATCTCACTAGACAGAATCAAAATCTGGAAATAGTCGTACTTCACTGTCGCTCATGTGGCGCCTAAGCATCTCATTGTAAGTCTCAACACTGGAATACTGAAGGTAAAAGTGGCTGGCTATGCGGCCAAGCTCTGTGCAGTAGAAATTGCCACTTTTCTCATCAAAGCGCATCATTTTTGCTTTGTCAAGAGCACGTGCAGCGTCAATTATAAGAGACCTTTGCTTGGAGGCTAAAGAAGGATCACCAATGACCTAAAAACAAAGAAGAAAGCAAAATGTTAGCCTAAAGAAAACTTTCCCAACCAACCATCATTCAAGGAAATATTGATTAGGACTTAAATTTTACAATGGTTACAATTAGGGTTTTTAATTTCGAATGATACCGCCCGTACCAGGCGGTATGTACCGGTATGTTGTACAATGGTTATAATCAGGGTTTTTAATTTCGAATGATATCGCCCGGTACTATTGTACAATGGTTACAATCAGGGTTTTTAATTTTGAATAATACTGCCCGTACCGGGCAGTACGTACCGGTCCGCCAGCAGATCGGTATGCGGACCGCCCACTATCGGGCAGTATCGTCGATTGGGCCTATTTTTGCCCCGTTATCACCCGAAACCAGTCGGTGACGGTCGATTTTGACCGTCGTCGCCCGCTACTAGGCGGTATTAGCCGAGGGAGAAGGAAGAAAAGGGAGAACATGGAGATCCGGTGCCGCTCTCCCTCGACGATCCTGATCCGTCGCCGCCCTCTATCACCGGACGCTGTAGATGAGATGTCGCCTCCTCCTCGTCTGAGGTGACGAGGCCTCGGCGTCGCCAGCGACTTCTCCTAATCCGCGTGGGGAGAAGAAGCCTCAGCGTGGGGAGAAGAAACCTTGGCGACGTCGTCGAGGCTTCACGAGGAGAAGAAACTTCCTGCGAAGAAACCTTGGCGACATCGTCGAGGCTTCGAGGTTTTCTTCTCCCTATGCGAAGAGAAGAAATGACGCGACGTCGCCCTTTTTTATTTTTTTCTTTTATTTATTTATTTATTTATTATTATTATATATATATCAAGCAGTATGCCAAAGCATACCGCACGGTATACTCATACCGTACTGTACTGAGCTAAACTCAATACTCCGGTACGATACGAAATTACGAACCTTGGTTACAATTAATCGATACAAATTACTTGGTTGGCCCATACAACTTACATTGACTAACAACAGTGCTTGATGAAAATTCAGTTCAAAATTACATGCAAACCGGTATTTTTATGAGGTAGTCTAAGAGACATAACTACAATATTCCTATTTCTTGGTGGGGTACTGGGAGACAGATGATCATAGCGAGGTAACCACAGAGACTTTGTTCAGTAGAAAAACCTAAACTAGGTTTGATTTTAGTAAAATAAAATAGAAAGTTTACATCAAACTCATGCTGCAACATCACAAACTTTTATCTCCAGCCAAGATTTTTCTTGTTACCTAAATTACAAATTTACAACATCAAAAATAATTATGGTTTAGGGCTTGAGGCATTCCTTAACTTTCATAGCTTTCAGCTTCGGCAGCACAGTGAAGGAAACAGAATGAAAACAGCAAGTATTAATAAAACTATTGAATATAAAAATTACACTTGAAAAAGTAGAACATTCAGATGATGAAGGTTGGGATTAATATTTTCAAAGTGATATATAGACAATGTACATAGTCAACTATTTAGACATGGTTTATGCTCATGCCAGGTTCATATGGAAGAATAAAAAAAGAATACCAAGAGTAAGAAGAAAAAACCACTAGGGCAATTCCTGTTGTTCTAACATTTGCAATGTCGAACATGAATCCCATCTTGACAGGCACACTAGCCTTGTTAAGTAGAAAACCAGGACGAGAAGTAAAAAAGAAGCAACAGCAATGTCAATCAGAATTCAAGATGAATTTTATAATTTAGAGCATAAGAGTCCATAAGAGAATTTGGGATCTTATTGAAGAACTATAAGAGACAATAATTCAACCACCATGCTTGACTACTAGGAATATCTAGCAAACAACAATCTAGTGGCAAGAATTAACAAGAAGCTGACAGAAATCTTTAAATGCATTAGAATGATAAAATCCAGTATGATGTGGACCTCATCCCATGATATTCCATACACCAGAGGATTCGTCTTCATCCGTATAAATAAATACGTATAACCAAGCCAAGCACAAGCTTCTTTGACATTTGTTACGGTTCCTAATGCTACCTCAGCATTCAAGTTATCCTTCATTGAGCTAATAAACTGCAAAAAAGAAAACAATAAGCCATGCTAAGAATAAAAGACTTCATAAAAGAATAATAGCTAAAACCAAAAAATATCATTTCAGAGTTAATTATTAACCAAAAACAGCAATATATTCAGTGGCACAGCTAAACAGAATTTTATGTTAGCACCAGTCCAGCAAAAATGAGAAGGAATTTGAAAAGACAGTATTAAAAATTATCGTGTCTCACAACAATGACGCATAAAGCAGGAGACAAGCACAATCCACATTTAATTTGAAATAGGGCCAGAAAACAAGAATATCTGCATTTAATCAAGTCAAACCTTGATGCCAAGAATTATTTAATTGTAAAGACAACATTATAATAGCAAACTGAGCCTGAGATTTTCAAAGCTGACAAGTAGTACATCACAGAAAAAAATAACAAAGTGAAGTAAAAAATAAGGCATTAATAACTACATATTCAGATATTCTTCAAAGTTCAAACAAAATGATAAAAACATATAACAAAAAACTAAAAACAGAGAAAAACCAAATTATAAAATGAGCAGGAAGCATCATACATTTACTCATCAGATTGTATAGTTGATAACAGAAGTTCCTATAATGTTTACAGATACGGTTATCCCAAATTCCAAATTGACAATACAGAAACTATCAATATGTCAGCAACGATTCCAGGGAAAAAAGCACCATGGGAAGCAAGAGAGCTTAATTGCTTTCTATAATAGATTTGATAAAGAGGAGTCAACCTGACTTTCTATTGGGAGTTGGCTTGTCAACAATCTCAAATAATAAGCCAGTTTGTCATGAGTTGTAAGTATGATGCCTTCACCACTCTTGTCAAACTGTGGTCTCCCAGCACGACCAAAGATCTAGCATAGTCATCCACAAAACAGTTTAGATGATTCTCGTTCACAAGACAATGACTCAAACAATTATCCAATTTGTGACAGCAGTACATGAATATTACCTGCATAACATCAAGCATACCCAAGTCCCGCCATCCACCAGCCTTAGGATCATACAGTTGTGTGCCCTGAAGTGGTTGCACAAACAAAAGACATCATGCATGCTATGAATCTTTAAACATATGTGTGTTTATGTCTGTATCTACACATATGAAAACATTGTAAGTGTATATAACATAATATAATTATAACCCAACCAGTGATACACGATGTGTTCCATTCAGGATTTTACAATAAGCTGCAATAGGCATGGTATGAACACCTGCTTGATAGGAACAAGTTTCTTTTAGAAGTTGGTTTAAAGAAAGACGAAAATGATGGAGTTATTGACAACCAGCACAAACCTAAGACATGCATCCTCTTAGATTTTCTAGAAAGAGAAAAAAATGAAAAAGGAAAGCAAGCTATAGAGTTTGATCTCCATAATCAATTGAAGTCTGTTAGACAGAAGTCACTTCTACATAGATAATTTTCCAATTATCTTTTCCGGCAGGCTCAATTCAATATGATTTGTTTATAACTCATGGTTTTCTGAAGACATCTTAAAGCGAAATGACTGATGATCTTAAAGATGTCTAATAAGTCTTATCAATTGGGGTCCATGTATCTTCTGAGAAGCTTGTGTAGGTCCATGATTTCACGTCACATTTCTTATGATACACGTCTTTTCGTATGCAAATATCACTTGCAATGAACTAATGGTTCCAGACAATTTGCAGATCATATTTCAACCTTGTCCATAATTTGGTAGGCAAGTATAGCAATTCAAAAGAAAAACGATCCGGATCACGTTTTTGACACCCTATAACAAAGAGTGTTACACCCTGATCAAAAGTACATAATTTTCTAGGGCACCCACAATTCTGAAGCACATACACTGAAGGACACATCAGCTCAGAAAAATGAGAAAATAGACAATATGGAAGCATGGAGTGACAAATATCAACTTCAGAGCTTCCTTAGCAAAGAAGGTGTCACCAAACAATCATCTTTCACTAGGCAAATTAATAAACCAATTAGTTGCTAATATGTTTGGTTAAGAACTTAAGATAGAATGAACACAAAGGTCTCCTGCTCCAACTTACCTTGATAATTACTGTATGAGCTGGCAAATTTACTCCCCACGCCAAAGTTGCAGTACATACAAGAACCTGAAGCAGAAAGTTTAGAGCATTTTTTCCACTGTCGTGACCAAGAACTGTCCACTGACAACCTAATTGTGCTTACTTTAAGTAGACCATCAGAGAAAAGACGCTCAGTCAGGGCTCTATCCGAACGAAGCATACCAGCATGATGAATACCAAAGCCAGATTCAAATAACTCAACAAGTTCTCGATTTCTGGATTTAGTAACTTCTTTCTGAAATGCGTAAAACAATCAGTCATCTAAAATTGGACATAAGTTGCCACCTGCAAGTACCACTGGCAGTTTACCTTGACCAAAGGAAATTGAGGATGTTTATCATTCATAAATAACTCCAAGTCACCAGCCTTTAATGCTAACTCAATCTGCATCACATGACACAGAGAAGTATTAGAACAAACAAAGGGGAAAATTGTCAAAATGTAGTTGCAGGTCAAACAATACACCATGCGTCAACAGGTGATCAAGAAGAGAAAAAACATTCATGTCTATGCACAATTGTATGCACCAAACAAGATAGGTTCATAAAGCTGCAGTGAAGACAATTAAGATTTTCCTATTTGCAAAAAAACCCAAAAAAGAACACTAGAGTCTTCATTTTTGTATGCTTGAGATAACCTGCTTGTTTAACTAGCACATTAGATCAAGAATATCCTCTGAGAAGACAATTTTTTTCAATATTTCCATTTCCCAATAAGAAATGTATCATGAAATAACTCCTATCAACAAATTTTCTCCCACCTGGAAGGGAAGTTTCGTTTGAGAAGCAGGTGTCAAAGATACTACAGGTAGTAACTCGAAGGTACAACCTCTTGTGAACAGGCTTTAATTGCCAGATCTGAATGGCTTCAGAAATAACAAACCACCACCAAGGTACTGGAAGGACATTGGCTTGACCCATCCCCTTAGGAAGTCACTTATCCTTAGTTATAATCAAGCACCTGGAGTCCACAAGCTTCTGCAGCTGAAGTTTCACATAGTACCCGAAATCACTCATCAGTGGTTAAACTGGCCTCTGGGTGGTGTAATAGAATTCAAGCCTTGTCTCTTTGTGTTGCCGATTGCAATACATAGGAGATTGATAGCTTCAGAGGCCTTACATATTTCCTCTTTATACAAATTTCTGTTTTGGGAAAATGATGAGTGAATTAACTAATCTAATTTGGAAGTACCACCACATTCTCAGCAGATGGTTGTTTGTGGCTAATCCTTAGAAGCAAGGTCATGAAAAAGGTTGGACTATTGATGCTTCCTGCAGCATCTGTAGGCTTGTAGCTATAGGCCTACAGCACTAAATTCATTGGCTATATTTTTTCAACAATGTTACTTAGCCAGATTTTAAATGCAAGCCATCGGACACCACATTGTGCATATGCAGTGTGAAGGTGCATATCCACTTTCTTTCTGAAATACATAAAAAATAGTTTAAAATTAGAAAAGCATAATCATATCTTAGTGTCATCTGCATCAATTCAAAAGCCCCTATAAATTCCTAAAAAATGATACTCATATCATGTCAATCTAACATAATCATGATATCAAATAAACGCATGTCACCACAATACAGAAAATTAATAATCAAGGACCTTCAGTACCAAATCAAGCTACTCAAAAAGGTGAACCATTGAGGAAGAGAAGCTAAAGTTTGCAAATAAATTATATCATATATGTTTCTAAAAAAATACAAAAAAAACTTTCCATAGCTTCACAACACTGTGAGCTAATTTATCTTGCTATAAAATTGATTACCAAAGTTCTTGCAGTTTTCCCAGTGTCCTTGCGTGAATGAACAAAAACCATTGCTTGATGTCCTTGCTTTATCGAGTCCAAGACCTGGTATAAATGGCTCATGATAAGTATCAAATGTCATCTCTATTTATAACCTATGAATCATAACATAAGTCAAGACCTTGTCATAGCATATCGAATTGAATAGAAGATTCTTTTTAGAATAATCTTTCTCACTGATCCCAATATACTGTTGAGATAGGGGAACTGGACGATAGCTTGAATCAAAAAAGAACAGTCCACTTTCTGGATTTACATGTAAAAACTGTGCAACCTGGTCATTTTTACAAAGATGTCACAAGTGAAGAAATAGATCAGAGCTAGAAGCCAGACTTTATGCATTGGTTGTTTATTGTAAAATGTACCTCTAAATAATTCGGTAAGGTGGCAGATAAACCCACAATACGTATCATTGATTGTGTTGACTCAACCTGTAAAGTGACAAGTGATCAATTGAACAAATAGCAAAAACTAAGGAAATTCAACAAAAGATGTAACATAACTATGATAAGAAGCATCAGAACAGTACACATTGCTTGATGTAACATATGCATCAAGCAATATGTTAGTTTAGTTTAACAATCCATAGATTAGTTTACACCAGGTACTTGAGCCAGCAAAAATTTCATGGAAAAGAAGATCTATCAAACTAATGAATTTGTGAAACATTGATTTAGAAGGTCAGGACCTTTAAATGAGCTCTCCTCTGCAAAATACTGTACTATGTGAAGGAAAAACAAACAATAAGTAGAGAAAGTCGACTTAATCAGACATTATAATATACATTTTATGATGTCTCCAGAGTCCTTAGTCAAAACAAAGAAATTCAACATATCATTATCAGCAAGTTTAAGACATAATTATGTACATCAGACGTGTCCTGGGTATAAAATGACAACCAGCAACAATATGCAAAGCTCATTGACTGCAAGTGTAGAAGCCTCCTACAAGTCAGTTCTCTTTCACTCCCTCTGCATCTACATAAACTAACGGACCAATCTATTCAGCTGCCTCTCACAGATGTAACGTGTGGAGTCATACGTGGGTCCCACCACATAAAGGTAATCACATTTTCCTACTTTACATGTAATTGTATTAATTCTTCAACAAATCAGAATACAAACACAGTAGAATGAATAGCTCAAAAGAGGAATATTCAACCTAAAAACTCATCTAGCAAGATGTCTGAGTTGGTCCCTTGTACAGGCCATTAGTTGCAGGAAAAGAAAGGTTTACATGAGCGAAAGTTGGCTTTTCCCCTAAGAAAAAAATCCTGGCGAGATCACATATGTTCATACAAGAACACTCAACATGCTCAGGGGTCACTATCTTTCACATGCAAAAGCTTCTTCGTTACCAAAGAATTTAGCTCATTAAGGGAACTGCCATTAACATATATATAGACTGAAAACCACATGTAAAAGACCTGATACCAAAGACAGTACACTTTTACTAAATCCTACAGTAACACAAAATATATCTATGAAACATGCCAAACAGTAAAAAGATCCCAGCAACACTGAGATGAGTCTCATAAATACAACATTAAGCATGGCATGATTAAGTGCTCTTCAAAGCCAAACTGCAGCTTTATAGCCAGCTAATTGCTCTGGACAAATTGCTGCTGACTCCTAGTACCCCAGCTAAAAAAAAGGGCAGTTCACTGCATAAGGTTCCCGTCAATATAGAATCTGGAGAAGATCAATCAGTATACTATAACATTGTAATGTTCAAGTTCATTTCCAAATAGCAATCTACAAAACCTATCAAAAATGGGCTCTAAATTTCTGTTCAAGATTTAGAAATTATAGGACAATGAAATCTTGAATGAAAATTGAGATTTAACAAACTTCTTTTTTGAAGAAGACGAAATTGACAGTCTCCCAAAGGCCTTATCCTCAAGAAGTCTGTCTGCTCTCATCGAGCAATAGCCATGACAAAGAAACGGATACACACGGGAAATCAATGACAAGTGAATTCCTCTTGTCCACCTCTAATTTTCTCCTCTTCTCCGCCACTTCCTTTCCTTATCTTCCTATGTCGATGATCAATGAATCGACCAAAATTGGATGGTGGCTACTGGCTACATTTTCAACCTGTTGAGGTAGCAGGACTTGTGATTCAAATAAGAATCAACCAGAACCATGATTTAAGCCATGAGCACTACAAATATCCAATGATTTCCTAAGAGCCAGATCATCCGATCTTTTACGCCATGGACAGTATAACAAAACCAATGTGTTCTCTAGAGGTTGTGGCAGATACGTTAAGAAGAATGATCTTGCAAAAGGCCATTGTCAAAGTAAGTAGTTACAATGTTATATCTGTTTTAGCTAAATCATATAGGAAATGACAAGGACTACATCTAAACAATAAACAATAAGATATAGAAGAAATTTACTTTGCTACGTCAAACATGTAGAGATGCATAAAATGTTAACCCAAAAGCAGTTTTGCACAACTCCAGAAACTTACTTGTCGGAGGGTTCGAGCAACAAGAGCTTCTATTACTGAGCCTCTGTCATCATTCAGCAGATGTACTTCATCAATAATTAAGAGCTTAACCAGCATTGACAATGACATATCACTGCTTTTGCGAGTAATAACATCCCATTTCTCAGGCGTCGTCACTATCATCTGAGTTCATAAAGTTAGATAGTTTTACACAGATGATTCTCATAGATGAACAGATTCGACATCAAGAGATAACCTGAGTCTCTTCTAGCTCATTCTTTGACAATTGCATGTCTCCAGTAAGTTCTTTTACAACCAGGTTTAGGGGAGATAACCGGTGACTGAATGTGGCAGTCACCTCTGCTGCCAAAGCCTATGCCAGAACACATCCGTAAAAATGAGCTGAGCTCGCCGATAAATCAAGATCACATGAAGAGGGGGAATACCTTCATTGGAGCCACATATACTATTTTGAATTCATCTTTGTGCAAAAATCCATCCTTGAAGTTTTGTTTGATCTACAACAGAAGATCTAAATTAATAACTAAAGAAATGGCTGTTGGAAAGATAAGAAGAAATAAATAGGTGATCTATAAAGGTTATTAAAAAATAGCAAGGATTATGAATAAAATTGCCCTTGAAAACATATGGTCATTCAGCTTTGTAGAAAACCACCTCATGGAGAATAGCTATCATAGCAATGTTCGTCTTTCCAGCACCTGTTGGTGCACAAACCTGCAAGATCATTAGATTTTAATATGGGAGAAAACCAAGTGCCATATTTGAATTCATTTACACTTCAAAACGAGATCATAAAGAACTGAAAGCAGTGTAGTTGTGTAAATGAAGAGGATGAAGCCTGGTTACAAGAATGTTTTCATTTGTATGATATGTTGTTTGGTATATACGACTCTGGATGCGGTTCAAGGATTTGTATCCACGGAAAGCAGCTTGAGCAAAATCATCCAGTTCTTTAATTTCAATCTGGTACAGAGAGAGGCCAAAAAATTGTAGTTAGAAAATAAGGAACATGTACTAGAAAATTTAAATCTGTTTTTCTTGTTGCATTGGGCAATAATTCAAGTTAAATGTTAGAAAAGCTTTAAAATAATAAGCTTCATTACCATATGGCAAACCAACACCTAAATAAGTCCTAACACCCTTGATATCTGGATTTACCACCAATCTTTAATTGACTAGGCAATAAAACTATTGGCTACAAAGATTTCATGAATAATCATCAAGTCTGAAGAAAAAGTAACTCTAGTGCTCGCCAAACCTCAGATAAACATAGGCCAGATATGAAGCATTAAAAAAGATGAAATCATGGTAAGATCCCACAAAATCTCAACACTATTGTTGTAGTCAAGACTTAAGAGATCTAAGAATATGAGTATTACCAACAAAAATGTAAGGGCAAGAAAATTTTAGTTACTGAACCACAATCGGTAGCTTATAGCTTCTAGTTCTATCATCTTTGGGTCCTAGAAAGCAGGTGCAACCAATTTATATGTCAATCAAACATATGTTATTTGTTCATACAGAGGGTAATGTTTCCAAAAAGAAAAGAATTGTTAATTGATTCCAGGTGCAACTGGGATAAAGATGATATTCAGCTGCTATATGAACAATTGTAATCTAGTCTGGGATGAGTTAGAGATGAGCATTGAAAGAATCGAAGACAGGTGGATTGATTTGCTATAAGATCAGAGAAGAAACAGTTTAGTGGACTCTAAGATTGATGGGGACATGAAAAGAAAAAAGAGAGGAGAAACCAAGAGGCTGCTTTCTTTGGCTCATTAGCCATCCAATTCCAACCATGAAGGAACTGTCATTCAAATATATGACACACACACACACACACAAAAGTTTCTAAGAGACCAAACAGCCTTTCACATGTTCAATTAACCCCTATACACAAGTCAACTGTACTAATAAGTCTGATCTGAGTTCAACCTGGACTAACTCATTGTGGCCCAAATATAAATTAGCATGCTAAATGACCTCTTATAAATGTCAACTGATCTAGCAATCATATGATTCCAAGTTCAACTTATGCAGTTCTTCCTATAGTCTGTTGCAGGCAATTTTTCCTAAGCAATGGCAACAAAACACCTGTCTCATCATTGTGAGAAATGGTCTATTAATAACTACAGGTATAATCTGAGAGATATCCTAGAAGACCACGTGCAGACTTCATGGACTGGCCAGTTATTGCTAATTTTAGGTTGCATCAGCCAGGGTCTGCCGTACCGAGCCATACCGCCCGGTACGGGCGGTACATACCAGTCCGACAGATTTTCGGTACGCGGACCGACTGTTACCGATCCGAGGTACTGTAGCACTATAGCAGTGCTACAGTACTCGGTACACTTGGGTGTATCGCTCGGTATACCGTACCGTACCGGTACCGAGCCCAGGTCGAAATACCGGTACGGTACGGTATTGTGAACCTTGGCATCAGCTGACTTAGACTAAAATTTACCCTTGATTCATCACATGAATGCAGACTGACGTTGTAAAACTCAAATCTTCACTCAAGACTTAGGTGCCCATCCCAGCGAAACGAGATGCTCCTGAATATATAATCACACACACACACAGTTATATTCTAAGCAGTGTTTTCAAAAGAAGTGAAATTTAAGGTGGGTTAGTGGGCACTAACTGCTAAAGCAGTTTTTTTTAACAGTTGTTATATTCTAAGCAAGGTATGCAGTTTCGAATAATACCGTCCGTACCGGACGGTACATACCGGTCCGTCAGCTGACCGGTACACGGACCGCCCATTACCGGAAGATATATATTTATTTATTTATTTTTTATTATTTTTTTTTTAAGCGACGTCGCGTCACCTCGATGACATCGCCAGGAGAAGGATATATATATATATATATATATATATATATATATATATTAAAGGCGACGCGACATCGCCTTTTACAAAAATATTTTATATAAAAAAAAAATCTTTTATATATAAAAATGAGGCGACGTCGCCGAGGGGAGAAGATGACGTCGCCCCGCCTGGGGAGAAGAGGAAGGCGACGTCGCTGAATTTTATATATATATATATATATATACACCGCTCGGTATACTATATCGTACCGTACCGACATTTCGACATTCGCTCGGTACGGTACGATATTTCAAACCTTGATTCTAAGCAAGTGTTCTAAGTGGTGTTTTCATATCAATGTCATGTTCCTGCCTAGGTGAACTTAGAACTTCTAAGTTCTAACTCCTAACAGTGCACCACCTCAAGCTGCAGAAAGTTAGTCAATGAAAGACTATTACCTATAAAATGAGAAAGAGAGGACCGAGGAGATGGAGAAGTAACCAGCGAAAGGCTGTGGAGGAAGGTGAAAACCAACGGCAAACAAAACCAGAGATGGCGGTGAAGTGCCAACTGGCAGCAGACAAAGTTGCAGATGGTGGCGGACGAAATGGACGAAGCTGCAGCAGCGGAGAAAGCAGACGAAGGCGGTGATCAGAGCAGGAGCTGCAACAACGAATGAAGGCGACGGATGAGGAGTAGGGTCTCACTTCGCTTGTTTCTTTCACTGGGTGACTCGAGTCTCGCCTCACCTCACTCAAGTGCTTTAGAAACACTGGTATTGCCTTGTGATGCACGACCTCTGTCGAACATCCATGGCCTTCCAAGAAGAATGTGCAAAGCAATTCTCATCTACTGATTCTCAACAATGTAGTCCAATCTAACAATCCATGCAGTGCTGACTGTCAGACGTTTTAAGAAATAGTCCAACACTGATTTTGATAACCTATCAAACTTGTATGGTACCAAGATACCGAGCTCTACTGCAACCTATATTTCTCGGTATTACTGAAGAATACACTTTAAAATCTGCTGTGTAGTGCGTACCAAACGATAGCAAGTTATATGCTCCATTAACAGTACTTGGTCGGACCAATATATACAGATCAGATTTGAACTATGCAATCACCTTCTTTGTACAAACAGAACCAAGAAAGTGGTAAGGTTGCTCTGTAGGCTTCACTTCTATTTTAGTCCATCCATAAACATAGCACAAAAGCAAGTGGTAAGGTTGCGCTTGAGGCTTCACTTCAATTTTAGTCCATCCATAAACATAGCACAAAGGAATTATCTGTGCTTCACTATCAATAAGAATTCCACGTATTTTCACTCAGACAGTGCACTACTCTTAAGGATGGACTTCCTTGTCCATGCAGTGGACTTGGATCTAAATTTTAGGCAGAAGGGGTGTCACACCTTATGCGTGACTTGTTTAGTCTCATAAGCTAATACGAGCATAGACTAAAAATTTTGTTAAGATAATTCAAATGACAGTCAGTAAGCAACAAAAAAGACTTCTTTGCAAGTAAACATTCTAAGTCATAGCTTAAAACAAAAGTCAGACAACTACATACCGACACATATCTATCAGTTCGACCAAGTACTAAACTACTAATAATAAATGATCATTTGGTACCAGAAATTTTTGTTTTTTTATTTTTTTATTTAGTGACACCAAGCAGTTCTACCACTCAGTGTCATGGTACCATGTCGATCCAATAGGATACTGAAACCAATGCTGGAACAATATTTAATATCTTTCTCTATGGATTTGGGCGAAAAAAGCAGCTGGTTAACCACCAATGCCCCTTTTTTAAAAAATTATCTATCAAATATTTGTGAGTTCCTGGATGATAAGCTTTTGCATGGTTTATATATATCATTTACCTAGATCATTGATTCTCCATTTCAAACTATATGTGGAAAGATAGTACTATTGATTTTGACAATCATGTTTCATAATAACCAAACATCTAAGAAACACAAAACACCACCATTAAGGGGAAGAGAAATACCAGCTTCTCATCAGGTCTCATAGCAGCAGTTGGAGTGGGTGGAATTCTAACTTCTTCATAGCCACTACGATGTGATCTTGTAGTTCCTTGAGGAAGAGCACTGACCAAAATAGAATTGATCCCTTGACCAGCTCCAATTAAGTCATCAAAAGGTTGTTTCTTCTCACTTGCCAAAAGAAGAGAAGAAAAGCTTTCAACAGGAAAATCAAGTGTCCCTCCATATTCTCCCACCCGTTTATTACGTTTCTCCTCCTTGCGACGAAGTTTATCAATTTGCCTTTCAGATTCAGTTTTTATAGTAACCTATCACAGCTCCATAAAATTATCAATCAAGTATTAAATAGATGAGATTACATTGTTGCATAACTTAGCATACCTGGGTGCCATAACTAGGCATCTTAGGTTGACTGTTTGAAGACATTTTCTCAGACTTCAACATAAGTAATCCATGCTGAATGGCTTCAACAAGTTCTTTGCGATGCTACATAAAAAGAGGGTGAATCAGAATCATAATCACATTAGTACATAGCAACCACATTATAGATGGAGCAATTAAAAAGGAGTAAAAGCTGTGGAACAAAAAGGAAAGCTCAATAACCAACTCAGCTAGTTCTGATAGTGTTGAGTTTCGACTCTCTTAACAGCTAGTTCAGATATGCCAAGTGTGGACTCTCAAATGAAGACTTCAGAGACATGGCGAAAACAGAAGTTCAAGCTATGTCCAAAGATCTAATAAAGACTTCAGAGACATGGTGAAAACAAATGTTCAAGCTATGTCCAAAGATCTAGATTCAGATGGGGATTACCTAAGCTTGCATGAATAGAACAACTAAAACGAGATGTTTGGAAAAACAAACAGCAGCAGAACCCGTTAAGTATCGACGAAGTATTACAAAGCCACCAGTGATAGTTGGGAAAGTTCTTGATGTTGTGGATTTGCATGTCATACTTAATCCTGAATTCCTGATAGCATAAGATATAAATTAAAACAGCAAGTAACCAGTAAAATGAGACTGTTTTCTTTATTAAACCATAATAGCTTCAAGATTATCCAAATGCTGATAATATAATTATAATACTACAGCTACCATTATGCAGACTACTCTAAGGATCACAACATATCATGAATAGCCAAATTCAAATTGAAATGAAACAACTAGGAGTAATTGATGAAAGAAGGAGAATGCGCTACTCTTGAACTTTCAATAAACCAATCTTCCAAACTGTCTCATTCATGGAATAACTACTTACCCTACGTAGATGATGAAAACATTATTAGAGCAAGATCAGATCACATTTGCATACCGACAATAGATCTTGTACTGTTTCAAAGGCACCATCGCCGACAAGGTCCAGAAGATCACCAGCTATCTTAAACCAAGAAACTCCCCACATTGTTAGAATTCAATAATTTTGACAGAGCAAAAAATTTGTTAACTCAAATGAGAACAAATTAAGTTAAATGACTTATGTAGTATGGACAACCAAATACCTCATCACCAGCTTTATCAGATAGAAGCACCCGGCATAAGGCCATAGCAAGTTCGTCTCCAGATAGCTGTGATGCACCATTCTTTACAATGAGATCACATGCATCCTTCAGCCATCTTAAATTGATAGTTTTTAGGTCAGCAGTTAAATTATGATCAATATACGCCATGTGACCATTACGATTGGCATCAAATGAAGCAGTCTTAAATTGAAAATCACTTGTCAAGGATGCACCATTTTCCAATGGCACATCGACAATAAAGCGAGATGGAGCATGGAAACTAAGGTTTGAGCCAAACTCGCCACGATTGTCTCCATGTTCATCTGCCCCTAAATCCTGGCCAATTACAGCTTCACTGGAAGTATTCTGAAGAGCATAAATCCTCTGAGCTAGAGAAGCCACTTTCAGTAGGACTGTATCTTGAATATTATAACCAACAAGTTGTTGCAACTCGATTCTGAAGAGCAAGTAGTTTCAGATATTATTTGATAGTTATCATAGAGAAATACAAAACTCATAACTTTCTTTTGAGATCTATTATGAATTTACAGAAGTCCTCGACTAACGAATCTGGGTATAGACATTAAATGTATTAAGAGCAATGTATGTTGCATTTTTCTATTTCTTCTAATTTGACTGCCACATAAGCCAAAAGTAATATCAGATTGCAGCATTTAAACACTTTTTCTCTTGCCTTGTTAAGACCAAAGACCAGTTCTAATTATCACCCTTTTCATCCCTTTTATTCATCTTAATTTTGGTTTCTGTTCATGTTTTAAAGTTTCTTATTTGACAGGTTTCCTTATTCCTTGTGTAGAATAAAATATCAAAATAGAATCAAAAGAAGAATCAACAAGACAAGAGATAATTATAAGATAAAAGCCTCTCTGAAGTCTCAACGTCACCTACAGACCATCCCTCCAATGCATCAAATCTTAACTCCACAAATGTCACATAAGGATCAAGGATATAAAATTTCAGTAACATCAGCCATGTGTCTCCTCCTCCCTGTCTCATGCAAGGAGATCGATGACCAGTGTATGTGCACAAGAGGGCCCCACTTCACCACAGCAATAACTCCCCTCTCCCGCAGCAGAACCTCCCTCTCTCTTATCTGCCTCCCCCTTGCCTTCTCTCTCCGACAGTGCAACTCCCCCTCTCTTCTCTCTCTCTCAAAGCGATGCAGCACCCCTCTCTCTTCTCTCTCTCCATGTGGTGCAGCACTCCCCCCTCTCTCTCATGACAGTGCAATCGTCAGCCTCTATTCCTCCTCATACTCTTGTCAATAGTAATGTAAATTCTTGTTAATAGCAGTTTATCAAATTGTGTTATTGTTAATTTTTTGTTCTTAATCTTTTCTATAAATTTATATTGGCAAGCGCATAGCGCCTCCTGCATTTTGAAACCTTGGCACCTTTTAGCTCCTAGCATTTTGATATCCAAATTGGATGGTATTTGCCAATCTAACAGTCTGGTCTAGTTGAGCCGTTATTCTTTTTTATTTAAGGTCAAACTCTCTCTCTCTCTCTCTCTCTCTCTCTCTCTCTCTCTCTCTCTCTGTGTGCCCACCAGCCAGTACCGGCCCGAGTACCTTTCATCCTCCACCCGTTCAAGGAACTGAATACCCAGCATACTATGTGTCAGTCTGCCGATATGCAAGATTATAAACCATGGTCCAAATCCCTTTAAAACAAACATATTACAAGCATAATAGAAAGAATGAAACAAGCACTAAAACTAATTAGAACTAGTTGGTGGTTACTTTTTCTCTTGGATGATCTTAGTGATACTACTATCGATGTCAGGGCGACCAAAAAGATCATAAGCAGATTTTGCCACTTCCCGAAATTCCTCTGAGGTCACCTCACCATTTATCAACTCAATAACAGAACCAACATATTGTCTGTATGTTTGGCGCAATGCATCTGAAGCTGCACACAGAAAGAAAAGACGTTTGATAGAAGAAGAAAAAAAAGAAAAAGTGTCGATAATTCAATTCACAAGCAAGACAAATATATAACTAAAATCATCTAAGACATCCACTCAACTAGATCATCAAAATTTCACTGTTTCATCTTTATACATTTTCTGAACGTAAAAATGACACTGACCCAAGATCTTATGAATCATAAATCAGAGTTTATTGAAACTAAAATACTGTTTCCTTGTTGACTGGAACAGAATGAAATGAATAGCCATTTTGAATTATCTTTCATGCCAAATGTTGCAGAAGGAAAGTTAAAGCAATAGGAAAATGCCATCACAATAATCATGCAAGTTGTCTTGTAAAAGAAACAAAATGGCTAAGAGCATGGTAGAAATTCCTAAATAGACAAAAACCTGCATATGAACACAGTACATGTCAACTGATTGACTTCCTTTCTCCATTTTTCTTTTGCCCAAACAAAGGCCTAGATATTATGTTTTTTAAAAGTAGATTAACTGTCGTCATTATTTACTTCTTTAAAATACAAAAGAACTATTTTGTAATTCAGTTCACAATAATGTATGAAACTATCACTAGAAGTTCTAAAATACATGAATTTCCAATTCAGCTGCCCTTTAAAAAATAATCAAGGATAACTCAAAAAAGGATAAGTATATAAATCAAGATTGCAGTAACAGCAGTAAAAAGTTAGAAAAAATTTTGTGTACTACATATTGCTCTGCAATGTAAGCTAAACAATCTAAGCTGAATTAACACTTAAATGCAAGTCATGGTATCAGAATGTTAGATTAGATGTTCTATCTATTAAGCTATTAGACATGGAAGACCACAAAAAGAGAAGAGATACCTTATTAGAATGTTCTCACGGCTAACTTCTACTGTGTCTGATATTCTCTCGACTGGGGTTTAGACATTTTATTTGGGAGTTAATCACGTAACTCCCAAATATAAGAAACCAACTAAGTGGCTGACTCCTACAAAATAACCATGAACCACTTTGGTCAGTGTTAGAACCATATCTGGATTCAATGTTGACTCCGTTTTCAAATTCTAACATGTTGCACGACATTCTAGTTCCTTACATCTTATTAATGCACATTCATTCTACGAAAATCACTTCCAACATGTTTTATCTTTTTTTCTTGTTAATCCTTACACAACAGGGGGAAGTTCTGTTGTCATCCTAAAACAAAATAGTAAAAAGAAGTAAAAGAGCGTAACACCAAAATAATAATTTTTCCCCCTAGACTTTGGCATATCTTAGTAAATCTGGAACTGAGGGTGAGCTTTTGGGATTAGCTCACCCTGCAAGGTCTCAACCCTCTGGCCCAGTCATTGTAGCATATGTGCCATCCAATGTATACTGGGCAAATATAGCTTAACATGATCCTGAAACTCCTTCATCTTATCACCAACAATGTGTTCAGGGTTCAAAACTCAAGAAAGAAAGTAAACAGAAGAGTTCACTCAATGCAGGTCTTTGACACCTTATGGCATGAACACAGCCATGCACCACCTATGTCCAGGTTTCCAAAGCTAGCCTTCTCTTCCGTCAAGATTCATGGCATGTCAATCACTAATGAGGTGCTTCACTATGTATCAAATTAAAACACACGCTCCACTGCTTGTGTGAGCCACCATCATTTCCTTTAGGCATCACTCTTGAAGAAAATACTCATTAATTGTCCCTACCACCTTAAAAGAACCAAGATTCCTGCAAGTTCCTTCTAAAGTACTCCAACGATCCCACAAAATATTTATTTCTAAATAAGTCAACTGTGATACCTGTTTTAGTTAGTCAATACGAACGGAGAATTAAAGTGGTTTATATGGCTAGATAGGTCTACTGCCATTAACTTGGACTAAAACATTTAGGATCAGTAGTTCAAGCATTAAGTTAGTATCCATCAGACCGGTTCATGACAAGTGGTATCAAAGTGAACCTAATACTGGAACATGGAGGGGCCATATCTATGAATGGGGCAAGAGCCAAACCACCGCATGGAGTCACCACTAAGTTGAGCCTCATATGTGTCATCATAGGGTTTGAACAAGGGTTGTGTTTGGGCCTTGACAAGGACATCAAACTTTATTGCACCCTGATTATCCTATATCAAATGTGGGAGGACAATTTGGTGAGAAAGCCATTACACACTCTACAAACTTGTACTCGAGACCATAATTTTAGCAAGCCTGATTCGTATTTACCTACTCCTGCTTAGAAATTCTCATATCATCTACGTTGAGAGTTAACATTTGGAACCAATTCACCTTAGAAGATAGCTTTTATCAGGTAGGGCGATTGACGAAAACAACAATCAACTGCTGAATGATAACATTCTTTTACCTTCATCCCAGCGAGGAATCAGCTTTCTTGCAAGTTCCGGCTCATCGTTAGTCCTAACAAAAATTGAAAAAAGAAAATGCACATGACTCAGCGTCAGAACCAACCCCAATTCAAACCAATCAGATACGGACACTAAGGAACTCAGCATTAAAAGAGTTTGGAAGAAGGCGAGAGATAATTTTAATCCACCTTCTCGATTTTAGGCTTTCTAGGATCCTCTTACGGCGGAGGTACGCCTCGTCGACGTCGTAGGGGCCTCTGAAAGAGCTCGTCAACCGCGGCAAGGGGATCAGCATCGCTTATACTCACTTCTTCTAACCTATGTCGATTGCCCCTCGAATCGAAACTTTCGGTTCTCTTCTTCGATGGGAATAGAAACCCTACGATTACTGGAAGCGAGACGAGAGATGGGTTTTAAGGAAGCGTAGAGTTCGCCAGAGAGACGGGAGCTCTTTGGGAGGAACGGTTGGGCCGACGAAGTGCGAAACAAAATCAACGGATGGTACCAGGTGAGAGAGGCGATTAATAAACAGCTCCCGAAGCGGACCTGAAACGTCGAAACCCGAGCCTAATGGAAACGGGTCGATACTTGCAGACCAAGGATCCAAATTCAACGTTATCGGCGTCGTGGGGCGGATCGAAACGGGTGGGTCGGTTTCTCGTTTTTGTTCCTCCAATTGGACTCTGTCAAATTGGACTTGATCTGACCCGACATAACCAAACGCCTGTTCGAATCGATTTGTTATTCATGTTCCATGTGTCATCATTTTTTTTATTTTTTTACAAAAAATAAAAAATCAAAGTAGAAATTTGATTATGGAAACTTATATGTGTCTTTATTCTACGGCAAGGCAAACTTATATGTGTAAATGGAAATTTATTGATGGATAAATGGCCTCGGTAAAAATAATAATAATAAAATACATTAATAATCAAAATGAGAACGTGGCGTAATGTAGTTAAACTGGAGTTTCTTTGTGTATTTATTGATTTTATTGTCAACATCAAATTAAAAATAGGTGACAATGAAATGTAAAATAACAAAATATATTTTATATGTAGTATTAATTATGTATAAATAGATCAAGTATATCATCAATAAATCGAGTGTTTAAGGTATAAATTATAATTGGATGATGTTTTGAATCTACATATGTACTATCAGTTTTGACTAAAAAAATATTTTTATTTATTAAGTAAGGTCATGATTAATTTTAATTAAAAAATATTTTTGGTGATCGTGTCCGAAATTCGTTACAACCCATTTAAATTTTAAGTTTATGCCCATGTAATTTTTTATTATTCCAATTAAAGCATATTTCCATTTCATGTGAATTTTAAAAGTATTGGCTAAGGACCATATTTCTTATGTAATTTATTTCTTATGCTGATAAAGAATTAAACATTTTTCCAAATAAATATGTATATCTATAAATAATGAATAGTCATAAATAAATAATAATAATTTATTAAAATTAGATAGAAAAATAATTACACCAAGAATTACAACAAGAGCATTAACCAAAATATTAACTATAAAATGATTAAGAATATCATTCATTATCTAATGACGTGACGTGTATAAATATTTTTCAAAGTCATAATTTTAGTGATATATTTTGAATTAAAATAATCATAACTTTAGATTACGGGAGCATAATTTCCCATAAACTAAAATTTGATAATTAATATACGTTCATCAGTGCAAAACAATTAGATGACTTATGTCTAGTTGGCATCACATCAGATAATCTCTTATTCAACCATTTATAATTTTGGACATTAGGCGGTGAAGATGTCTTACTTTATTTTCTGATAATGATATAATTTCTTCATGAAATCTAATATAGTTTTTGATTGGTTCCTTTTATGTCGTGGCAGAGGGTGTCAGCACATGGTTCGGTCTTGAGTGTGCAAGATCGTCAATGTCGATGCTCGGGCTACGGAGATCGTCATCTGGTTCGGTCGGGATCGGTCACTAGCTTCGAAGGCCGGGAACTCCCTTCGGTTGATTGCCTACTTCTTCAGCATCGGTCCCTGCACACAGATCAAGGTCGGGAAGGGGGCTTCCGACTTCGACCCTTTCGAAGATCAAGTTAGGACTGAGTCGAAAAGTCAATCTCCCTTCTTTGCGACCCTACAACAGGCTTTTATTCTCTTGCAGGGGGGGTCAGTTGTACGTGTTGTGATAGCTGGGCAATGGTGTTATATGTGGTGACGCCCCAACTTTTACGGGCCCGCATCGTTCTCGGTCGGTGTCGTCCCGACTTTTACGGGATGGCACTATACTTGAGTGGCGTTGCCCGGATGGCGGGGTATTTGGTCGGCACCATCTCGACTTCCGCGAGATGGCATTGTACTTGGGTAGCGTCTTCCCGCGAAGTTGGGCGGCGCGGTACTTGGTCAATGACGTTCCTGACTTTCGCGGGATGACGCTGCACTTGCGTAGCGTTGTCATGCAAAGTCGGGCAACATAGTACTTGGTCGACGTCGTCCCGACTCCCATGAGATGGGATCGTACTTGGGTAGCGGAGTTCGTTATGTTGACCTTGATGTTGTTGTGGCAGTGCATAGTGGTTCGAGGGTAAGCTGTCAAAATATGCGCTATCAGTTTTATATTAATTAATAATATATATATATATATATATATATATATATTATTAAAATGTTTGCCATTATGGAATAGCACACTACATCAAAGTTCTCTTTGCTGTGGTAGTCTTAAAGGTATTTTTAAGAGAACAATACAAGAAGTCTGATAACTTTTGTGGAGGATCACAGAATTGACCAAGCCACAAGGCGGAATGGGGTCCAATTCGTGCAACTCTGTTCGTAGCACTAAGACTTGGCTGCCACTGCTGTCATTCCCAGTCGTGGGCCCTACTTGTCTTCTCCGATAGGACAGTAGTGATGGCGATTTTTTCTTGTAGAAATGTGCCACGTTTCTTTCCAGTACTCACCAAAATCCTGCCATTTCATGTACTGCGAGATTCTTTGGGCAAGACCGTCTACCTTCTTTGGTGAAAGCAACTCTTCTTCTTCGAGCGTAGTCCGGGATAATGATACTTAAACAAATAATAATATCATTGATCGGGTGATTCTGAAGGAGGAAAATTCTTAAATGATAATTTATTTGAGTTAAAAAGCAGTATATAAGAAAATACAAAATATAATATGATATTAGATCAGACTTGTTTATCCCATCCACACCTCCACGAGCATCGAAGTGTTTCATTAAAACAGAATGTCCTCTTCCACGGTGGAAGAATTAATATCGAGAGACAAAAATAAAAGCGATTTTCTATTTAAGGTATTAAAGATATAGAGACAACAAATGAAGAAAAAATAAAAAACTTGGCAACCTTCTTGAAAAAAATTTAAAAATATATTTTTTTTAAAAAAATCCAAAATATATAATAAAAATTTTCATCAAAACGTTCATTTTATAACATTGAGATCCTAATTAGTTTCATCATGTGTTATCTTTTCATTAGATAATTTTTCGCATGTATACTCTAAAATATTTCTAATATTTTTTAATTTTGTTGTGCAACTTAACGTCATGGTCGAGGAGTCAGCACGACTTAGTTCGATTCCAAAGATGCAGGGTCATCCACACGAGAGTCTTAGAGGGTGGCGGAGGAACTATTTCGGATCCAAAGAGCGCCTCATAGCCGGACCTAAGGAGGGACTCTAACCCTCGCTTTCGTCGCTTCATGTGAAAAAAGAGTCAACATCAATAAAGGGATTCTCGACTCAATCCCTTCGAAACTTAAGTCAACTGAAAGTAATTTATAAGTATTTTTAGTATGCTCTCGCCTACCCTTGTCAATGGGCAGGAAATTGATTTTTATATTTATTTATCGATAAATTGACTGTACGAGATTTGTTAATAACCGTAGACACTCCGAGAAGTCGGCCTATGCTCTCCACACCATGCAGACCGACCTGTATGGTTTCGCATCAAGCAACGCTGCCTAATTCAATTTGAGCGCAAGTAGGACTCCCGCTACTTTCAATCCTGAGGTGCTTTGTCAACATGTGTACGTCCTGTCGACCATAAGGTGGCGGTCGATCGTTGCTACGTGAGTTTTACAAAAAAAAAATATGTCGTATCAAACTTCAGGATTGAAGTAATAGAAGTAATAAGCAAAATTCTCCCAATAAAAAAAAAAATGCGGAATCTACTGAGTCGAAAGCATATAAGCATCACCCAAATAATTGCACGACGTAAAAAAGAGAAAGCTCATCATTCACATTTGGACCAGCACCAAATTCCAAATGTCGATGCCCGACCCGTACCACCAAGCTTTTTGTGGCAACACGTCATTGGAGTAAAGGACATTGCCCGTGGGCACCATGCCACATGGTTTGCAGAAGATCCAGTTCACCTTCCCCACCGAACAAAGCATGAGCGAGCGCATCATAGGATCGTATGAGGAAAGAATCTCGAGTTCGGATCCTGTCCAAGCGTACCGTTACGCCCGAATACCGCGGTCGCAGCATCTAGGCCGTTCGTTGATACGCCGTGGGATCCGACGGTCTGTGATCCGTACAACAATAATGGGGAGGATCGCATAGCCCAAGAAATAAACGCAGCGGGAAAAGACACCGGCTGTCTCGCCTTCCTGACACGCACATTGGAGCTCCATCACTCTGTACCTTCGTAGTACCTTCTTTTTTATTGGTAACGAATATGCCCCAAAACGAGGGACCCGTAGTGATTCTTTGTGACTCTTCGGCTGCCACCTCGTCACGTAAGATATGCTCGTAAGTTTTATTCGTGGAAATAGTACCTCCGCTGCAAAATAATTGCCCTGAGAAGTCTCTCTCTCTCTCTAACGCTTCTTCTGCTCATTGCTTCTCCTCCCACCCCAGTCTACAAACAAGTCTCCATACATGGCTGTTTCCATATTCCTGCTGTTAATTCTGGCCATGTCTGGTGTTTCAGGTAAGCTCCATGCCAGCTTCTTCTTCCTTCCTTTACATGATTTATGAGAAGTACAAGGTAAGAGTTTGCATCTCCAATGGCCATGACTTGCTGCTGGTTCTCCTAACTCGTTGCTTTGGTTCACATCTGTACTACATGCGCACCTTCTATTTTTCTGATATCTTAGATTTCATTATATTGACGTTTGAATGCAAAGAGACTGATGTTTTGCTAATGACCGAAAACTACAGAGAATGAACGCTTGGTTTTCTTCTGTTTGCTGTGTTAATGTTTTAAATCTTTTCTGCTCATTATACCATCCAAAAGTGTAGAAGAATGATCTGATGTTTTCTTTTCTTCTCTTTTCGTTTCCTGGTCCATCTTTTTGTCGGAAGATGCCGCTTGGTGTGTCTGTAGATCTGATATGAGCACCACAGCTCTGCAAAAGACACTGGACTACGCGTGTGGAGCTGGGGCTGACTGCACTCCGATTCTACAAAATGGGGCGTGCTACAACCCCAACACAGTGCTTGCCCATTGTTCCTATGCTGCCAATAGCTACTACCAGGGGAAGGGGCAGACACAAGACGCCTGTAACTTTGCTGGCACTGCGATGCTCACCTCAACTGACCCAGGTAATCACTCCTCTCCAAATGCTTCTTATGTTCTGGGTCATGGACAGGTCAGTAGGAGAATCAGCTGATGTTTTCTTTGGTCTTTTACAGGAGGAAATGGTTGCACCTATCCTGCAAGTACCAGGTAACATTTTGTTTATGTTATGATACTACATTCTGGGATCAAGAATAAAAAACTGTATATACTTTGAAAAAGGCATGGCCTTGGATGATCCATCTTTTCTTGTGATATCTTGAGCAAGCCAGAGTAGTTCAACTTTTATTTTCTTTTGAGTATAAGAAGGCCTCGACTTTTAAAGTAAGGTTTATTTACTTCATGGCCTAAAAGTGAGAGAGCAGTGCTTTATGTTCTGTGGCCTCTTTGATTCCAAACAAGGTATATTTACTTCATTCATCCAAATGTTGACAGGACAACTTTGTTACCTTTTCTATATTACTCTTCTCACCTTGATCTGCCAAGTGGCCTTGTCTTCCATCTTCTTGGGTTTATTCATTCTGCAGAACTACATGGCATTTCACTTTCTTTTTCCTGGAATTTTTTACTGTTATGAGGATTATGATGCGCTTGTAAAAGTGCATGGATATGTAAGACTGTTGATTTTGCATCTAAAGCCTGATCTTTATCACTGTGTCTCTGCACCAGTGCTGCAGCGTCTTCAACAAGCACAAGCACCACTCCAAGCTCGACCACCACCACTGGAACCACAGGGACTGGAGGAGTCCTGGGAGGACTAGGCCCCACAGGAACAAATAGCTTTGATGGCAGTGATGGGTGCTTGATTCCAATCCAAGGGATTGCAGCTCTCTTCCTCACTATTCTCCTCTTCTCCTTGGTGTTGTTGAAGATTTGACTTGAAGTATTTGCTACTGGGAATCAGTGCTTTTTACTGTGGTGAGTGTTCTGATGAGTGGATGAGAGACTGCAAGCAGCATGTGACTTGGTGGTGTATTCATGCAGAGAGGCATTACCCCACTAGAGACTGTTTGTCTAATGGCAACATAGGAAGTCTTTGGTTCCTTTTGGGTAGTAGGTTTAATGATGCCTTCTTCTTCATGAACCATTGCTTTCTTTCTTCTACTTGTTAGATTTAGGGAGGCAGTGCTTTATTGATTGAAAGAGGCTATGAGTGATCTCCCCTGTTAGTTTAGTGTGCTGTTAGTGTTGATGTTAATGGACATGTTTAGCTGCCATTCCTTTCCTGTGTTGATATATATCGTCAAGATTGACTCATATTAACATTGTAATAGAGGGACTCATCCAGTAAGAGAAGAGTAATGCAACAAAGAGGATGAAACAAAGTGATACTTATGAACAATCTTTACCACCATCTGATTGATACACCCGACGTTATAGAACATTTGGATATTTTGTCACAGAGACAACTTTGGAGACAACTTTGAAGAGTAATATTATAGGAAGATGTCATTGACATTTGATTCAGCTTGATATAATTTAGACCCGTGTGCATAGTTTTGTCTAAGATATCTTCGAGGTGAAAATGATAAGCTTCCGATGAGATCATTTGAGGTGCCACTTGTATGAAGATCAAGGTTGGGAGAAATTTCTCGAGCTAGTCTCTTGATGTCCAAATTAGTAACTCGAGATACATGAGTTCAGTCACCGATGGTCAAAAAGTCATCTATTGATTAAGTTACAAGTGAGCTTTTATATTTGATCGTGAAAGAACGATATAGTTTGTGGAATATTTTTGGAGAGATCATTTTTTAATTATCTTTAATAATCGTCTCTTTCTAGTCTGAATGTCATATAGAGGACATATATTTGATGGTAAGTCAATAATATTTTTCCTATCACTTAACCCCCCCCCTCGCCCCAAAGGTGTGCTTTAGGGGCTCTTTGGCGAGGGTCTTAAAGCATGACATGTGACATATCTGACATGTTAGTCTTATACTCTTTTAACCACTTCATTAAGAGGGAGCAAAAGTTTCCCACTAATGTATCTTAGGCACACTAAAAAATAAATTGGGAACTCGTCCTCCTTGCCTTGAGTAGTGAGACAATTGACACTTGACCCACCTACCTAGGGTGGAATGGGGGTCGATACCTAACCCCTCTACCTTGATTGACAAATGAGGTTGGTGCCTAAGTCACCTATTTCGAGCATAAAGGGGGATTAGCATCTTACCTCTTTACTATGGTCAGTACCGACCTCTCAGCCTAGAGTAAGAGGGGAGGTCAATGCTTGACCTACCCACCTTGAGTGGAGAGACAATTGATCCTTAGACCCCTCTACTGTGGTCGGCACTAACCTCTCAGCCTTAAGCAAAGGGGGAGGTCGATGCTCGACCTATCCACCTTAGGTGAAGAGGGGGTTGCACCCGACCCACTTATCTTGGTTGGCAGACAAGGTCATCGCCTAAGCTACCCACCTTGGGTAGAAAGGGGATTCGATGCTTAACTACTCTACTGTGATTAGTGTCGACCTCTCAGCCTTTAGCAAAGGGGAAGGTCGATGCCTGACCTACCTGCCTCGGGCAAAGAGGGGGTCAATGCCTGATCCCTCCACCATGGTTAGTGTCAACCTCTCAATCTTGAGCAAAGGGGAAGGTTAGTGCTTGACCAACATGCCTTGAGCGTTGAGGGGGTCGGCGATTTACCCACCCATTTCAGTTGGCAGAGGAGGTGGACACTTGACCCACCTACCTCGAGCGACAAGGGAGGGGTCGATGAAGGAGGTCAGCGCTTGACCACTCCATTATGCTGACCATAGAGGAGGGGTCGAGCGCCGACCCCCCTTTCCACCCAAGGTGGGTGGGTCAAACACTGACCTCTCAACCTCAGGCAAAGGGGAAGGTCAACTTTCGACTTATATACCTCAAGCAAAGAGGGGGGCAACACCTAACCCCTCCACCGTGGTCAGTGTCAACCTCTTAACTTTGAGTAAAGGGGGAAGTCGATACTCGACCTACTCACCTTAGGGAAAGAGAGGGTCAGTACCCAACCCACTCATCTAAGTTGGTAGAGAGGTCAATGCATGACCCACCCACCTTAGGTGGAAAGGGGGGTTGGCATCCGATCGCTTTTCTATAGTCGACACCTCACCACTCCACCATGGTCGGTGTCGATGTCTTAGCCTTGAGTAAAGTAGAAGGTCAATACCTAGCCTACCCACCTCATGCAAAAAGGGGGTTAACATCGACCTCTCAACTATGAGCATAGGGGGAGATCGACAGTTGACCACCCATCTTAGTAAGCTGAGGAGGTTGGTGTCAGACCCACCCGCCTCGTGTGCCCGACCCCTCTACTTCGGGCTAGCATTAAGGGAGTTTAGTTTTTCCAACCTCCATGTCTTGGGCAAGCCTCACTTTAGGAGGGTTGGGTTTTCCCGACTTGGTTTGACCTTTGCCTTTAAGGGCTTTTTTCAGGTGGGATGGATTTTTTCAATTCATGCGTCTCGAGCATGTTTTGTCTTATGCCTTCTATTATGATAGGTTTTCTTATACGTACGTTGGGTTTTGCTAATTTATAAGTCTCAAGCATATTTTGCCTTATACCTCTCACCATGATGAATTTTTTCTTATATGGTTCGAGTTTTATTATCACGCGTCTTTGGTACATTTTGTTTTGTATCTCTTATCATAATGGGTTTCTTCTTATGCAAGTTAGATTTTCCTGACTCATACGTCTCGAACATATTTTACATTATGCCTTCTATCATAGTAAGCTTCTTCTTGTGCGGGTCAGACTTTTTTGACTCGAGACATTTAGTCTTGTACCTTCGTCATGATGAGTTTTTTCTAATGCAGGTTCTGTTTTACCAATTCATATATCTCTAACATATTTTACCTTGTATCATCCTATGTGATAAGTTTTTTCTTAAGTGAGTTAGGTTTTATCAACTCATATATCTTTGATATATTTTATCTCGTACCTTGCATCGTGACGAGTTTCTACCTGGAAGGTCCAAAAAATTATGATTTTTGTTTACTCATATCTATTTTGTGTCAGTTTAATGTTTCTGAAAGTCTCGATATTTTCTCTCCTCCACTAAAGCATTCTGCATAAAATTATAATTATAA
The DNA here is from genome assembly GCF_036884655.1 of Musa acuminata AAA Group. Taxonomy (NCBI): domain Eukaryota; kingdom Viridiplantae; phylum Streptophyta; class Magnoliopsida; order Zingiberales; family Musaceae; genus Musa; species Musa acuminata. The sequence goes on along the minus strand of NC_088334.1, from coordinate 48,501,939 downwards.
AGTGCATTTAGTAATTTAGAAAGTTTCATATTGTGAACCACCAAACAATGAGAACTAACACAAATAACGACATTAGCAACACAACATTATGGAAGAAAGCCATCATTTAGAAAGTGTTTGGATAATCTAACACCGCCTCATGTCCTATCAAATATCTAATCGATCAGATACATTGATCAAATGATGTATCGATAGTAGCATTGACTTGATCCCGCCTTCGTTATCCACCCATCCCAATATGTCACTTCACTGACACAAAGGATACATGTGGTGATAGTGACATTTAATAATTCATTAAATTCTTCAACTATCAAATAATTTGATTAACTCCCCATTTAACACAAATTATCATTCAAACTCACTATAAAAAATAACAAGTGCATTTATATGTAACAAGGACTTCAATCCACTATTGGATTCGAGTTATTATTGGATTTGGGCTATTACTCTGCCATAACAAGGAGTATTATATATAAAAATACCTTTTTTATAAAATAGATAAAAACAATATTCATTAGGAGGAGCTTCATAGAAATCCATATAAAGATTTATAAAACACTATATATATATATATATAATTATGAATCTGTTCCTAATAATATTATAAATAAAAAATATTTATTTGAATCACTTGTATAAAAATAAGCAAGATGTTTTCTTCCAAATATGATTATAATGAAAAAAAATAATTGCAGAAAGTTTTTTGAACCAAAAGTGGAATCTGTAAAGCTAAAGTTTTATTTTGTTTTAAATACACTTCAAAATAGAAACCTAAAAAAATAATAGTCATAAAGTTTTAGGCTCAAAATATACAATAAAAATTATGTTTTCTTCCAAATATCATTATAAAGAAACAAAATAATTGCAGAAAGTTTTTTGAACCAAAAGTGGAATCTGTAAAGCTAAAGTTTTCTTTTGTTGTAAATACACTTCAAAAAAGAAACCCAAAAAATAATAGTCATAAAGTTTTAGGCTTAAAATATACAATAAAAATTAAATTTAATATATTAATGAAATATAAAGTTATTAAATTAAGTATGTTAATAAATATAAAATCATTAAATAAAATATAAAAAAAATAATATTTCGCTAGAAGGAGGGCTTGATAAAGTTTTAGGCTTAAAATATACAATAAAAATTAAATTTAATATATTAATGAAATATAAAGTTATTAAATTAAGTATGTTAATAAATATAAAATCATTAAATAAAATATAAAAAAAATAATATTTCGCTAGAAGGAGGGCTTGAACCTCCGACCTTGTGGTTAACAGCCACACGCTCTAGCCAACTGAGCTATTCCAGCTTAGTTGATATGGATTGTATTTTAACTATATTTAAATAATTCTAATTGTCGAACGTTCACTCCCCCTGTACATAAAAGGCTCACTTTTGAGGAGGCTTCGTTCGCGCACCTAGAAATCGATAGATCTCAGCGGATCGAAGAAAAGATGCCATCGAGTAGGTGAAATTTTTGGTGGTGATGTGACCTTGCCCATCCATTTATTTTCATGGCATTTTTGTTCTGTTTATATCGTTGGTGCATGCGTTGATTTCTAGATCTTCTCTTGTGCCCGAAAAGTGTTTGATCCAAAGATCCTATTGATCTGGTTGGGTTATCCCGTAATCCTTCTTCATTCCTCAGCATCTTGATGAACTTTCGCCGAGAACTCTGATTGTTTGTTGTCCACAGGTAATTCGATGGCTGGGTTGGTCAGCGCGCGTGCCAATCCGATTTACTCATCCCACAATCTCCGCCGGTCTCGTCTTCCCCGACCTATGGCTTCGCGAGCGCTAGAAATGCCCTATAAGCATCCTGCAATTGCTTTGAGACCTTCAAAATCTCTTTCCCTTGTGGCCGCCTCGTTGCAGCCTGCGAAGACCATTTCTGCTGGCCAATTTAGTAACACAGTACCTACTGAAGGTCGTACTTACTACTGAGAACCTTTTAGATGTTTGGGGATGTGCCAGTTTTTGCAATGCTCTTTTACCTGACAACCATTTTTTCAAACACCTTTCAGAGGTGCTGAATATTTGGCGCAGTGCTGGTGCTGTGTGTTTTGATGTGGATAGCACCGTTTGTCTGGATGAGGGTATCGATGAGCTTGCCGATTTTTGCGGTGCTGGCAAAGCTGTTGCGGAATGGACAACAAAGTAATTTCCTAGTGTGTTCTTCTCTTCTTTCTCTATTTGTATCTATGATGTGTTCAAGTGCACCAGGATGGAAGTTGCTTTATTTCCCCCGTACTCCTGATACTTCAGGGCAATGAGTGGATCAATACCTTTTGAGGAAGCTCTAGCTGCTAGACTTTCTCTGTTTAACCCTTCGCTCTCACAAGTCCAAGATTTTCTGGATAAGAGGCCTCCTAGGTAATGCTGCTTCTTTCCTTTTCCATTTTGTTTTTTGTTTTCCTTTTGGTGTCACTGATGTTCAACGAAAATTGTCAATGGAGAGCAACATCAAGCTAATAGACCTGTTGTTCTATCTTTATATGGTTTCTGTTTGTAGCCTTTTTATTTGCACAAAGTTTAGTTGATGGATAAATTATACGTGCTCATTTGTGTAGTCATCACATTCTCAGATTATTCTTTAGGCTTTCAGATTCTTGGATACTTGTGTAAGAGAATGTACAAGCTTATGCCATTTTCACGGGCCCATGGTATAAGCATTTCATTTCTAGAATTGTCCATCATATAGAGTAAGGAATGCCATATGGTGGCACAAGAAATGCCTCACGTTCTTTTTTACTTTTGGTGAACACAATTTTGTGCCATGCCAGATAACAATGATTCTAGGTTGTGCAAACTGAGTAGAGTTTGTTGTCATGCATGCGTTGGTTCTTTTCTTTAACTTGGCAGAAGCTAAGTTTTCTTTTGCATAAGCTTGCTCCATTCCAACATCAAATTGATTTTTTAGAGCATTTTATATGCATTTTCATCTTGTGCTTCTTTAACTGTTGTTTTGATTGCATCCTGCTCTGTTGCTTGGAAATGATGGAAATCAACAACAAGAAGCTGTAGTGTCCCAAGTACTTGGAGTTGGCTACATGTATCTTTTCTGCTACTGGAAGTTACAACATGCAAAAGTCACATTATGTTGATGGGTCTGCTTTATCTAAGTCAACACACGTTTCATGTCACCTGCATTTATTAGCATTATTAGAAATAGTTTCCTAATCTTTTTCCAGTCATGTCACCGAATGTGTAGGATTTCTCCTGGCATTGCTGGGCTGATCAAGAAGCTGATGGCTAAAAACATTGATGTGTACCTTATATCTGGAGGCTTCCGTCAAATGATAAATGTAAGCTACTCAACTGTTTATCCATACAAGGGTTGTTCTGTGACAGTATGACTAATTTTGTCAGTTACTGTCACCACATTTTGGGAATAGTTACATATGGAGATACACTTCAGTCAGGCGAGCAAGACGTTGGGTTAAATCTGATCCAAATTGATTATATGCCAGGTTTTGGACTGAAGGCACCAGTTTATCGGTTCTATATTGGAGCATTTTTGTTTGCTATGTGAAAGGGTTGGATGTTGTCATTGAATGTCGATTTAGCTTTGTTTTCCTAACCTGGTCCAGAGTCAACTATAACCAAGTCTCTGACTCATCGTGGAATTTGACTGATGAGCTTCCACACCTTTGCCTTGCACTAATTGAAATCTTTTAGCACAACTCTCATCTCTCTAAATGCAGACTTATTGATCACAGCATTCTTTTTTGAAGTTCAGCACTAAGTGCACATTTTAATTTATAATCAGTACTCCTTGTTTTCTGCAAGTTTATTCATGGTCTCTTATATCTGTTGGCATACTTTTGCTATTTCTTGTAGTCCCTTATGATCTTGGTTTTACAGCCTCAGAATATGATGATGTAGTTGTGGGTCTTACTAGAAAATTAATACTTTAAAAATGCTTCTTGAGAGTGAAGACTGGCTGATATGCTGAAGTTATAGTTGAACCACTTGGGAGTATGACAGCATGTGTTATTTCAATTTTCCAGAGTCTCCCTTAGAAAAGAAGATAAATTATGTGTACAGTGATGATTTATTTTGCATATTGTTTGAATGCTTGATGATGTATAAATTAAATTGTGAAATTCAGAGTTTCCTTTATTTGTAAGGGCATATTACTGAATACTGCAACCACTTTTTGTGAAGCCTGTAGCATTGCAGCTTGGTATCCCTCTTGAAAACATCTTTGCAAATCAGTTACTTTTTGGGAGTTCCGGTGAGTTCATTGGGTTTGATGCCAAAGAGCCTACTTCTAGAAGTGGTGGAAAAGCAACAGCTGTACAACAGATAAGAAAGGTCCAGCAGTTATTTTTTAGCATGATATAACTTTATGTCAAATGTTGCTGAATCTGAGAAATTCTTTCTTGTATTGCATTTGCAGGTCCATAATTACAAGGCACTGGTTATGATTGGAGATGGTGCAACAGATCTTGAGGTAGCAGAGTCCCACATATTTACCCAAATATTTGGTCCTTAATAGTTTTCTATGCAGTGCCGATGTTTTTCAAAGTATAACTTGCTTTCCCAGATCTCAGCATTCATGAGTATATGACATTAAGACCTTGGAGCTAAGCAAACATTTTTAAAATGACATTGGTGCTGTCGAATTGAAGACACCAACAATGATGCCATACAAAGATTCAAGTCCCATCAATTAACTTGAGATCATGATAGTTTAAATATTTGAATTTTGAACCACATGCAGAAATAAGACATGCTGAAACTAAACTATGAAAGCATGATTTAGGTGAAATGGGGGATGGTTTTGAGAGTTTGGTTGCTCAGCAGGAAAAGATGATTTCAGTGGACATCCTTACCCCAAGCGAATCAGTAATCTGGAAACTGGCATTGTGATTCTTTGATAATAATTTGTTATGCTTGCCAGTAAATTCAAATTGTTTCTGGGTCTTGCTAGGATTAAGAAGAATACATCTGCAAGACACTTAAATATAAAATGACACAAATATGATCTTGAGTATATGATTGTTTCAAGGTTAGAACTACATTTACTATGTGGAAGGCACTTAACCTCAAAGAACGAAATTAAGTTGATGGGTTATGAACTCAGTTATCTATATCCTATCTTTAGATTTTTGCTTTTTTTGTGATCAAACATGTATATATGAACAGTTTTGCTGTATGATGTGCGGAAGAGATCCACTATATTGTTTTTCTTCTATAGCAGTGATCTATAACATCCCTGTTTTCGTAATATGTTTTAGATGAACATGGTACTGGACTTTGTGTTTTCCCAGTTTATGCACTTGCCTTATGTTTAATATGATTATATATGTTAAAAAGATGGCAAAATGTTCGGCATACAAATATGATAATGATATTTTGATGAATTAAAGAAAGATCAGCATCATCAAGAACGTGTGATTATCTTTTTTACGGACTAAAAGTAGACAGGTCTGTAAGATGTGAAGAGTTTGCATGTCAATAAGACTACAAGCGTACTCTATCTACATAAGTAGAATGATTGCATCTTGATATGGAAAAAAAATTATTTAGAGGGTTTGGAAAGGTCTGAAATTGTTATAGTCATTGTTTTCTCCATTTATATCTCAAACCAAATGTTTGATGCCCCTAAAAATTATTTTTCCCCTCGTATCGTGTCGATTCTGCAGGCTCGGAAACCAGGTGGTGCAGACTTATTTATATGCTACGCCGGGGCTCAGTTGAGAGAAGCAGTTGCAGTAAAAGCTGACTGGCTTATCTTTGATTTTGAAGAACTGATAACCTCCTTGTAGTATATGCTTTGCTGTGTCTCCACCACCTCATATTTTGAAGAACAATTTGTCTTTGAATTGCAAATAAACCTCTACTTTCCATGTTAACCAGTAATAGCTGATTTTTAGTATATGCTACTGTAGTATATGACTAGGAGGACCCTTTTGGAGGATAGCATTTGGTGGAAGTAGAGATGTCTTGTTTGGAACACAGGTTGTGAAAATGAATATAAAGTATATTTACTAAAAGTTGTGATTTTAATCAATTTATCGAAATTGATTAAACTTTGTTAAACACATGTGAATACAAATCGGCATTAAGTTCATATACAACGATAATAACAACAAATTGTCCATTGCTGAGCTTTGTTCACGATAATATTTGAAAATTATATTTTATATTTACAAATAATGTATAATATAAGCTGATACTAATAATGTTTTTGATTTAATCCGTTTAAAGTATGGAATTAATATCATATTATTAGACTAAGAATAACTTGGGTAAATATACTTGATACATGAATTTGATATTTAACCTTACAAATCATATATTATATATTCCGAATCAAGTTTGACATATGTAATTAATAAAAGCTCTCATCACAAAAATCCGACCGCACTTGTGCATGAAAGATATAGTGACCGCATAAGATTTGAGTGGAACCAATAAGACTTCAATATCTTGCTATCATTGTTGTTTTCCACAGAAATACAAATCTTCATCCAATGAGCTTTGATTGAAGCTCACTCATCACAAAAATACAAATATGCTGCACGAATTGATATATTATATCTTCTAGCAGTATCTCATGAAACTATATTTTATACCTGAATACAGATGGTTTCTGAATATTTTCCACTGAACAGTGAAGAAAAGCTTATTTCGGATCTACTGAGACAACATGCTGTGTAGTTGAGTCAGATACTGCACTAGCTTGCATCTCCAGCAAATGCTGCTGCTCCTCATCTCTGCTTTGAGCCTTGGTTTCAGTTTCTGCTTTCTTGGGCTTGGTAGTAGACTGCTGGTACATGACACCTCCAAACATGCATATTAGCAGACCTATCGTACCAATCAAGGTAGAATGCTTATCCCATACGACCAAATTAATCACAACAGTTAGGAGCTTGTTCACGATGCCAAGCACAGTGAAACCTGTCGCAGAGATCGCCCTTCTGCAAGAAAAGCCAAAGAAGGAGATTGCCAAGCCAAACAAGCATGACAGAGCCACAGGCAAAACCACACTGAAAGAGTACCAGTTGGATTCGTCAGATATATCGTGCTTCATCTTCTTCAGTTCTCCCATTATCAGTAGCTCCAAGGGAAACAGCATCAATGCCTCCAAATTGTTGTATAGCACCAGGCCCCATGTGTTGAGCCCTATGGTCATGACGACATGCTTGATGTACACAAAGTCGATGGACATGCTCACAAGATAAGCCACAGCCCAAGCGTAGGCAGTAACTGTGAACTGGTAGTCTGTGAGAACATAGAGAACACTGCCTCCGAAGATAGTTGCTAGAGAAATCCATGTCTTTGGGGAAGGCCATGGCTGGTTAAGGAACACAGTCTCTCCAACAGCTACAAAAATGGGGACAGCAGAACGGAACACGATAAAAGTGTCCACATTGGCATGTAGGAGGAGCTCGCTATTTGTAAAAAGGGACAGGTAAAAGATGATTGCAGCTGGCAAGAACCTCCACATGGTAACGAGTTCCAGACGGTCATGATCCACAAGTTTTAACCACCCACAAAGAAGAACACCGAATGCACTAGTAAAGTATTGTAGTGCTGTTAATGCACCAGGGTATGGAAACTTCATGACTGCCCACTTGTTGATTATGGACAGTAGTGATGCAGATATGCAATAACCAGCAGCTACACCATATACTGATGCTTGCTGCCGGAGGCTTATTAGAGTGTCCTTCCAGGTCAAACCATTTGCAGTTGTTGCAGACAGATCATTCCCGCTGCTAGGAGAATCGTCTTTTGTAGTCCCAGTACCATCAGACATCTGAAGTGAGGGAATCCAATATTCATGTGAGAAGAAAAATAATGTCAAATTAAACTGTTATAATTAAAATTACAGTAAAATGGCAAAAATATAAAAGCAAATGAAAGTTATATCAAATAAAGTTAAAGCTGTGCATCTAAGAAAGGTTTGGCAGTCAACCTGAACAAGTAAAGACTATTCCTATAATATCATTAGGCATGTATAGTAATTTATATATTTCAAGTTTAAACAGCCTTTCCTCTACCTTTTGGTCAGTGTGATCAAAGGGATTAAAAATGTCAGGCAGAGACGAACAGATATAGCTGAAACACATCCAAGTAATAGAAACCTAATTTAAAACACTAGTAGCTAAAAGAAAATCACATCCGAGCAGATGGTTGCTGATGGCAGTGCATTAGTTAATTAGATACTTTATTTCCAAGCATCACCTGAACCAATTTTGGCTTGTTTTAAGAGTCTCTTTCTTTTTTGTATTTACGTAGATATGGGCCAGCATGGGCCACCAATATAGAATAAGACACTTACCATGAGAAGAAAAGTCAAACCTCTCTCTCTCTGAATCACAATGAGTATATGGGAATAAGCTTAACTGTGATCCCTCATGATACTCACAAAACCACTGAAAAAGAAAATATCAGATGCTTCATAATATCAATTAAGAAAGCAGGTTATCAGTTGCGTAAAATTTTGCAGCTTTTATAACTGATAACAACATGCAACAATAATAAAAAAATCATAAGTCTCAACTATTTGGGGACGGCTACATGGATTTTTTATCACCATTGATATATGTAAAAAGTCATATATTTAGTTAAATTCAGAGTACTTAAATCTTTATTTATAGTTTTTATTAAAGTCTTTTTAGGTCTTACTTTACCTCTTCTCGTACCACTGACTATTGCATCTGGAGGTCTCTTAAGCATATGCTCATACCATCTTAAACAATCTTCTCTTATCTTATCTTCTATCAAAACGATACCTAGTTCTTCACGAACTGATAATAATATAATCAATCATAATTGATTCATCTCATTTGACTGATGAATCTATAGTAATCATGCATGTCCATCACTACTATATACATGACACCTGAATTATTGGGCATGATAACAATAGTTGCAGTAATGTTGACGAAAGGAAAGGAGGAAGCTTCATATGCAAATATGTTGCAGCAATCTGTATATGCAAAGGCACATTCCAATTTGGTCGAAGTTGGCTATTTCACTGCAAACTTTACATAACACTTAAATAATAGACGATGAGACTGCACAGTTTTATGTGAGACAACCATGACACCATTTATGCAGCTGTTTTTCTTCTCGTTAGAAAAATGAGTAGATACAAGTGTTGAGGCATAGATCCTTTATGTAGACCTTGACATAGTAATTTCAACATCTCAAATCATACCTTCAAAAGACTTTTCCTTCTCTCTCCTAAGGCCTAGTTCCAAAGCAGTCAACCAACGTGAAGATGATACAACTGCCAACAACAACAAAAAAACAGTAGTTATTTCTTACCAATGTACAACACCGTGGATTAGACCTGAGACTGTCATTGTCACTATCAGCTAACCAGGATGAAAGAATTTGATTGTGAAGTAGAAAGGAAGAAGCCTTAAAACTGCAAAAGAAATTCTGAGATCAAATGTAAAGTTGCATCACGGTCCTCTTACTACACTCCCCTTTTTACACGCAAATTGCAAACACTCCAACCAAAATCTTTCAGAAATTCAAATTTGCATGACCATTAAAACATACTTCAAAGTACAAGTTTTGTTGTTCCACAAAATAGCTTTAAAATTGTAAACTAAACTTACAGCATCCCAAGATTTTCAAACAGCAAAACGATTCTAGAAGTCCTACAGATTAGTTGGAAAGTTATCGTCAACGTACAAACCTCATTGTCAATGTACAAACCTTTTACTAAGAAAAGCAGAAAGCAAAATAAGAACAACATTTTGGAAAGTTATCTGATGTTATTAGTTTAGAAGGGCATTATTAGCTGCATGCCTAGAAGATGTGTGAACCACATCACAACAGCCTCGGACATAGTAACTATCATCAAAACAAGAGATTGTTGATGAGCAACATGTAACTTTTGATTTTTCTTTTCTGATGCCTGAGAACTCTTGTGACCATTTCCTGTTTCATTTCACATTGATTGTATATTAACGTTGCATAGACAATCATGAAAGAATAAAAGTATAAATTTCTTGCATAATTGACAAAAGAACTTTAAAGTAAGATGCCATCAGCCGCATAAGTCATAACTACTACAGCATATCTGCTAACAGAGGAAACTTTCACCACCCAAATCACCATCGAAAAACAAGAACAGGACGAACACAAAAAATCAAAGTAAAGAGGGGTTTGTCGGTAGAATAACTAGCATTTCGGAGATTTCCCCAAAGTGTGTCCTACCAACCGTCCTAGTGACATGGATCCAAATCCTGCAATCAAAGCGATCGATAAACCGATGAAAAGGCAAATTCAACGACAAAATTCCAAGAAATTGGCATCTGTAAAGCACAAGATTTTTCGCATCCGATCGGAGGAAACATTCGTCCCCCAAGGAGAAAGCAATCAATTGAATGGGCCCAAGAGCATTCCTAGAAAATTTACCACCTCAAACAAACCCACCAACGAAAATCTGTCAAGAACTTGTACCAGGTTAACGAGAATCACAAGAAATCCGTATTTCCCGATAACTCCGAGAAGAGAATGCACGAGATCAGTAAGCGCATGAGCAGCCGGCGGAGAAAACCACAACGAGACAAATCGAAAAGACACGGTCACGAGACGCGTAGAGACAAAGAGAGTGGGATGACAGCCGATACCTCGTCGGAGCTCTCCGGCTCCGGAGCCGGCGGCGGGGGCCCGTAGTGTGCTCGTCGAAGGCCTCCTCTCCTCCCTCTTCACTCACTCATCCTAGCTCGAGGACGGAAGAGGAGAGAGGGACGGGGATCTTTTCCTCCTCGTCTCTGGAGTCGGGAACCGAAGCCGAGCGATCCCTTCCGATCGCACGTTGGATCTGGAATCTTCAAATTTCCCCATCACGACCGTCGACCGCCGCGGGCCCCACTTCACTCCCCGAATCAGCATCTTAGTACACCGAGAATTTTGACTGACTTGAACTTAGCTTTTAATCATTGGCTGATATGATGGCTCCATATGTGGAGCCCACAAGGGTAGAATGGGTCGAAGTATTCGTGCGAGAAAGAAAAGAGAGGGTTAGGTCGATCTCCTCCAATTATAATATTGAATCCTTTGTCCGATTGCGATCAGACTTTCCACATGCCAAACGGGTAGTTGAACATGGAATCAGATCCGAGAAACGACGCGTCAGCGGGTATCTGTTGAGTTCGGATCCGCTCCGATTCCGGAGGATCCGGTTCTCCCGTCCCTCACATCTCAGCCGCTTGTCGATGTCACCCGGCCGCATCCATCGTTCATTCTTCTGTCATCACAAAGCACGGACGGTCGAGATCGAGACACGGAAGTCACGAAGCGAGAAACGGATCCGCAGATCCGACATGGCTCGCCAATGATTAGTAATGCCGAAGTGGGTCGCCAGCTGGTGCTGCAGTGAAGTGTAGTGCTGTGTCTGTTTATAGTTTTTTTTATTAGTAATTTGGGACCGTGGAGCGCACTCTTGTGATCCCGTATGGTTGACCCCTTCATCGATGAGATAGATGCATTATTAGAATTTATAATTTTTTTTTATCATCATAAAATTTTGAATTAGATTATTAACAATTTAAAAAACTGAAGGTGTTATAAAAATATTTAATTTATATTTGTTAATATAATTTTTTTTATCATATCATGTGAATGTCAACATGATTTCGTTGCAGGTCGATTCTAGGTTAACGAGTATATGTAACTGGTGATCTAGTTTCGTAGGATCATCAATTAAAGTATCAGATTTATTTTAGTATGAGTTTTCTTTGGATATATTTTGGATGTATTTGGTCTTACGGATCTGTTGTAGCAGATTTACTTTGGTGTAAGTCAGGTGTTCCTTACGCATCTTACGTGCATTTAGCCTTGTGTCTTCACTGTGGTGAATTCATCTTGGAGGTGGGTTAGGTTTTCTTGACTCACGTTTTGGGCATATATGATCTTGCGTCTCCATCATTGTGGATTTTATCTTGATGTGAGTCAGGTTTTTTCAACTTACACTCTTAGTCACATTTAATCTTGCGTCTTCACCATATGAATTTATCTTGGTGTAAGATAGGTTTTCTTGACATGCATTTCAGATATATTTAGCCTTGTGTCTCTGTCATAGCAGATTTATTTTGGTGCAAATCAGGTTTGTATGACATATGTTTAGAGAACCAATGAAAAGGCATACATAGTGCATGAGTCTCTCATTGATGTGCGATCTAAGCAGTATTGATTTACATAGTTGGATCACTTAAGAGGATAATATTACTATTATTCAATATTTGTCTCCTTGTAGAAAAATTATTAGCCTCATCATATACAATGTATAAAGAAAAAGTCCCGAAAGATTTGAAGCATAAAAATGATCGAAGAAAAGTGAATTGAGCACCTCAACATGCCCAAAATTCAATTTTTGAGATGAAATAAAAAGGGAAAGCTGGGGAAAAAATTGTGTAATACAAGGTAGTAAGCTCTGTCTATAGGATTGCATGTACCATAGACTAGTTGAGATTGAAATAAAATCTAAATTAAAAATTAGAATTAGTATACTTCAAATTGAACTGAATCGATTGTTTAAATAAATTAAATTACTGAATCAATGATATCAATAACTCAGCGCAAATTGCAATCCGATCCGATCCTGGTAATTCATATTAATTTCTTAGACTCTGTTCTCAAACTGATGATTCTTATTGGTGAACATATGTGTTGTGAGTCAGCATGGCCTGGTCCACAGGTCGATGTTGGGAGTCTTCTGTCGGTTGAGCTGGATGCCGAGGTCGATCAGACCCTCGCGATGGGGTCTTGATGATCGTCTCTCGATCCGAGTGCCGATTGATGGCTCGTCGTGAGGACTTTGGTCAGCGACTTCCAAGGTTGGGATGCTCGCGGGTCGTGGGTAACCGCTTTCCTACAAAAATGATCTTCGTTGGGTGATTCCTGACTTTGACCCCTCCGACGAGCAAGTCAGTTGTGGGTTAAAATTGTTTATGCCTCCTTTGGGCTGGATGCCGGTCATAGGTCGTACACGGGTTGGCATGGTGGATGTGAGGAACAGTGCCTTGGTACGAATTCTGACTTGACGTTTCTTGGGAGCGACGCCGTCCCGGGATTCCCGGGATGAGACGTGCCGAGCAACGTCTTGGTACAGATTCTAACTCAACATGTGACATCGACTATGACATGTTTTGGGTCTAAAATATGTCTTATCAATTCTAATTCCCAACTTTTGGTAATTGGAATCAAACCGCACAAGGCTAGTTTTGGATTTGGTTCTGATTTTTTTACTTTTAATTTTTAGTTAAAAATAATTTAAAATAAAAAACATATATTTATTTTTAAGTTTTGATGATACTGCAGAGAATGTATTTCAATATATGTAATTTGTCTAATGAAATAAAAAAATAATACAGAATTAATAAAATTATAAAATTATAAAATTATCATCCACTATAAATGTTAGAATGTCTCGATTGTTCTATATCGAACGAGTATTCATTATCTTTGTAGAAAATCTTTTGTTTTCATTTTAATATCTTGATCTAATTATCAATAAATAAAAGAATATCTTGATCTAATAAGAATATTAGAGATATTTTAGATAAGTAAATAAAAGTAATTATTGGCATAGTTTAAAGGTGAGGGAGAGCGGAGACGACGAGGAAAGATGTGATCTTTGAACGTGGTGAGCGGGTCTTCCTTGACGTCGACGCCGACGCCGAGCACTCCCCTGCTCAAGGACGAGCTCGACATCGTGATGCCGACGATCCGCAGCATGGACTTCCTGGAGTTGCGACGCCCCTTCTTCCAGCCCTACCACCTCATCGTCGTCCAGGACGGCGACCCCAGCAAGACGATCGGGGTCCCCGACGGCTTCGACTACGAGCTCTACAACCGCACCATCGGCCCCAAGGCCGCCTGCATCTCCTTCAACGACGACGACTACTTGGTGAGCGTCTTCCCTTTCTTCCATTCTCAGTATTCGTCTGTTGGTTTCTCGGGGAGAGTGATGGCTCTTCTGGACTCGATTTTTACTCGTATTTTGATGTGATGCTGTTGACTCACTGTTCCTTTTCATGGATCTGCTTCATTTCTGTTCTTCTTTTTCAAAATTCGTGCTTTTATTTAGAAAACTATTTTCCTATCTGCTTAACAAAGTGATTGATATGAGATAGCTTAAAATTATCTGCAGCTTGTTGTTCTGGCAGAATCTCAAACCTCCTAAGCAAATCTTAGTCATGCATGCTACTTTACGCAATTTCTCTTCTGTATTTCCTGATCTGCCTCATTCATTTCCTCTGGTAGATTTCAACATTCTTTTCCTTTCTATTTTCTGATCAATGTTCTTTCCCTCAACCATAATTTTCTTTTCTGCTATCAACAAAGCATGAAGCCACCATTTTAGTAACATATTTTTAAGAAAGTCTGATGTCCTCCTTGCACTAACATTCCGGTGTCCCTTCCTCGAAGCGCTCATTTCTGCAGTGCGGCACGTCGACCCTTTTCCACACATGCATGCATGGTTTGGGAAGTCGACAGTAACTCTTACGAAAAAGTGAGCCAGTCCGACGCCCATGCTGTGATCTCCTTCATATGGTTAATTAAGATGGATAAAAATTGAGAGCACAGGGAAATAGATTAAGCAAGAATCAATTTCCGATATAGCCTCCAGACTGCACCAGCCGTTGAAGACGACATCCAATGGCATGTTGTGTAAAGAGCATAATCCAATTCCTCCGTGTTCATAGTTGTAAACCTAACAATGGTGTCGTTCACTCGTGATGTATGTTCCCTTTTAGAATTCATGGTGCAACGTCGAGTACCACGGCGATGAAGGGTTTGGAGAGGGCGGCTAGAGCGTGGGTGCCTTCCTCGAGCAAATGCTGCTTTCGGAGTGCCGTGATGGCTCACTTGATCCCTTTCAAGCTCCCAGAGATCCAAGTAAACACGAATCAAAATTCAGCAAGCAAACAACTTCCACACATGTCTCCAAATCGAAGTCTCAAGAGCAAATCAAGGGGGGTTTGGAGGCATCGAATCGATCAATCTCTTCTTTTTTGAGTTCTTCGCCTTAATCGGCGATAAATGCGGAAGAGGAAGAGGAAAAATGTCATTTTTGATGACTATAGATTTTTAACCGAAAAAAAAGGGGAAAGTCGAAAGCAACGATTTATCGGCTGATGTCGGTGCGGTCGTGTTAGATCGAACTGACTCACCGAACAAAAACCAAACCCGTCGTGAGTCGAAAATTTTAATTTATATTTAAAATAATATTTATGAATAAAAGAAAATAATATAAGGGAGTATTTATCGGTCCATGCATATTATTTATCTGACACGTTATCTACTTTATTCCAAAATAATATTATGCATTTATATCCAAAATTAATTTACCGGGTCAGTAAATGAATGACATGTAACATGATACCACATCATCATCATGGTCGAATACAGTCATCCATATTGGTTATAACTCAGAGGAGAAGAATTCATTGGTCAACTGTAACTTTGACTTTGAGGGGGAGGGGGGATCATGGACGGAAGACCAACTCGAACTTGCTGTAACATCATACCTGCGTCGCTTAGTACTCCATTGCCACAAGTTCAAGATGACGAAAACTAGTTTGCTGTAAATAAATAGTTGGACTTCTTCCGATTTCTCATAGAACATATCATTGCGAAGAAAATATTACGAGGGGAGAAAGTAAAAGTTGATAGAAACTTGTGAGTAATTGGGTTCGCTGGAGTGGAGATAAGTAGTTTGGGCTCGGTTAGAGCCATTATGCAACCCATTTCACCGGAGGAATTATGAGAGGTCAACGAGTCGAAGCGATGGGTCGGGTCCCCGGCCAACCGCTGCTACTGTTGGTGTTCGCTGGTGGTGGCATCCCTGTGCCTGTTCACGGACTCGAGGTAGCATGGCACAAGAAATAAAATGTCCACAATGGGGTGCAATTCTAGTACAGCCTGGTGTCCCTTCCTCAGAGAGCATGGAATCTAAACTTCCACTTGCTCTCATCTCTTCTTCCTCTGCTAATATTACAATGCTAGTAAATAGAGGAGGAGGAAGAAGAAGAAGAAGAAGAAGAGGCAGTAGACATTGGCCGACTGTCATTTTTATTTCGATTTATCGATAGGTTGATGATTATGTGGTGCAATCGTTTTTGCCCTTCTCCTTTATCCTCTGTGATGCTGCAGAAAGTAAATGCAAAGGGCATGAGGCCACATGGTTCAGATGTAGCTTTAGTGGAACAAACAACAACCAGTGCGTGCCCCTCCCTCGCATCAATCAATCAAACGAGGGGGACCAGTCGGGAGCTCGATCGAGCTATGTACATCGTGAAATAGGACGAACCCAGTGGACGAGGCTGACCGAGCACCACACCGGACCCGCCGCCTTTTATCAGGCAGCAGGCGGGGACCGGTGGGGTGGACATCGCCCACACGCGCACTGCAGGGGAGTGGGCCCGGCCTGTTCAGGCTCGGACGGCCCAGCCCATGTGCTTTACTGTCTCCCTGCCCTACCCCTGTTCCCGAACCACACCCGCATAAAGATCCTAACCACCCTCTCTTGGCATACCAACCCAACTACGTATAATCGAAGCAGCTCATACCATGCATTTATTATGCTGTCATGATTCCACAACGGGGAGAGAGAGAGTGAGAGAGGAGGGGATAAACTTGATGTCCTTGATTGGCTTGCTCGCTGTCAGTTGGTACCCCCAGTGTACTTGGTGTCAGCGAGAAGAGGAATTGAAAGTGATCGCAACTTTTTCGACATGTCTTCGTCCCATCACGAGCGAGGAAGGACAAGGACCTGACGCTGCTTGCAACGGGAAAGCCATCCACGGGTGCTGCCGCAGCGCATCTCTCCCCGTCCTCCATGAACACCGAGAAGCGAAGCACGCAGGTATGGATATTCTCTTCACGTGTACCCGTATCTGTACATGCCCTCCCTCGCCGGGTCTCTTGTGGTCTGAGACATCAGCTTTCTCTTGTGTGTTTGACCAGCTATCGCACCCATCATGTCGGTGTGGCGCCCATGGCCACTGAGGGGTCACTGTGCGTGTTCTATTTGCCGCTCACGTTTCACCTCCATATTGGTCGACGGGGCGGGGTTAGTATGGCCATGATTGGTGGGTCGGAGCATTGCCGCTGCTTGCCGGACGCATGCAGGCGGTGCGGCGCCGGTGACAATGGCCGCTGTCGCATGCGGCTTGGGCTTTGGGTTATCCGAGTGAGGAAGACTCGTATGGAACCAATCAGGCTCACCTTGATCTCGTATGTAAACAAATGAGCATGCAAAGAAATCATGCAGATTAAAGAATGCGTGAGGAGTTCTTGCTGTTCTAGCATTAGCCAACAGGACTGTTCGATCCTGCTGTGCCTCCACCTTGTATGTGGTCCTATACATCAAAAAGCACATATATTTTAGCTTTTTCTCTTGTGCCTCCGATGAGACATTCCGATAGAGTATAGTGTAATAAAAAGGACACGAGATCAAACTCCTCAAGGATGATGAAAGATGAGTGAACTTTAAACGTGAATCTTTGTGTGATCTCCCGCAGTAAATTTTGGAAGGAAATATTTCCGTAAATTCTTGCTTAATGTGTTGGCTCTCTTTCCTACATTTCACCGATCTGCTGCTTAAGAGTTACTAAATGTGGTGTTACTTGGGCGGATCAGATGGCATTGACAGGCATGCGTACGTTTTTTTGGGGTCACACAGCTGCTTTCTCCTTTGCTCCAATGGAGTGGATACCATGTGCCACCTCACCTTTGATGCCCAACACGCCCATCTCAATGCCCACCAAAAGCGTCCTCCTTTACCATCTGTCATCCGGTGCTTTTCACTTAAACATATGGACGATGCATGTAAAGATACACTGTAGGAGGCGCTAAAAGCTTCACTGTTGAGTGCTAATCACCTTCGGGATTCACGATTCACTCCCTCCTCTTCCCCCCACCCCCACCCACCCACAAATGGTATCCGCCTCCTCACAGGTGCTGGTGCTATATATATGCACGTGCATCCGAGGCCGGGGAGGAACGCCATTGCGTTTCTGCGACTCCCGAGGCGACGGTGAAATGGTGGTGGGCGTCGGAGCTGTTCTGGGGATCCTCCTCGGCCTCGTGTTTGTTTGCGGTGGCTTACTGAGGTGGAATGAGCTGCGGTACAGGAAGAAGGGGCTGCCTCCGGGGACGATGGGGTGGCCGGTCATCGGCGAGACCTCTGAGTTCCTCAAACAAGGCCCGACCTTCTTGAAGAACCAGAGAGCCCGGTGAGTTAATCTTGGTCATCTCCGTTGGATCTTCTCGGTGATTTCCTCATGCATTAGTTTCCTGATTGAGCCATTCTATGAAGTTTTTGAATCATTGATGCATGCGGTAGGAGGAACAAACACTTGGACTTGTTCGGTAGCAGAATCTCCTGATAATAATTGTGCTGCCGTCAATATGCTTATCTGCTGCTGAACGATTTGCTCTTCGTGGTACATAAACTGTGTTGTTCTGAAAGACTTCACCTCTGACATCATCTCCATCTTCAAGGCTGCAATGGTGTCCCTACAACTTCTCTCCCTAGCCTATAGCAGTTGCCTTAGGCCTTAAATCTCTTCTCCTGTTGTGGGAAAACTGAGGTTGTTGTCAAGCCCTCTGTTTTTGCTCATTTTGTCTGTTGGCCATCGCAGGTTTGGGAATCTGTTCAGGACACACATACTGGGGTGCCCTACAGTGATATGCATGGATGCAGAGGTGAATAGGTACATCATCGTGAATGAGGGGAAGGGCCTTGTTCCTGGTTATCCTCAGTCAATGGTGGATATGATGGGGAAATGGAATATTGCTGCGGTACATGGTCCCCAACACAAGGCCATGAGAAGTGCTATGCTTGGTCTTATTAGTCCCACTGCCATCCGGGACCAACTCCTCCCCAAGATTGATGAGTTCATGAGATCCTTCATCCGCAGCTGGAGTGACCAAGTCATAGACATCCAAGAGGAATCCAAGGAGGTTGGTAGATTCATAAACTCCATACTCTCGATAACGTTAATGCTCATTATAATGGAATAGTTCGCTTGTCGCATGCGACTCCTGCAATCCGTATGCTTTAATGCTTGATAGAGAGTCTTTGAGTGGTGAGATCGCCATCACATCTCACCTCTGAACTTGTTCTTGGATCATCCAGCTGTGGCTGCACTCGGCCTTGAAGCTGATTGCCAGCGTCGAAACCGGTCCGCTGGCCAGGGATCTCAAGTCGGAGATCAACAAACTTGTTCTGGGAACACTTGCCTTGCCTTTGAACTTTCCTGGCACGAATTATCGCCGTGGGATGCAGGTGAGGCTTGGTTTTTGTCTGCTTCCGCGTGTTCTTTCATTCGTTCTTGACGAATGGTTTCTACAGGCAAGGAGAAGCGTCGTGAGCATGCTGGAAAAACTCATGGAGGAGAGACGAGCCACTCCAAGCTCCCAACTTGACATGCTTGATTCCCTGCTGCGACCTGACGATCCCGCGAAACCGAAGCTGAGTGATGAGCAGATCATTGATCTGATCCTCACCCTCATCTACTCCGGGTTCGAAACTGTCTCCACCACCACGATGATGAGCGTCAAGTATCTCCATGATAACCCAAAAGTTCTCGAGGAATTGAGGGTAACATGATCAGAGCTGGTTCAAGCGTCGTAACTCTTCCTTTGATCGTCTCTTCTCACATATTTCCTTGGCTTGTAGAATGAACATTTTGCAATCAGTAAAAAGAAGTCCGCAAATGATCCACTGGACTGGAATGACTACAAATCCATGACTTTGACTCGCGCGGTACCCCATTCGATCGTCCCTTAGTTTCCATCTAATCAGCAAGCAAGCAAAACCAGCCTCACATGTGCGCTTGTTGTCGATGCTGCAGGTCATCTTTGAGACTCTGAGGCTGTCCACGGTTGTCAATGGGGTGCTGAGGAAGACAACCCAAGACATGGAAATAGGAGGTCTGCTTGCCGATCTCTTCCGTTAGTTACTGCTGCAAAGCTATAACATTTCTTCTTCCTTCGTCAGGATTTGTTGTTCCAAAGGGGTGGAGAATCTATGTCTACGTCAGAGAGCACAACTACGATCCCTTCCTTTATCCAGAACCATTCAAATTCAACCCTTGGAGATGGATGGTAAGAAAGCATGATGAGGTTCTTTCTGTGTCCATTCATCGAGAGATCATCTCATCAACCGTGCCATTCCTTCACCTAAACACAGGATCAAAGCTTGGAGTCGAACCAGTGCTTCATGCAGTTTGGAGGAGGTGGCAGGCTATGCCCAGGCAAAGAATTAGGAATAGTAGAGATAGCAATATTTCTCCACCACTTCGTCACCAAGTACAGGTATTGCCCGCATCGTCTTCGTCTTCGTCTTCAAGCTTCTCCATGAATGCATGCGCATCTTGGAAGGAAGCATTACAAAACATATCATGCAGTCACTCCCAACATGATTCAGCCTCATGCAAGGTTTTCAGAAACAGATCAACATCATTGTGTGTGGTTTTCCTGATGCAGATGGGAAGAAGTTGGAAGGCAGAAGCTATTGAAGTTTCCGAGAGTTGAAGCACCCAATGGGCTTCACATACGCGTATCCAATCTGCTGAATTGACATCATGTGCAGAAGTACAATAGGCTCACTAATAAATGCAACATCATAACCTCTTATCTTCTGCTGCAGATGATGAATGGGAATAAAACTATGAATTCGAAAAAGGACCGACTCTTTTCTCTTCATCAAGTAGAATATCAAGAAATAACAGCAGCTAAACACATCTGATCTTTTGAGAGAGTTCAAGAGAGATTGTGCAGAATCCCTTTTGGGTAAATCTTTCAGCACCAACTCTATTCTCACATGAAAAATGTGAGATAATGTGCTTTTTACAGCATCAAGTGAAACTTCACCAAAATGCACTGAATGCTGTGGGAATTTAACATCAGAATAATGATGAGGGTAAAAAAACATATCTTCAAAGTATCAAAATGCTCAACAAAATGGATTTGTGTTACACAAAAGGCTGTTTTGTTGCTTTGATGTTCTTATTGAAACCAAAGATAAAGGTGTGCAGTGGTGGATGATTCTCTCGTTAATGTGAGGTCCAAAGAGGGTTAATTTACAAGCCTCATCAAATACAATCGATAAAGAAAAGTCCGGAATGATTTGAAGAATAAAAATGATTGAAGAAAAGTGAATCGAACACCTGCCCAAAATTCAACTTTTAAGATGAAATAAAAAGGGAAAGTTGGGGAAAAAAATGTGTTTATAGGATTGCATGTGCCATAGACTAGTTGAGATTGAAATAAAATCCAAATTAAAAATTAGAATTAGTATACTTAAATTGAACCAAATCGATCGTTTAAATAAATTAAATTAATGAATCGATGATATGATATGAAGAACTCAGCCCAAATTGTAATCCGACCCCATCCAAGTAATTCATATTAATTCCTGATTTGGTATGGTCGGATGAACTCCGTTCTCGAACCGATGATTCTAGTTTCTAATTTTGGAGATTGGAATCAAACCGCACAAGGCTAGTTTTAGTTCTAGTTCTGATTTCTATTATGGTTCAAAGAGGTGGTTCTTATTTTTTTTTTACTTCTAATTTTCAGTTAAAAATAATTTAAAATAACAAAAAATCATATTTTTATTTTTAAGTTTGGATGATAATGCCATTTTGAAAAGAAGATGTATTTCAATATATGCAATTTGTCTAACGAAATAAAAAATAATATAAAATTATTGTCCATATAAGTATGGAATGTCTCTGATTGTTTCCTTAGTAGATATATCAAATACGTATTCATTACGAAGATATCTTATTTTTGTTTCATTATCTTGATCTAATTATCATTACATTCTGAAATTTTAATAGATTCGGAGTAGGAATATAGCCACCCCGTTGATTTTTTTTCAAAATCTAATACTATCCATTCGAACCAAAATCGAAACCAAATCTAAGGGTCTGATTAGTTCGATTTCAATTTTGACTCAATTCGATTATTGTATGATTTTGATTTTAATCGAACTGAGTTAGATCTATAATTCAATTTGCTTTATTTCTATATTATTTGATCCCAACTCGTTAAGGCATGTGTATATGAATTGGAAGGTAGGAGCTGACTAAGTTTGCCACAAGATCGAGACTGCTGCTCCAATTGGTCTTGGTGGCAGCGCCCAAGCAATGAAGAAGTTGACTTGACACCCGATCTAGTGGTGGTGGCTTTGGGTCAACGCATCCAAAATGTAGACTTGCTGAACTCTCTTTTTCGTTTTGGTGGATCGCAACCGCACGCCGTGACTCGGTGTTCTTCTTCCGTTGACTTATTTTAGATCACGAAGTAGTCAAAGAATCAGACATTTTTTATTATAAAAGAATCATGTCGATCGCTTCAGACATTTTTTATTATAAAAGAATCATTAACGTTTTTCCTTAAGTGAAAACATTAAGCTCACTATGTATTAACTATACGAAGAAGATTGAGGTATCGATAGATTTTTCGACGTAATCCCTTTCACTCCCAAATTAATAATATAAGATAAATACGTGTGGATACGAGTGGTAAAAAATGATCCTTTATGTTTATATTAAAAATAAAATTTATATTTTATCGTCTTGCCTTCGATGATTTTGGATAATAAGAGATGAGACAATCTCCAATTATCTACTCATTTATTCATATATCTACTCATTTATTCATATGGACAGATCGTTAGGAGGTAACTTTTATCATTTTCTTTTAATATGAACATCTTATGAAGATCATGTATTAGGTTATGATTGATCGTAAGTGGTTTTTCACATATATTCCTATCAAATCAAGTTATATTAACATAGAAACATTCACCTTTACTAATGAGAGGTAAGATAATCTCACAATAAACATCAAAATATTCTGCTCATACATGGAAAATAATAAGATAGAGAGAACATTCCACTCATATTCTCCTATGTTAACTCAGCTATAAAAAAATATTAATCTTATTATTGACTAAAATTACTTCTCGATTATTGACTTATGTATGAGAGACAAAGGTATGTCGACAACTTCACATTGTTAAACCTTCGTTAATTACATCGAATATGATCGAATTGAGTTGGATTGATCTCGAAATCACCGATTCATTACTATTTGTTGATTATTAAAATAGAGACTTTGTGATTACGATGATAAGAATATTAGAGATATTTTAGATAAATAATAAAATAATTATTGGCATACTTCAAAGGTGAGGGAGAGCGGAGACGGCGAGGCCGCAACTCTCTTCTTCTCCTCCTCCGCCTCCTCTCTCTCTCTCTCTCTCTCCCCGACCAAAGGAAAGATCTGATCTTCGAACATGGTGAGCGGGTCTTCCTTGACGTCGACGTCGACGCCGAGCATTTCCCTGCTCAAGGACGAGCTCGACATCGTGATCCCGACGATCCGCAACCTGGACTTCCTGGAGATGTGGCGCCCCTTCTTCCAGCCATACCACCTCATCATCGTCCAGGACGGCGAGCCCAGCAAGACGATCAGGGTCCCCGACGGCTTCGACTATAAGCTCTACAACCGCAACGACATCAACCGCATCCTCGGCCCCAAGGCCGCCTGCATCTCCTTCAAGGACTCCGCCTGCCGCTGCTTCGGTTACTTGATCTCCAAAAAGAAGTACATCTTCACCATCGACGACGACTGCTTCGTTAGTGTCTTCCCTTTCTCCCATTTTCATTATTTGTCTGTTCTTTTCATGCGGAGAGAGAGTCATGGCTCCTCTGGGAAATTGGGACAAGACTCGATTTTTCACTTGTATTTTGTTGTGATGCCGTTGACTTATTGGTCTGTTTCGTGGATCTGTTTCATTTCTGTTCTTCTTTTTCAAAATTCGTGCTTTTATCTGCAATTTGTTGTGTTGGCAGAATCTCCAAACTCCTAAGCAAATCTTAGTAATGTAGGGCACTCATTTTTTAAGCATTAATGTTGTCCATGAGTAACTTTACGCAATTTTTCTGCTGTATTTCCTGATCAGTCCAGTAGTTTAACTTCTATCAACTTTCTTGTTGGATCTGCCACATTCATTTGCTCTGGTAGATTTCAACCTTTTTTTCTTTCTATTTTCTGATCAATGTTCTTTCCTTCAATTAATTTTCCTATCAACAAAGCATTAAGCCACCATTTTTGTAATATATTTTTAAGCAAGTCTGTTGTCCTTACACTAACATTCAAGAGTTTCAATGGGAACTACTGTATGCTGGGTCTAGCAATTGCTGTGTGGTTCAGATGCAAATGCGGTGAATTAGTAGAAGTCACTGTTGGATTGTTCTCATGCTGATTTCTTGTAGTCATTGGTTTTCTCTTCTCTTACAATTAACATCTTGATGCAGTCTTGTAGTTCTTTTTTGTGTTCAATAAATTAACTAGAATGTCAATGCATAAAAGTGCAAAAATTAACTGTAATACCCTTGACCTTTATATCTTGATTGACGATTGTTCTATGAGGCATTTCCATCAAACAAAATTGACATTATTTGTCTCTATTACCAGTCAACGTTGTGCACTTCCATCTTTCCCTATGATTCTTATTGTCTTTACTACTACACCATTCAATTATTTACTAGTAAAGATTATTATCATCTGTTAAGTTTCTTTCTTAGTTATTCCTCTTGTTTATGTTATTACATCATTTAATTATTTGTTAGAAGAGTTTTTTTAATTATTTATTAGTTAAAAGAGCTGAAATAATTAATGTTAGCAGTAGGAGGAGAGTTAGAGGAAAACATATAAAGAATTCAATAGAAACTATAAATATAGACCCAAGTACTCAAACTTAACTAAGGATATGACTTTTTACCAATCTCAATGGTGGCAAAAGATCCATGTAGCCGATCCTAAATAGTTGGGACTTATAATTTTGTTGTTGTTGTAGAGATTTTACATTTAAACTGACTTTTGTGGCACCTCCTATATTCTGAAATAGGTTGCGAAAGATCCATCCGGCAAGGAGATTAATGCACTTGAGCAACACATAAAGAATCTCCTTTCCCCATCAACCCCATTCTTCTTTAATACTCTATATGACCCTTACCGTGAAGGTGCAGATTTTGTTCGCGGCTATCCTTTCAGCCTTCGTGAAGGAGTACAAACTGCTGTTTCTCATGGTCTCTGGCTTAACATTCCTGACTATGATGCCCCGACACAACTTGTTAAACCTCTTGAGAGAAATAAAAGGTGATAAATATAATGATAGACGTTCAAGTTTCTGTTGCTGGTTATTTGTACATTTAATAACATCTGTGTATCAGGTACGTTGATGCGGTTCTCACGGTGCCAATGGGAACATTATTTCCCATGTGCGGGATGAATCTAGCATTCAATCGTGAGCTTATTGGCCCTGCAATGTATTTTGGACTCATGGGTGATGGTCAGCCTATTGGACGTTATGATGATATGTGGGCAGGATGGTGTATGAAGGTTGGCTGATTTGCCTTTTACTGTTGTGTTCTCAGTTCTAAATATCTTTCTATTTTATGATAACGTTGTTTCACTGTCTTGTTCAATTTGATTAAAACTTTGTGGGAACTTGTATTTGATCTGTTCTTGGTATTCCTTCAGTATTGCCATCTAAGTTTGGTGTTTTTCAGGTGATCTGCGACCACCTAGGCTTGGGCGTGAAGACAGGCTTGCCCTACATTTGGCACAGCAAGGCGAGCAATCCTTTTGTGAACCTTAAAAAGGAATACAAGGGGATCTACTGGCAAGAAGAGCTGATCCCCTTCTTCCAAACTGCTGTCCTTCCCAAGGAGTGCACCACAGTACAGACGTGTTATCTTGAGCTCTCTAAGCTGGTCAAGGCAAAGCTTGGAAAGGTGGATGACTACTTCAATAAGCTCGCCGATGCCATGGTCACATGGATTGAGGCTTGGGATGAGCTCAACCCATCTGAGAATCCTGGCAGTACAGCCGCTGTTAAACCCAATGGCGCTGCTAAGGGTAAATAGAATAGATTGCGTCCAAAGTTTATCACCTAATCCACCACAATTCTTCAGTTAGGATCATTGGACTTCAGCATATCCATACGCAATTATTTTCATTTTCATTCTCTTTTTAACTCTTCTCAAGTACCCTTTATGGTGGCTTGGTATTTTGCCCCTCCCATTTAGTGAACTCAGTGTTTTCTTATACTTGGACTACAATATGACAATAAAGCACTTTATCCCCCAGTTGCTGGTTATAGGTTGGCATGATGGTGATGCTCAATGATTCCATGTGGTGGAGTTGGATGGTTTCTTTCCTTAGAAATATATCATATTGTGACTCAAATCAAGACTTTGGAGTCCTCCTTATAAGCTCTTTTGTGCTGTCAAGCAGCTGACTTACCTGTCTTTTTGGCTTCAGTGGATCTCTTCTATAATTGTAATCTGAACTTTGAGACTGTTTGTTTGCAGCCATTACTTCTTAGTAGGCATTCCTGCTGTTTCACTCTGTTACAAGCTTAGAAGAGATGTGTTCATGTTGAAGCTCTGAGAAGAGGAAACAATTTGATATCCATCTTATTCACATGTCACATCAAAATATTCTTAATTTTTAATTAAGTTTGTTAATGGCAATCTCTTTACTATGGGAAATCTTTTTAAAAATAATAAAATATAATTTGATATTAAAGGATATTTAAATCATTTTATGAGGACGAAAGAAAATAAAATTTTGTTTATAATTCTTTCATCCATCTCTACATGGAAAGTTTCATCACTTGCAAATTTCTTCCAAGCCGCATCAGATTACAGCTACGCCTTCAGTTCAAGAAGAAAGATGATCTAAAACGAGATCCAAACACCAAAAAAGCTGAGACCTTTTCTAGGGTTTCGGAACCGAGAGGAACATTTCGGTCAAATGCCGAGATCGATTCGTTGAATCGAGCAACCCGCAAAGTGTTCCAACACGAGATCGTCGCCGAAACCGGAAGGCAGAAACCAGAAACCCTAAGCCGGTCACGGCCGGGTACACGCGCTGGAGGTGGCGGATCCTCTCCAATTCCAGTATTAAATAGAAACCATGTTCTCATATCGGAACCGTAAGCCGGGTGGAACCCACGCGCCATTTAAAAATAGGAAACGTCCGATTACCAAGCGCAGCAATTGTAGGGGATCCCCACGCCTTGTCCACAAGCTTATATAACCTTATCCACCTCCCTCTGATGAAGCCCGCCTCTGTTGCTGCTCTTCTACCGAGCAGCTTCATCACCCTTCGCTGCTACCATCAATCTTGAGTATGGAGAATCTCACAGCGAGCGAGATTGCAGGATTCGGGGTGGGGGCGCTTCTGTTGTGCGCCACCATAGCTGCCCCAAGAGTTGATGCCTTCATCTCAGCCTCTCAGAGGAGGTCAGTCCCCATATCTTCAGGCAAACATACTTCCTACCCTTCCTTGAAAAGTCCCCTTGAACAGGTCAAATTAGATTCACAAGTAATCTTTCTCTTAGCAATGTTTCAGTAGATATAATGGTTGCTGCACTGACAGCTAATCGTAAGGCCGCAATGCTTAGCAATTTAGCTGTTCATAGCTTTTTTGTTTGTTATTTAGCGTTATTAGCTTGACGATCGTTGACAATTGGTGCTATTATTTTGATTGTTTATCGTGTTAGACAAGGGAAGAGAGAAGACTCATTAGTTTGCGTGACTAATATCCAGTCCTTTACATGTTTAAAGCACTTATAGCAGCAATGACTTAAGATTGATAATAAATGAGAAACATAATAAAAGTGACGATAATACTACAAATGATTATGGCTGTCATTATAGTAGGAGTTATTTGTCTTCTGATGATTGAAGTCATTTGAATTTATCGGTATTGCTACTTATACATAGTCGAGCTTGAATAAGATCTGTGACATGGAGAAGAAAATTGACATGTATATTTCATGTGAAATTTGATGTTTAATTGTTTCACGATGTCTTTAGAGGATACACAACCTTTGGAAATTGATGGTCTAGATTGTTGTTTTTAAGTTCGCACAATTGGAATGTTTGGGTTGAACGAGCGGTTCCGTGCTTTGCCTTGCAAGAGTAACCAAAATGAGGAAATTGTTTTGCTCTGCTCTCCTCTGAAAATGAAAGAAAAGAACACAAATTTTATCGCAAGTGGAAAGCTAGAATGATTGCAATCACATAGAAATTTTGGTTTCCAAAACTGTAATTAAGAAAAAAAAAACTATGATTTAAAGAAAATACAAAGGATCCTACTTCCTGACATCCAACTTTTTCCGTTTCTTGATGGAACTCATATAGAACCTACAAGAGTTGTACAAGTTCTTTGTTGGTAAACTTTCCATTCTTTCTTTTAGAGGACTGGCTTCAGTGAGAAAGTACAAGCTCTGAAGCAGATTAATTCATACCTTTTTCAGTTCCTATTCATTATTTGGAAGGAATTTATGCTAAAATTCAGTCGTAATTAATTGTGCTCATGATGTAAGTAGAAGCACTATTATGTCATACTGCTACAATCATGTGAGATATTTTACCCAATGCAAATTGGTTTCTGTTTGAAACCTCTGCTGTGTCTAACATGTAAGGAAAAACTTCGCTTAGTCCTTACATGAGTTGGATATAGATTCTTGAAGCTAATATAGATGTCCATGATGGAAAAAAATTGTCGAGTTATAAAATTTTGTTTTTCTTTTTATTTGCAATCATTCCATTCAGTTATTACAGGTCTTTGGATATGTGTAAGAGATGTGGCAATCTAAGGATGATAGCATGCTCGCAGTGCAAAGGAATAGGCTCAGTTAAGAAAGGAGGAGCTTTTGGCTTCAGAGTTCTGGAAGCGATTTACGAATCTCTGGAAGACAGAAATACACCAAAACAATTGGTACCATGCATCAACTGTCAATCTAAGGGGCGCTTGCCATGTCCTAACTGTTCCAAGCTTCCGTGAGTTTTGGCACTATAAGTTGAACACTGATATTGTATTCATCTTTTTGTTCCTTTCAACTTATGCTCTCCCATGTGCTTTTAAATAATTGGTTTAATCATTTTCCGGAGCTGCTTATCATGTATAATATTTTCTTGTCATTGACGCGATATTTTTGAAGTCTATCCTGAAAAAAGGGGAAAAAACGCAATCTACTTGGTTAAACAACAATAATTGTTTTAGCCTTTCATTTCGAACTATACTCATGTTGTGATGCACATATGCTGATGTAGTTATCTTGTTCAAAGGGGTGCTAGCATGTCATGCTAACTTTTATAGACACTTACACGTATGCTTCCTATCTTTTACATGCTTTTGTGCTTTTCAGATAAATGTGCTTGCTTATTGGCCTACGAGGAATATGTTCCTCTCTCTCCGAGATAGCTCTGATTTTGTGCGAATTATGCTTGTTCGTCGCATCAATGAAACCAACAATTGGGTTGGCATAGCGGTCATATCCTGGTCTGGCGGTGCATCTACGTGGTACTTCCACAACAAAGATGCACTCTTCAGAATATGGCTATCGTATCCGAAGAATATTAGTAACTTATTTTGCTCAACTCCAGGCCTTTTCAGAGTAGTTCCAATTCACTTGGTTCACTTTAATACTTTTAAGGTTTTGTCCACTCATGTCCTTGTATATGTGATGGTACTAAAATTTTCATGTGACAGATCATAAAACTCATGAGGTAGCTTCTACTCCACGTGATTTTTTTTCCTTTCTCATTTGCAACTGTATCAGAACTATTGGTACATATGTTGAATACATATGCAAAATTTATTCAGTTGATTTCTTTTATCGCTTATCTCTCATCAGCTAATAAGAATTGACTTCCTTTGAAACTTATCGTTGTTGACTCAGAGTCTGAATTATAGCTCGAACATCCAGAAAATTTTGTCATATCCCTATGTCTCCCAGATTTAAGCCTTTCAGGTAGGTATCTTCTGTGAAGAACGTCTCCTTGTATGCAAATCCCATAATGCTCAAGCATAGAAATTTTCGGTTGATTAGAAACTGATTTGAATATAATGCTGTTATCAATAACTGTACATTACAGGTCGTTTTGAGGCTGTATGTAACTATGGATTATATCTGATATTTCCAGAGTTAAGCAATTCACGAAGCTTCACAATATCCTCACCGTGTGAGTGCACACACCCTAATGCTCAGAAATCGCCGGATTTGGTAATGTTGATGTCGCAATTTATATATTCGACAATGTCGATGTCTCAATTTATCGAAGAAAATAAATACTAGTTGTGATGATTTGATGATCTCTTCCTGTGCCAGCCAGTGTCAGATCTTCAGTGCTTTGCGCAATGTTTACTGCCTAGGATGTGGAATTGTTAGGCAGCATCCACAATGTGAATTGATGGTTTAACTTGCATACTGAAGCAGTAGCTGACATGAGACTGTCTTAGGATTTCGTGGCTGGTATTTAGTTTTACTTACTTGCAAATCATGTGCTATAAACTTCAGAGGATTTATTACAGTTGGTCTCTAAACCAAGAAATTGAGGGATATGGTGTTCACTCACAATCCTGCATGCTATTGAAGTCATTTTATTTTGCAGAAACATGCATTTGTTCAGCTGTCTCTCTGCAACTTAATGGCTTGTAGATGATAAAAAGTGTTTGTACATGGTCCATCTGATTGCACAAAAGAAGACATGAGTCCCAGTCCCAAGTCTTTATTCCCTAGAAAAGTATTAGTGGTCTTTCACTGATGTCTCATCCCAAGCTTTTTTATATCATGTTTGCTGGTCAGTGAAATTTGTACGTTATTATCATGTACGAGTATTAATCACCCAATCAGGACTTGACGCATCATGAATTACGATAGATCGGGCTCACGTTAACTCGATGAGAATATACCTTTGCGCTCGGCACCCGGTGAACAGTTGTTTATGGACTTGTAATTATTTATTTTACCTTATAAAGTCATTATTTTTCTTATTCTTCTCTTTTCTCTTATGCACGTAAGGTGTTCGCTGAATTGCTTGTAAAGCTTCCCTTTCCGTAAGACGTCGGGATTTCTCCGTCGTTCGTTTTCGAACTAATCGACTTTCTCTTTTACAGATCCTTCGAGTCCTAAGTGAGATTACAAATTGATCGATCCTTTCCGGACGCATATCGCAAAGGCGCGTCACGACTTAGGCAATCTTAGTTAAGTCCGAGTAGTTTGCGCGACGGTGCTTCGTGACTTAGGCAACTCAACCTAAGTTCGCATCTTTGCCGCAAAAGTGCCTTACGGTTTAGGCAATTCCAACTAAGTCCGTGACAATAAAGAATATTCACCTAAATCAACATGGATTCGTATATGAGATTCTCTCTCTTCTCCTTATTATACGTTTCCACCTCGAGGTTTCGGCCCACACTCGAAGGGAACGAACTCACTCAAAAAGCTCGCGACGTCAATCTTTTCTTCTTGACTCTCAACGATATTCAAATTTCTGCAAAGTGTTTGGACCATACACAACTTGGATTGACAATGAGACTAAAAAGTGTTTCAGTGTGCTCAACAAAGTTGGAGAGGAGCCACAGTTTGAACTGGCATTTGGTACCTCATCTCACTTGCCCTGCCATCATTTTGCTGCACCCGATGCAGGCTGACAGCCCGAGGAGGAGCATCGAGTTACTTTCGCCACACTTGGATGCCACAGGAAAGCCACCACAACAGTCCTGATGCGGGAGCAAGCGAGTACAGAGCTCAGTGGTGGAGAACATGAGCATGATGGGTCAAAAGATAGGGAACAACTCGAAAAGATGAACTCGGAAGTGATGTGGAGTGACCAAATCTGCCGATCTAATCCAAGTATGATCATGTTGCTATGAATTGATATAGGAATTCCTTTGTTTATTTATTTGTCAAAGTAATTTTCATTTATTAAACCAACCATATGGTGTCAATTAATGACTAAAGAATTGAGTTGTGTGAGCAATTATAAGTTCCAAAGACATTTTTTGTAGTTCAAACTAATCACATATTAAAAATCCTAAAACTATTATATATTTTTTCGCTCAAATTCAAAAAAAATTTCCTGCTCAAAATGTACAGTGTTTTTTTAATAAAAAAATATATTATACAGTATTTTTAATTTAAAACATATTTTTAAAAAATACTACATAATATTTTTACGAATAAAAATTAACTCATAAAACACTGTAAAGAGTTGGCAAAATTATATAGTATTTTGAGAATTAAAAAAAAGAAATATTGAGGGTGAAAATGAAAGGAAAGAAATATATAAGCAGAAGAGAGTGATGGCGGATGTGACATCCGTGTCAGCAACTCATAATTCCACGTCTACTGTACAATTATGAGGCGTGACTGCTCGAGGTGACAACAACAATGTCAGGTGCGACCACTCCGGCCACGACTTTAGTCACCCCTTTTCTCCCGACCTTGGGAACGACGACTGAGAAAGAATACCGATATGATCAATCTTGACCGATCTAACGTGATTCAAATTGATCTCTTTTTTGTTTTGTTTTTAGTATTGTTATATCTGAAATAATACAAGTTCTCGATGTTTAGAGAAACTTTCCTTTATTCAATTGCTTTGACGATGGAATATTCTTGCATATTCAATTGGCGCATTGTCATAGAGATGATTAATAATAATAATAATTATATATATATATATATATATAGTTTTACTGAAAAAAGAAAAGCACAGGCATGTTCGGGCAGCTACTTATGTCGCGACTCGTGGTACCGCTCGAAGCCAGGAATACTGACACGGGCTAAAGCGTCTCATGGGGTGTGACTTGAGTCGTGGGTGAAGTCGGAAAAGAGCAGTACCCGAAGCGTCGGCCTCAGCCCGCAGGGGGGGGGGGACAGCCAACACGCGCAAGGACGAGTTGAACAGCGACTCTGGTGACGGGATCGGTCGAAGGCGTCGCATACGGCAACGGGACGACTGTAGACCACGGAACAGTGATGGAGGCCCGCCTCGAGCCCTTCTCCCTTTGGTCCGTGCACGGCGGGTCCCGCCCCCGTCCTCCCCACCTTTGGCCTTCCCTAACGTGCTCCTGCCTCCCATCTCCCGCTCTCTTCCTCTTCTTCCTCGGAACAACCAAAACGATGGGAAAACAGAGACTCTAAGAGAGAGAGAGAGAGTACTGACGACGACGACACAAGCATGTGTGCATGGATGAACTCGATATACTTATAAGCGGACCTAATTACTGCCAAGGCATTCACATCGGCTTCATGTCAAGAGTAAAAACAAAGAGAAAAAAGAGATGCTGTTTTTTCTTGAGAAGTTAATTTGCTTCAGGAAAAGAATTAATCTTATAATTAATGAAATAAAAAATGTCATGTAGTCGATGGGATTTTGGTGTCAATCGATAAGGGTAAACGCTTTTTAGAGTGACAAACAAGTATTATTACCCAATGGATTTGAAGTAACGTTGATGAAAGAATATATCTGAATTCCATGACTTGTTAGCTTAGGAACATATGCCCATCAAGTGTCCTATCATCAAGTCATTTCCATGAGGACTACTACTACACGTCTCCTTTTCATGGACAAATGGTGAGGTACTCCGGGAGAGTTTGGTCATGACAACAATGTCCAACTTCTTTGCATGATAATTAGCCTTTTTCTCCTTAAAAGGATCACTTTAGAATGACTCAAATATTAAATGAGAGTTGTAATAGTTTCTTAAAACACAAAGAAGATTGTGATGAGACAAGTTTAAGGTTGGATTACGATCTAATTAACTTGCAAAGGTTCTTTCAGGTTTATCAAACTTAGAACACACAACTTTAGTCTCCAACGTAAATTGCTAGCTAAAAGTGAAACATGCAGTATCATCTAAAGAACGGTATCATATTCTTTTTAGGCTGTACGATTACATGACTCATCAAGTCTCACATCACATAAACTCAGAATCAAGTAGTCTTATCTGTCCAAAGGAAAACATATATTCTTTCATCCAATCATTCTTTTTCTACGAAATTTGTCTCCTTTTATCCTAATCGCACCATTGATATGGTCGATTTTGATCGTTAATTCGACGTGATTCATAAAGAGAGAAAGAAGTTCTATTGAATGGAGGAGAATATATTTCACATAAACACGAAGAACATGGATTTCTCGTACCTTTGCATCAGTTTCCAGATAGAAATTAATCCAAACCTCTCTTTTGATGCTCTGAGTCGTATCATGTCGATCTCAAAAGCATTTGCCGAAAGATAAGACAGCACATCTCATACTACGAAGTCTTCTCACAGCCACATTCCTTCCGCTGCGTGTCTCCATCCCAAAAACCCTAACCATCAACTGTAATAATCGGCAGCACGTAATCGCCCTCCAAACCCAGTGGCAATCTCATCCATGCATCGAGACCTCGTTCGCTCGACACGTGTTCGTCAAGAGGATCACCAGATGACGTTCTCTTGTCATGGTACGATACAAGAATTGCCGTCGGTTGAGTGATGGATCATTCCTCATCCAAAGCCAACGAAGGATGCCAAAGTGAGATTTCTTCTCCTTATCCCGTGATTGCAAGCATGCATTAGCATCATCTTGTCAACTGCCTGTTAGAGAGAGAGAGAGAGAGAGAGAGAGAGTTGGAAGAGGAGACCGGTGTACGTCGTCATGGGGAGAGGGAGGGTGGAGCTGAAGAGGATAGAGAACAAGATCAACAGGCAGGTGACGTTCGCGAAGCGGCGGAATGGCCTGCTGAAGAAGGCCTACGAGCTGTCAATCCTGTGCGACGCCGAGGTGGGGGTCATCATCTTCTCCAGCCGCGGCAGGCTCTTCGAGTTCTGCAGCAGCTCCAGGTACGTAAGTGGACGGCAACTCCACTGACTAGAAGACTCACGACAAGAGGACAGCTCGCCTTCTCTTACTTCTCTCCTTTTCCTGACCTCCTCTTCCTCGATCTCTCTCCCTCTTCTTTTCCTAGTTCTTGATGACAGCTCCCGAAGATTCATGTCCCAAGGGTTGGATCTTTCGCTTACCCTCGTTCTTGGTTCAAGAACAAGCCGTCCTGGCTTAGAAGAGGCACATGTTTCTTGAGATTTGGTGGTCAAGAAATGGAGATTTGGGTGGGAAATGAGTAGGGTTTCTTCCATGGTGCTTCGATCTTAGGTCTTACTGTTCCATTTGAGATTCCTATGTTGTTCTTGGTCCTCCGGGGAAGATTAGAGACTTGTGCTTCGGTCAAGAGATCTTTGCGTCAAAGAAACATGTCCTTTAAAGGTGGATCTGATGGGAGCTCCTCTCATTTCTTTCATCCAGATCTACTGCGCTTATCTCATGTTATCCCTTGTTCTTGGTCTTTACCCTTCTGTAGCTACATGTTCATCCCTGTTCTTTGCCTTCTTGATGGCTTTTTGCCTACATCCCCAAGATTCCTCACGACGCATTTCATGACCGCCGCAGATTTCGTTCTTCGTACACCTCTACCACGTTTTTCTTCCTCGCTTGTGCCAGGACTCACCGATGGTTGGCATTCCTATCCTTTTTGTTGGGAAAGAAGGATGGATGACTCCGTCTGATTCTGTTTATGAGCAAGATTAAGCTTCCTACATCACCAGATTAAAAGCGTCTCACTTCAAAGCAAAACTGTTACATCAAAGAAAAAGAGAAAACCATCCCAACAAAGCTGGCAGTGTTGGAAACCTGTCAAAGCGGTAGAAATGGATGCACCGTAAATTGGTTTGAAGGTTTAATTTGAGGCCGTGGTTTGATGTTGTTTGGTTCTTTTATTGCTCCTTTTTCCTTTCTGGTCAGACGAGAGTCAGGGTTTTTAATCATAGCTCGATCGATATAGTAGATCTTCTTCCCTGCGATCCCAACAAGCTCAGTTTGGGAGTCCGTCAGTCCTGATGTTGATGGCCGACAAGGTTTGGATTCTCCTTCTTCCCTGCTGTTTGAGTTAGATAGACCGACATCTAATTAGAACAACAGAATCGAATGAAGACATGTTTTTACATGGTTTGATGAGATTGTCTGAGTCCATGAGATCAGTCTCTATTCCATTATCCATTGTATATGTTAGCAAGAAAAGGATTGCAAGTACAGGGAACTGTGGACGGCAAAAAAGAAGAGGAAAATATATCAAAACAGAAGCCTGTGCAAGTACAGAGAGCTCAGTGGCAAACCAGAAGGCTGTACTCCCTGGAAAATAACTCTTCTCCAACAGCTCAATGCCCTCACAATCTCTTTCTTTTCAACCTCTCACCTCATTTGGTGATCAATATGTTGACATTTTATGTAGAACTCATATCTGTAAGTTTTGCTCCGGATATGACTTCTGTTCTACTTCATGCAGCTTGCTCAAAACAATTGAAAGGTACCATAGGTGCAGCTACAATGCATCAGAAGCTATGGTTTCATCAAATGAGACACAGGTAGATGACTCTCACAATCACAGTAGCTCCATGACACAGATTTTTCTTCATGTTATCATGCCTTGCTGTGTCAGTTCTTGGCATGGCATTTGATGAATCTGTATGCATTCCTCTGGAAAGTAGATACAGCTTCATGTGGATGTTCTTGGGATGTGGTGAATTCTGTCCTCATTAACAATGACCGATTTCGGTGTTCTTTGAACTCTTTGCGTTGCTTAGAATGGCTT
Source organism: Musa acuminata AAA Group (assembly GCF_036884655.1). NCBI lineage: Eukaryota > Viridiplantae > Streptophyta > Magnoliopsida > Zingiberales > Musaceae > Musa > Musa acuminata. Next base: position 48,465,444 of record NC_088334.1, on the reverse strand, counting down.
CTTTTGATACATATACGAGAAATGAGTCAGAAGCTTCTGTTCTCTCTTTAGATCACCAAGAACAAATTGTTGAATATGAGTGCTGATTTTGTTTCTGGAGGTATACAAAACATATATAATTATAGCTTCAATATGCAAAACTGGAACGCTGCCATAGAAGCCTTGGCACAGTTAACTGAATCATTTGACACAAGAACAACAACCCAATTAAACATGATTTGCGTGAGTTCAAGTTCGTCGCATGCCGAAACTTGCTCTGGCAAAGATCTGATATACCTGTGGAGTTCTTCTTTTCTCGATGCTGGATCGACCATGAGTTGTCACTTACCGGCTTCCCATAAACGTTTTGGGTAATGTCTTGGATCATCAAATTTAGCAGATCTTCATCTCAATCTAGAGTGGCTACTCCTTGTTTTGTTCTCATTTGTTTGTTGATAATGAAGATGAAGATGCTCTTTCTTGAGGTTGTAGATAGGTCATCAACATGTAATAATATCAAAGCTCCTCCGACCGTAGCTTAGGGATCGTATGCGTGAGCGATGCCCAACTATCCTTGAGTTGAGGATAAATGCGCTTGTGTTTGTTGTCATGCAACATTTCATTGCTTATGCTGCTTTGCACACTAGTTTCTGTTATGAAGGTGGTCTAGAAGCCAAGAAATCTTTGATTTAGTGGTGAGTTTTTTGTTTGAGATCGTCACTATAACTTCTTGTTGTTGCTGAGTTTGAAGTGAAAAGTTTTATCTTTTCGGAGTCGATTGTTTGATTAGCTATAGCTTCTTCTTGTTGTTGTTGCTGAGTTTGAAGTGAAAAGTATTATCTTTTCGGAGTCTATTGTTTGATTAGCAATGTTGCACTAATTGACATCGATGACTATTAACTGTTTTTTTTGGCTTAAGTTGAAACAAGATCTTAAATTTATCGGTAAAAGAACTAATGCCGACAGATGAAACCATTCTCTTGAACAGCATTATGCACATTTTGAACTCTACTTGTCAACTTGATTCTGCTTTACATTGCTTTAACCAAAATATTCATTCAAATGGCTGCATTTATGTTTAACCACCTGACAATGTTTAGCTTTTGTGGCCTCAAGCAGAATACTTATCAGGACTACTTGAAGCTGAAAGCTCGAGTCGAGTATCTACAACATTCTCAGAAGTAGTACTTGGAACTCTGTTCTTTGATGAAGATTCTGTGTTGTTTACTGGAATACAAGTTCATATTTTTGTCTACTTTTTTTGTGTCGGAGCAAGTGTTTGTTTGGTAATGAAATGCTATCTATGTCATTGTAGAAACCTGCTTGGTGAAGATTTAGATGACCTAAATACTAAAGAGCTTGATCAACTTGAGGAACAGATAGAGATGTCTCTAAGGCACATCAGATCAACAAAGGTACTCAGCAACAGATGTTAAGCACTCACAATCCATGATTAATGCTTCTGACATTAGGCTATGCCTTCAAATATTCCTCAAAGATATACAATAATGCTTCTCGAGAATGACTGATTATTAATGCTTCCTCCTATGCTTGCAGACCCAAGTAATTATCGATCAGCTAACGGATCTCAAGCGTAAGGTAATTTACTTCAATTCTGATAATGCCTGGATTGAGTTTGATTTTGCATGATCAATTATGTATTAAGTTTGATTTAACCAAGTTATCTCTGTGCAGGAACACATGTTGCTGGAATCCAACAAAACATTAAGAAGAAAGGTACAAGAGGTTCTTCCCTCAAAGTCAGCTTTTGAATCTATATTTTAGATTCATGTTTGTAGCCAATGTTTAAGATTTAAATGTTGATGCAAAAAGATAACTATATGTTGCCCATTGGCTTGATCTTTTCAGGTCCTGTTCTTTTGGGCAATAAATGCATTCCTTTTTGAAGTCTTTCATCTTATAAGATTGTACAAGTTTTACATTATTCTCTCTTGGCTTGCACATGGATCTCACTCTTGCAAGCTTCAAGAACATTTCCTTCAGATTATTTTCTTTGTTTCTTGTGAGATGCCACTTAGTGGCATTATTCTTCTCGTCGACAAAATATTCTGCACATAGATCTGAGGCTTTTTTCTGCTATTTCTCCGATATCCTAATCAGAGGAGCCCTCTCTTTCTTTTGATACCAAGATGTAAACAAAATTCTTTTATCAGAAATGATGACAAAAGTTCACTATTTTTTTTCTTTTGGTTTCTTAACATAGTTACAAGAAGTTAGTTCCGAGAATTTGCTGCAACTGTCGTCGCACATCGGTGCCAGCAACACTGTCAATGTGCCTCCTCGACCCGAACAGTTCTTTCAGCCTCTGGCATGTGATCCTTCACTGCAAATCAGGTAATGCTCAAACTCCTGAAACAACTTGGTGAATCCACACAATTAGTACAACATTGTGGTGGCTAAGTTTCCTGTTCTGATCCGGACTTGCAGATTCAATCCAGCCTCTGCAGATCCATCGCACAGTCAAGCCATGGCACAGAATGTCAATGGATTCATCACAGGATGGATATGAAAAATCCATGATTCCAGTGCTACTTCTATATATCTATATATTCATTGTCTTTGCCTATCCCCCTCCAGACCATCTTCTCCAATCATCTGGTCTGATCTCAAAGAATAAAGAGGACAACAAAGATAAGGTCTTTATGTGTGTTGTATGATTAGCTTGTTGACAAAGCCATGTAAATTTTATATGTGGGATGTAATCAAATAATTGTTGCATGCAGACTAATAAGTTTCTATACACTTTTCTGAAACTCTATATTCTCAGCTGAAGAAGAAACAAGATGTTGTGATTCAACATTGTGACCATATTACCATGCTGTTAGTATGTTTTCTTTATAGCATTCTGTTTTCTATGAAGACTCTTATTTCCAAAGATTCCCTTGATGCAACTTGGATCAAGTTAAGTAGATTAGAGAAGCTATATCTGGTTGCCATATTATTTCCTAATCATTGCCAAGTTTGATGCTTTCCATATCATCATCGACAGATCATTATGCTGATATATGCACCTTCCACTACAGATTGAGAAGATTGTTATAATATCAAGTAAATCAAACTATTAATCAAAGTACCAAAACAAAATTCTGTAGAAATAGTGTTATCTATCATCGACAGACTAATTGAATAAGGACTCACCAACTAGTTTCTGCTTGGCTGTATCTCATTGTTCATCATTTGCATTAGTTCATAAAAATCAAGGTGAGATTACATACTTAATGCTACTCAATAAAACAGCATAGAGCAGAGCCACCTGAAAAAAATATGCAGACACTTGTAGAACATCATAATTATGAGGCTTGAATGCTTGCATCTTTTAGATGTGTGAAAGATTGAAATGAGCTAGATTATTCATGTAGGGTACTGCACTGAGGTTTCTTCATCTCCAATTAAATCTGTGGGTTCCAGTTTAAAGGACAGGGACCTGTGCTGAATTAATCACCTTTCCACATAATGTCTTACAAGTTTTGGAGATCATTAATACCACTCTATATCAGTAAATGAGTGACAACTCATGTAACATAATCTCAACAGGACAACTTGTTAGAAGATAAGCATGAATTCAATAGATCTGATCAGAAAAACTGATAAGAATTTAAATAAAAATAAAGAACTTGGGTCAAGATTATCCCTCTTGAGCATGTAAGTGAAGAGATTTGATGAACTCTTTTAGCTTCCTGTAGTAAAATCATAATAATGTGAGGCCGAATGTAACTCGAAACCGGTAAAAAGAATATTTTTTATTTCATCTTATATCGAAGCTACACCCGAATGTTTATGAACGAAGATATTTAATTTCATATTTTTTTTCTGGTGATTTCTCACACATACATCTCAACATTTTGTCATAGTAAATTTTTTTTATTGAAACAAAGGAAAAGCCCTTTGATGCTTTTTAATATTTTAGACATGTCTTTTGAAACTTAAAGATCATATAAGCTTAGTAACTCTAAACTATTACATGAAGAGGAATCTTCATGACAAACTGGTGACCTAATACCTCGGCAGATGCTATGTCCTCTCCTGACTAAAACTAAACTATAGAAAGGAGAATCCTACAATGTTGACCTTCGAGCACCACAGCTGGCTCCGTTTTTAGCTTCGCTCTTTTCTACAGAGAAAGGATCAGATCATGAAGCTGACAATTCGAATAATCAATGAACAAACTGACACTAATAATACTGCGGCCATAGTTCTGCCAGTGATCTCATAATTCCACCAAACCAAAGTATCATAAGCATCACTGTAAGAAGATAGAGAGAGCAGCTTCTTCCTTGTCCTCGACATCTGTTAAATCTACCTTCCATGCCCACAGCAGGTAGAAAGTATCATGTAATGTTTATTGTCTCTTTGAACTCAACAGATCTGATATATTCTGACTTGCATGTCGAGCTCTCAGTGAATGAAAAGAAGGTTTGTTCTTGTAAAACCATTCCACAATGTTCTGAGTCTTCTTCCCAAATTACATTCATGTTTAGGCTCAAAATATATTGAAGTGTTTTCCTATATTTATTGTATGCCATTTGGATTGTGCCAAGGAAAAGGAATCTCTTCTTCCCGTGTGACAGGATCTTGTTGTCACAAAGTATAAGTCCTGACTCAAAATGATCCCCTTTCCTGGTTGCCACCATCACTATCTGAGGATCATGATATGGAAGAAAAGGTTTTAGAGTGGTTGCAGGTCAATGTCAATGGTGAAGTGATGGTGAATCTGCCAATGACAGAGCTGAAGATGGCCAATTTACAGCTGTGGAATATAAAAAGAAGTGGGAGCAGAGTGTGATGTGATATGGAAGGAAAGAAGAACATGGTGAGGTGGGATCAAAGGAGGAGTTTGGTGAAGGTTGGTGGTGGTAGGGAAAGTGATGAGAGATGCAGAGAATATATTGGATTGAAAGGAGTCATTTTGATGAGCATATATTTAGTTTCATATTGATGAAAAATAAAATAAAAAAATATCATAAAAATGGATTATTTATATGGATAAGAATAAATGATGAATCATAACATACTATGTGGTTAGATCTTAAATCTTATTATTTTCATCTAATAAATTGATTGGTGCAGTGAGGAACAAACACCATTAAATGAAATCTAAAACTAAAGCATGGAATTTATATCTCTAAGAATTTAATCAAAGAAAATGCTTTTTGCCCATTGATAATCAAATAGATCATGCAGAATTTAATGTACTTACTGTAAAGACTAATATACTAATTAATGTGCTCCATGCAAAAAAAGAAGATGGATTGATGTAATGGTAAGGTCAGCATGATTTCATCCATAAGCTTCCAATTACAATTAGGAGCAAACAAAAAAAATAAAGTCAACATCATAAGAAATTGGAAACAGATTAGATTGGGTTTAAGCTCATATAATATTAATTGAAATTTGTTATGACCAATGCAATATCTCTCATCTATAGCCCAAACTATAATAATATTTGAATACTAAAGATAAGAAGAAAAAAAGAAAACCTTGCAAATTGTCTAATCTTAAATCATTCAATCAATCTTTGGTGATTAGTGACTACAAGAAGTAGCACATTTTCCATCATACTCTTCTTCTCCTCTTTCTCCTCTCCTTAGGTGGCACAAAGTCATCATCAATGAGTGCCTCCAAAGAACATTGATTGAGAGTGTTACCACATCCCAACATTTCTTGTCAACATTGTCCTTTTCTTTGGCTTCTAACTTCCCCTTAACCTCCCTCAATCGACTCATGTAAAATGGCTTACTCTTCTCACATTGTACGTCTCTTGTAAGCAATGCCATATATATATATATATATATATCCGCTCACTTCCTCTCCGCTGCTCTCACCAAAAGAACCTCCACGTTCCGATCTTTGAGTCCGTCTTTCTCCATCGATTCCAAGTGTTTGGATCTTCGTATCGTGGTTGGAGGTTTTGAGTCTGCCGCCCAATCCAGTTCCAATCGGTGCTCCGTTGAGGCTCAATCCGAGGGACGAATTTTGGTCGGCGAAAAGGAGCCGGTTTTATTGTTGTTCTTGTTGTTTGATCGCGTACGCATGCGGCGGAGGGCGCCCGAGTTCCGGCGCCCGGGCCCGAGGCGGCTCTCGTACTGGATCTGCTCGCTTCTTGGGATCTCGATTGCCGCTGGGTTCGTTCTCTTCTTCTTTCAGCACCATCATCAGGACCGATTCAGGCCGCCGGTAAGGGTACGTTACCACGGTTTTCTTCTTGATGTTTCTAGTGCCGAATCCGTTAAAATGGTTCGATTATGTGATCTGGTAATGTTAGTCACAAGATTGAGGGGGGAAAAGGTCATAAATTGGTTTCTTGGGGATCTTTATTTCTTTCTTGTGGCATTCCGGGAAGGGTTTTTAACTCATGAATCAAACGGAGAATCTAGCATCTGAAAGAATTAAGCAATCAAGTTCGGTAATATATGATACAGATCATGTTCGACCCACCTGATAGCCAATTTGGAGCCCCCCTCTTTATTTGATTGTGACTCCGTAGGATTTTATGGTCAATTCTCCTACGGCATAGTAGCTCAACTAATCATTGTGGAGTATGGTTTGTAGTTAGTTCCTGCAAGTTACTTCATTGGACCAGTCTTGATGGAAGCTTATCACCTCCTGTCATGTACTAGGATGTAACACCAATTATTTTTACATGTTACTTCATGACGTGAAAGCACCACTGGGTTAAGCCTCATATGCACCACACTGCTGGGGTTTGATTCTGGGTTATGTTGAATCTCGAAGACAATGCCAAACTCTTAAATGGAAACATTATCACCCTGATTTAGTCCACATCAGAAATGGACTAAAATTTAGATTGACTTTTAAGAGGTTGATGAGTGTGCATGGGCAAACATTTAGATTGATTTGGTTGATGAGTGTATTACGAGTAACCTGCACTTAAGCATTTTAGGATGATGACCGTGACATTCACAACTTAATTAATTATGGCCTATGTAATGAATAAATTAGAGTAATAGAAACCATTTATGGGAATGTTTTTTCTTAAAATGTGTATAGGGTTTTACGATTGGAAGGCTTAGTTTTTGTATCGATATCCAAGATTTTGGTATCTATTTTCTTCTTATAGAAATTTCTGTTTTGTAGATTAGTTCAGCTTAATTTTCTTTCGGAAAAAAAAAGGGAAGTCAATTGAACAAGGTTCTGCTAATGTAAGGTCTTCAACATACACAAACTTCACCCCTACAAACAAAGAGGTTGTTTTTGTAACTTGAACCTTGGTCACCTAGGTCGCAAAGAAGCAACCATAAATTGCCCGAGTTTGATTTTCTGGACTCTTTTCTAGAATGCAACATCTAAAATGATGTTTTACTAAACATCCTGCTTGCTCTGCAACTCAGAATTTGAATGCAACTGTTCTTAATGGTGTGAAAAATATATTTGATATCTTCATTTTACATGTGCAATGATTTTGTATTATACACAAGTTTGTTGAAATTTTTTATCTTTTTCAGTATGCACCTTCTATATGCTTATGGTTCCCTTGTTTTTTTCATTCCCAGAAAAAGATTCCAACTGATGGGAATAACTCTCATGGAACAATATATCTCATGCAAGAACTGTTAAACAGTTCTTCATTTTCCAGGCAACTTGCAGATCAGCTGACACTAGCCAAGGCTTATATAATCATAGCCAAGGAGCATAACAACCTTCAGCTTGCTTGGGAGCTTAGATCACAGATACGTAATGGTCAAAGATTGCTCTCTCAGGCAGCTGTGAGGGGAAAACCAATCACCCTAGAAGAAGCACATCATATAGTCAGTGAACTAGCACAGCTCATATACAAGGCCCAAGATTTCCATTATGACATTGCTACTACAATAGCAAAACTAAAGAGCCACACCCTTGCCCTTGAAGAGCATGCAAATGCAGCAACTGTGCGGAGTGCAAAATTTGGTGAACTGGCTGCAAAAGCCATGCCCAAAAATCTCCACTGTTTTAACATAAAGCTCACAGAGGAGTGGTATAAAAATCCATCTCTAAGAAAACTGTCAGAAGAGGGCAGGAACTCACCTCGACTTGTTGACAACAGCCTATATCATTTATATATATTCTCTGATAATGTGCTGGCAACATCTGTTGTTGTGAATTCCACGGCCTCTAATGCTGATCATCCTCAGCAGCTTGTGTTTCATGTGGTCACAGACAAGGTCAATTACTGGGCTATGACTACTTGGTTTCTTAGGAACGATTTTAGAGGATGCACAGTCAAAGTTCTGAGCATAGAAGAGTTATCTTGGTTGAATGCCTCATCCTCTCCATTGATCAAACGGCTAGTGCATTCCGAAACATGGGCTTATAACAATGCTGGTAGTTCAAAAGATCAGAGTTGGGAAACAAAGTTGAAGGACCCTAATTTTGCTTCCTTGCTGAATCACTTACGCTTCTACATCCCACAGATACAGCCCCAATTGGAAAAGGTAGTGTTCCTTGATGATGATGTTGTGGTACAGAAGGATCTAACCCCTTTGTTCTCAGTGGAATTGCACGGGAATGTTATTGGAGCTGTGGAGACCTGTCTAGAAGCATTCCATAGGTTCTACAAGTATCTCAACTTCTCTAATCCAGTCATTAGCTCAAGATTTGATCCACAAGCATGTGGATGGGCTTTTGGGATGAACATTTTTGATCTAGTAGCATGGAAGAAGGAAAATATTACTGACAAATATCACTACTGGCAGGAACAAAATGCTGATCAGATGCTCTGGAAGACAGGCACTCTTGCTCCTGGCCTTCTGGCGTTTTATGGGGTGATGGAACCCCTTGATCGGAGATGGCATGTACTTGGATTGGGTTATGATTCTGATATTGATGATAGGTTAATTAAGAGTGCTGCTGTTGTGCACTTTAATGGGAAGATGAAGCCATGGCTTAAACTAGCTATAAGCAGGTACAGACATCTATGGGAACGATACATCAATTTCTCAGATCCATTTGTTAAAGATTGTTGGATGCACTAAGATGTTGAAGATTACATGTTATCTTTTCATGTTCTCTCGTAATAGTTTGATGCACAATTTCCAATTCCTACCTTCTGAGGACAAATGCCCGACTGGGTAGGGAGCACAACAGCATCGGATATTGGGAATTTAACAAATCATTTTAGAAGGTGTAATGATTCCATGTTAGATGTTACATTTTGTTAGACTTGGACCTCATATTTTTGGAATAGCACCAGATGAACAAAACAGAGACTGTAAAACAGAGAAAATAAGAATCAATTTCTTTCATTAGCTCCAGGAGATGCCAGTGTCCTGAAAGCTTGAGATGGAGTTTTGATCGCACAACTGTTTACATAGAACTGCAAAATGGCAGCATATCATGCCAAATTTAAGACCAAGATCTTGTCTGAGGTTATAAATCAGTTGTTGACATTGTGGTAAATTTTTTGGAGATAATTCGTTTAGACAAAGTTTTAATTTTACTAATGACTTGGTTCATTTTCCATATTTGGGAATTTGTAAAATGATGGAGGTGATTCTCCTTTTAGCGCTTTATATAATAGGCTTGTAAATAATATAAATGATCATTTTTATATTTATCGTTAGATTGAAAATAGATCTGATTCATAGAATTTTAGGATGCTTATTATATGAATGTCCAAGCATGGGAAAATATGCATATATATAAGACCACCCAAACATGTATCGAAGAATTGGTATCAGTTTTTAGAGGTTGCACTTGCTGGAAAGTGGGAGTATAGCTCCAATGTAATTTTTGATATCTCAGTTTCTGCTTGACGATTTAGAATGGCTCTACAGGTCAACTCCAGAATTATTTTTGGTACATTGTTTTAGCTAAAAAGTTTATGTAACCTACTTAATCATATTCTGCTGTAATCTCTTCAGAGCATTCATGTCAACTGTTCTACTGCTTGACATGATTCGAGCAATTTTTGTTTAAGGCTTTGTTCCTACAGAATAAGATCTGCAAATGCTGCTCCAAACATTTTCGTATCGCCACAATTATCCATGAGAAAGGGTCAGTATTTAAATTGAGATAATTTGGTTCTATTGCTAGAAAAGTTATGGCATGTGGAAGTGCTTATGACATTACTTATCCAGCTTTTACCTCCTGCTGGTCTTTATTTTGCATGTATCTATTAAAAGGGTCAAACATCCAAACTTCACCTAGAATCTTGTTTTCAGGTGATGTTGTGCTAATAGGACTCGGTGAGAATGGTTGGTTGCCAGTACCTGCACCTCATGAAGGGTTTATCTAATCACTTTTCCTGTGCCAATTCATTGCCTGATGAAGCTTTCTATGTTATGGACATCAGTCGAAATAGCTACTGGTCAAATGAAAGGGACAAATAATGATGTTCATGCAACCAGTTGATTATGAAGCAGCAGTTACTGCAAGATAAACCCCCTCATGAGTACTCACATCACCTGAATCATGATGTGTTTCTGCTTGATGTGCTGCATTTGATTCAAATGTTTAGGTTGTTGTCACAAAAGATAAATGGATTGTGTCACTATCAAATTCCTCCGGAAGATCTATGACAGAAATACTGTGTTGAATCCAAATACTAAATTTGCTTTTTTTGGATGTTTGTGATCCTTGGCAGGCTCAATGTTTATGCCAAAGCACCTCAGTTCAATTCGATCAATGCAATGCCCCCATTTTGCCTTGAAGCATGCAGTGTCAGCATCCATGTGATCTCTATCCTGTAGCCAATCTGCCTGCGGTCGTGTTTCAAGCCCTCAACAGGCAGCAACCAACAGTCACCCAACCCAATTATGGCGGTACATAAGCTTCACACCTTCCCCGGCTTGGCAGAGGAAAAAGAAGAAAGGTACCTTCATCCTTCCCTTATCCCTTGCCGCTGCTCACCTTTTCTGGTTCGTCTAATCAAAAGGCAGTCATCTCTTCATCTTTGTTAGTTCGCAAGCAGTTGCATTTGTTTTCCTGTGATCGACATTATTGTGCTTCAAAGGTTCATAAGCTGATCAGCAAAAGGCGAGCCCATCGAGTCCCATCGTATTCTTCTCATTCCATTATATATAATGCTGCGGACCCTATGTTGGATCCAAATCGAGGGGACTACGCTTTCTACAGGCCATGGATTGCGAAGCTCACTGCTCACTTGTACTCTCACTGTTCTTCATCTTCCTTTGCTCCTCTGCTGCTCGTGATGCGAGGGATCAGTCCCCGTCTGCAGTGGTGGTCGGAACTGTTTACTGTGATACATGCTTTCACCAGGAATTCTCCAAGTTCAGCCACCTGATCTCCGGTCAGCTCTCTCGCCTCTCTCTCAACAAGGCTTAGATATCATTGTTGGTGCTACTTTTGCTTGTCGTCAGGTGCTTCGGTGGCAGTCGAGTGCGGAGATGCGGCGAGCGGGCGCGGCTACCGGAAGGTGGTGACGACGAACCGGCGCGGGGTGTTTGGGGTCCGCCTGCCGCCGAGGATAAGCAAGCACGTCCATCTCATCGAGGCCTGCTCGGTGAAGCTGCTCGAGAGCAACGAGCCATTCTGCGCGGTGGCGTCCACCGCGACGGCCGCCGGGCTGCGACTCAAGTCGAGGCGGCGTGGCGTCCATGTCTACTCCGTCGGGTTCTTCAGCTTCAAGCCGCTGAACGAGCCGGAGCTGTGCTATCAGAAGCCAGTGCTCGAAGCTGAGAAGCAGGAGCAGTTCGCGTTCTTCCTCCCCCTGCCGACAATTACCTTCCAGTCGTCGCCGCCGCAAGGCGCCGGTGGATTCCCACTGTTTCGGCCGCCAACCGTGCTGCCTCCAAATCCGTTCCAGCCACCTGCGTCGGTCCTGCCGCCTTCGCCGTCGTTTAACCTTCCTACAATTCCTTCGTCCACACCACCGCCGGCCTGGCCGTTCCCTCGGTTCCCTGGCGTCCCATCAGCCTTCCCTTCGAAGACGACGTCGCCATGAACGAGCTGCTCCGCCCAAACTACGAGCCACAGCTCTATCAAGTAAATTACGTTTCGTTAATGTATTTGTAGTAATAATAAAATAATAATATATAACTTGTTGTCTACTTGTCGAAAGATATTATTTTACAGATATGAATTTACTAAAGATATATAAAGAAATAAAAGAATTAGAGCGATTTGCTTAGAATTTTTTTTTGAGGTTTTCCTAAATCCCGCTTTTTATTTTCTAATTTGGTATCCTCCTTTTTCATCGATACCCTAAATGCTTTTCGTTGACGCCACCTCCCCCTTTGACGGTATGTAGGTTGCCTTAGAGCTGTCCCACTTATATGATGTTCCATTGCTTCCATTTCATCGAGGTCGTTTTCTTCCTTTTCGTTTTCATTTCATCACCTCTATTTCACTATTTTGATCATGTTGCCTCCTTACCCTCTACGAGGTCTTGTCACTTTCGCCCTATCGCTATGGCCCCTCTATTTTAACCCCATCATCTCTTTCCCCTTCACATGATCTTGTCGCGTTTGTTTTACCATTTCGATTATTTTGTTGTTGCTTCCATTAAGCCATTGTTACAATGAAGAGAGAGAAAGACATCAACAATGATGTGAGTCATTTAATGTATTAAAAAAATATACCAAATAGAAAAACTAAAAATTAAGTGCACCTTTACGAAAAAAAAATCTAGAAAAAGTATATTTTTAAGGAAAATCATCCAAAAATTATATAGATATGATTTTACTAAAAATTATAGATAAAAAATTTAAATATTTGAATTTTCATAAAGATATTATTCTACACATAACTTAAAATATGTATATATTCGATCTCAAATTTTTATTACAATATTATATTTTATAGTCCATAATGATAAAATGGTTCCTTCTTTATGATTTAGAAAATTAGTCATCAAAATATATTTAGAAGTAACAACATGGGAAATAGAGGGTTAAAGATGTGTTCAATGTCCTATTGTGCTAAACCTCATGCATGCAAATACGTACAACACTCTTTTCTACAGTATTAGCCTCAAAAGAATCATCTAAAACCACACGAATGCTATGGAGATACATTTGAGATTAAGTAGCTCGATTTTAGACAGCATTCCAACGCTGAAAATTCTGAAACGGCAGCAAAAAGGATGACATGAAATCACCACGAAGCATGCTTTTCTCATGTAATATTCATTCATGCATGCGAGGAGGCTGCTTTTTTCTCAACAAATAAAGAAATAAATGCCATGTCGTCTCCCACTGTTGGGTAAAACAAAATTGATAAGGTAACCAAAGAGAGAACACGAAATTTTGTTGTTCATTCTTCACACAAAAAATATTTATATGATGAGATTTTGAAGTGTTTCGTTGTCATATAGGAATGATAATAGTTATAGGTTTTCTGATGTCTGCCTCTAATTCTTGTTTGATGGAAAACTCCACTACATTTGTGGGTATATTATACGAAACCTATTTATCATACTAATTACGTCAGAAGAGCATATGATTTATGATTTCATCATAATTAAGTATTCTCTTCTTTTGTCTCAATCCATCACATGAAATTGATGGAAAATTACGGATCACATATACCAAAGATTAGGAGAAAATTGAGGGCAACATTGCACCAATTCCTTCCATGAAATGAAACCATATGAATAGTTGATGGCTTTCGTTTTCACAGACCACATGTTATCAAGATCGGAATAAAAATAGAAATAGATGGCCACTGAGATCATTCCATAGTGGCCTTCCTTCAATAATGTTGTGGGTGTAGAATACCAAGCGAACACACCAATCCTTCGCATGAAATTAAATGATATGAAGAGTCATATATGAAAATATTCTGAGTTTGAGATTGGAATGGAACTAAGCCCAAATCTTTCATATATATATATATATATATATATATATATATTAGTTAGATCTAATGGTCTCAAGAGATTTCTTTCTGTTGTTTGTCTTGTCAACGTCAGCAGTAAAGACTCGAGCTCTATATGCATCCGCAACCTCGCGCTTCTTCCGCGGCATCAGCATCCAATGGAGCCACCCACCGCCGCCGTCTTCGTCCTCCTCCTTCCTCTCTTGCTCGGCTCATCAACCACCGCCTGCTACTCCACCATCTTCAGCTTCGGCGACTCCCTCGCCGACACCGGCAACCTGATCCGAGTCCCCGGCCAAGCCGACTGCCAGGCCGGCTGGCCGCCATACGGGATGACGTACTTCCACAGCCCCACCGGGCGCTTCTCCGATGGCCGACTCATCGTGGACTTCATCGGTACGAATGCCTTCTTTCTCCGTCCGTCCTCCCTTTGTCCGCCACCGGCTGGGTGCATGTAGAGACTTCATGTGGTTGCAGCGGAGGCGATGGGGCTGCCGCTTCTGCCGCCGTACCTCGAGGCGTGGAGGGGCGGAAGGTTGAGGAAGGGGGTGAACTTCGCGGTGGCGGGGGCGACGGCCATGGACAACGAGTTCTTCCAGGAGAAGGGCATCACGACGGGCTCCACCAACAGCTCGCTGCGATTTCAGATCCGGTGGTTCCAGCAATTGCTGCCCTCCCTCTGCGCCTCTCCCACAGGTCTACCGTTCCATTCGCTGCTCCCCCATCGTACCCCCATCTCACATGGGTGGCCCCCACCTCGCCACTGCTCATTTTATCTACTATCTGATATATTATAAAAATTTATTGTGTAAGAATTAAAACTCTCAAATTTAAGAATCACATAATTTTATTTTTTACCAAAAAAATAATTTTATATTTTAGATGTATAGTAAAATCTCTCTCTCTCATATATATATATATATATATATATATACACACTTTATTTTATTGTTGCTTATACTTATAGTCTATCCCCAATATTTGGAACGTTGACGCGTAATTATCCTACAACGAAAGCTTATTGCATTAAGGTTGATAGCTACTGTAACATTTGATCTGTTATCCTCGATAGATTGCGAGGATATGCTCCAAAACACTCTCTTCTTGATGGGCGAGATCGGGGGGAACGACTACAACTTCCCATTGTCTCAGGGAAGAAGCTTGCAGGAGACAGAGTCCTTCGTTCCTCTAGTCGTCGACACCATCAGCTCGGGAATCAATGTAGAACTCCAACTCTATGCATCTTAATTGTCGTTCCATCTGAATCGCTGTTGCCTTTTGTCGGCCAGAAACTGATCGAGTTGGGAGCGCGAGCGCTGCTGGTTCCGGGAATCACTCCTCTCGGATGCAACACGGTCTACCTCACCATCTACCGAAGCGATCGAGCTGAAGATTATGACGCCATTGGGTGCATCAGGTGGTTGAATGAGTTCTCTCAGTACCACAACGGCCACCTGCACGACGAGGTCCGGCGGCTGCAGGCGCTGCACCCTGAGGCCGTCATAATCTATGCCGACTATTACGGTGCCATGATGAACATCTTCAGCTATCCAGAGCGATTTGGTACCAGAATTTTTCCGTGAATCTTGTCGTACTAAAATATGAATCTGATTGAGCTTTTACAAGTCATTTGTGAGGAGATCGACGAGGAGTTTGTGGTGGTTTCAGGAATCGAGGAGCGGTTCTTAGCGTGCTGTGGAGGTGGCGGCCCGTATAACTACAACTCTTCACGGCCGTGTGGGAGCGAAGGGCAAACGGTGTGCGACGATACTTCGACATACCTTCATTGGGATGGCTTGCATATGACCGAAGCCACCTACAGGATCGTCTCCGTCGGTCTGTTGCAAGGACCATTCGCCGTCCCTGCCATCGCCACCACATGCCCAGCCACTCGATTCAGCTTCACCCACCCGTCCTCCTCTACTCTGAGTTCTGCCTCCTGATGATTTGTGTTAGGGATGTTTCCTTGCAGTTATTGACGACGTGTTCTCGTTGGAAAAGATATGGTTTGATATTGCTAGTCGAGCATTGGAATAAAAACATATGTTTTGATATTGCTAGAGTGTTATTTGTATGTATTAGTTATGATTTAATTCAATGATAAGATTTAAATCCTTGATTAATTCAATGATATGGCCAATATTTTCCACCCAACCAAACATCAACACGTGGAATACAGTTTACCAAAGTTGGACGAGATAGTATGAAAACAACAAAGATATTAATTCAATACTATGCACCAAATTTTTTACACTTGCAATGTAGCTGGTCAAGTGAACTGAAAGCTTCCCTGAATTAAAAGAAGAGAAATCTAGTATTGATTACTGCACCAAATCCAAGCAACATAGCTCCTTAAATTTGACATGATACAGAATGAAGCATGTAAAACATTGCAACAGTGATTCCTTAACCAAATTTCACAAGCTATATAAGTCTGTTTTCACAACAGTCAAGACAAATTTCTTAGCAAAGGCCAAAGTTGAGCTGAGATCAGTGATGGGTCCAAGTCCAAGACATGCATGGGCTGGAACAATTTTTCTGGGTGCTGGTCATTTGGAAGGCCAGGCAATATACAACATGAAGAAATAACAACAGATATGTCTGCAGCAGCAAGAACTCATAGGCTATCGTTCTGATTGAAGCACATAGTACGCACTCCTAGGAACAACCCTTCGAGTCCACGACAACCGATCCTACATGCCATTGAACTGCAAGAAAAGAGATACATAAAGATTGTCACCTTATTTACCTCTAATTATATTAATATAGTTACACAAACAAACATGAGGCAGCATCTTACAATATTAATTTACGGATATCCTCTTATACACTCATAACATGTATATAATTTGTTTAAGAAGAAACATCATGTGTCCACATGAATGAAAATATCAAATTTACTCCTTAAAAATGTGAAATATATTGCCTGCTCCTTGAGAATTCAAGAATTATCAAGAATGCCATTCTTCATTGGTAGAGGTAAAAAATCTAAGATAGAAAAATCGTGTATACCCCTGGTTACAGAAAGATACTACCAAATATTTCAACATTTCAAAGAGTAAATCCATGATTACTCACTTTTCCACGAATGTGCGAAAATTTTCCTTCATTCAAATAACAATGGATCAGCAGGTCAGGTCTGGGATCGATCCCAAGATCCCCAAAAGCCAGGAAATTAACTGGACCCAGTCACAGCAAGTTTAGATCACTTTAACAGCAGATTTTTTTGCCTGTTTGGACTGATTTCCACCAACTCAAGATGACCCCATTTTGATTTCAAGAAATATACTCTGAAAATCTGATCCGACTGCTGACGATTTCAAATGCTAAAACTGATCCGACTGCTGATGATTTCAAATGCTAAAACTGATCCTAGACCAACTAGCAAACCATGCATATAACTCCATGCATGGTTCACTCCCATGAAATGAGATATAAGATGTCAGAAGATGGAAATTGTCAATCTCGACACTTTAAAGATTGTATACAAATCTAGATGGAGGTTAGCCCTCAAATCATAACTATTAAGCCAAACCATGAATATAAACAAGAACATCAAGCCATAAAGTCCCAATTGTTTGGGTTCACTACATCTTTTCTGGTTCTTGAGCCAGATACAAGATAATATTTCTAGTTAAATCAAAAGCATCCAAGATATTCTTTTTATTTCCACAAAAGTCTTCTTTAAGTCTCCAACCACCTCTCCTCACACCACTGCTACTAATCAACTCGTCTCGTCCAACCACAATATCTACAAGACTCCTTTAAACATGCACAATTGTTTACATGTGAACATTTCTTCTCTACCATTCCAAATAATTCCACATATCCATCTTAGCATTTTTATCTCAATTACACATACTATCTACACGTTATTTTTTTAGTAGTCCAACCAACGGTATCAAACTCATTTTCCTATCTAAGATTATAAGAGGATACATAAATTTGGATCATGAGATTGAATGATAGAATCATTAACTCCTACGACATATTCAAAATTAATTTTAAGACTCACATGTATAAATATACTTTTGGTTAGCATTTAGTAATTTTGATATATATTGAGCCAATAGTTGTGCTATTAATCAAGTGACTACATAATCAAAGAAAAGTAATTTTTTTTAGATGAATAAGATAGTACATAATGCATAATTGAAGTACAAATTTGAAGTTGCGAATGTTTTTTACTTGTGAACGACAACAGGTGCATGTTTTCTTCAACAACAAATATCAACCAACATATATATCACTAACATCACAAAATAATATATTTTTGTCACCATATATAAGCTCAAAATATATGAGACATAATAAAAATGCTAATAAATATGTCCAAACCATCATAATTCTCATAATAAGTTCATATTATCAAATAGAGGTTACATGGATCTCCTCATTGAATATTAAGTTCAAATGAAAAACAAATAAGCTCAAAACAAATTTTCTAAATTTTGAACTTCACATCCCCATCCTCACTGTCCTCTTGGACATCATCCTCTAGTATATCATTGTTTAACTTAAATCTTTTGAAATCTCTGATAGCTCAATTACTTCCACATCGTCTACTACCTCGAGATCTTGTCCACTGTCAATTGCTTCTTGATCTATATCTTTTCTATTTTGTTGTCTTCATAAGTTGGTTCAACATCAAGAATGTCAAGTCAATCCTTATTTGTCAATAAGCATCTTCCCACAGAAAGTTCATAAAAAACAATCTCCCCAAATAGCAACTACTTGTATAAGGTTGACAATCAATTGAATGTTGTATGATAAACATCACTCGAGGAAATCTAAAGAAGAACTAATGGAAAGTAATAGTTGCCACAACTGGAAAAAGTGGTTTGGGTTCAATTTCTGTAAAACACTCCCATGTTTGTGATATTTGATTCATCTAACTTTGATCTTTGTCCATTTATGTAATAGTCTGACAACGACATGTACATTGCAGCTTGTTGGCGATCTACAGGATTTATGGATTTAGTTATCCTGGGACAAAGCAACAGAATTATAACAAAAACTATTCTGAAATTTAAATAAAAATGCAACTAGCAGAAAGGTTATTGTCTTCCGCATGACAAGAATCATATACAAATATCTGGAATTTTACAAGGTAGATTTTGCAGCAAGAAGAGAAGCAGGAGGAGATGAAAGCTAAAGGACATAGAGGAGCAAAAGCAGGAGATGAAGGAGAAGAAGAGAGAAGAGAAGAGAGGGGAGAGTGGTAATCAAAGAGCGAGGAGAGGAGAGAAGCACCCATGAGATGAGGACAACTGATTTAGAGATATCACACATGATAGCAAAACAAAACAGCAGCGTGAAGCTTTAGGTCTAGGGTTTGGAAAACAAAGACATCATCTGTTTTGGAAAGGTGCATTCTGGACAGGGACAACCCGCTTGAAAGATATGGCTGGCAACAACAGAAGTGGCAACAGGAAGCTTTACAGCAGCTAGATGAATCGATTGAGTTTATCAAGTTGACTTGCAAGATGACCTAATCTGCAATTTGGTTCAATAATCAAGCCGACTTACTGGATTTGATATTGGTTGTGCCTAATCTGTAAATCTGGTGCACTAACTAGGCCTACTCGCTGCATTTGATCTCAGTTATCATGTGATCTTGCGGTGCAAGTCACTATTTCAACAACACTGCATCCATGATTCAGATCCATAAAGCATGGCTGACCTAGCAAGCACCTTCACAAAAATATTTCTTTCAATAAACAGCCATCTCAACATCCTCATCTCTACTACTTGTGTATGTTATCATATATTTTTGCCGAACATTATGAATCATAAAGAACAAACAATCATATAACTTCCTCATAGTGCTATCCACTTGTAACATCTCAGACAACTTTTCATAAGCATATACTATTTGAAAACCCACTTTAACCATATAAGTATTTTAACCCTCTCCTTACCATGCAGTAGCAAGAGTCTATGCACGAGGCAACCCATTTTTTAACAATCACTTTTTGGAGTTTCCACTTCTCTATTGAATGAAAGAATTGAATAATACCAAAGAATGTTACACTTAAAATTTTTTGATGACACTTTCACTTGTTTTTCCATTTTATGCCAGAGACCTTTTCATTGATCTAGAACAGATACTAAGTGGTACCTTCTGAAGATTTTTTGTCAAGAACTCTATTTTAGAGTCTATAACAGCAAACATAAAGATTTCATCTAGAAATGTCTAGCAAGTCAATCCACCACATCTAAATAAATAATCAAACTCTTGGTGCAATTTACAATGACAGAAACTTCATCTCACATTCTAGCGTACTTATGGTGTCACCCACCATTCCATCAAACATATCTTTGATCACTTTAATGTTGATCATATCAATGTCAACAAAATAAACTTTCCCTTTCTAGTATCAAATCATCGAGTCATAACAAAACGTGTAGATCTTTTCTTGTTTCTTCACATTTTTGTTATTCAACTTACGAATAAATGTCTTCTAAAATATATCTTTGACACTTCAAGAAGACATAATTAGCTTGATGATATGGATTAAGAGTAACAGTAGGCATCTTGTACCTTTACACTCCTCTTTGCAGGGTATAATTAAGTCGAGAGGTACAAAAGATGCTGTAAATAAACTCATAAACGAATAAGATATCCTGATTAAGAAAAGCATCTAAAGTGGTCAAGGAAGGCAATCAATGACCTACCGAAGCACCTGGGTCCCCATTAATTGCCCCGTCTATCTTTCCTGATTGCTCTGCGGGACGTGAACCCTTGCCGTTGCCCTTCAAGATTTCACCAGACGGGAAAGGAAAATTTAGTGCGGTATCCATATGAATCAAAATTTCGGAAAAAAAGATAATTCGCTGAAAAAAAAAAAAGAAACACAAGAAAAATACCTCGACCTAGGGCACCATCACGTTCGATTTCGCAGCAATAGTCGCAGAAACAAAGAAGCAATTCCTCCAATTAATACAGCACGACAAAAAGGGGTTCCTGTGTTAAAGTACGGAAGAGAAGGTAGGAGGTTCACCTCCCTGTAGAGCTGCAAGTAGAGCTTAAGGGGCTCGACGTACTCTTCGAAGCCGAGCGTCCCCATCGCCCACAGAAGATCGTCGCCGTTGATGGTCTTCCTCTTCTCCCGCTGGCACTTGTCGCTCGCTCTGCACCGAAACCCCCCACGAATAAGCGAAAGGGAGAAAGAAAGGAAGCGAGAAGGGGGGTTTCGGCAGGGCTAACTCGCTGGTGATGAAGCTGATGAACTCAGAGACACACTCCTGCACGGACTCCTTGGCGTCCTTAGCGATCTTGCCGTTTTCCGGGATGGCCTTGCGCATGATCCGCCCGATGTTGGCGATGGGTAGGAACCGATCCTGCTCCCTGGCGTTCGCTCCTCCTCCGCCACCGCCGCCGTGGTCGCCGGAGTGACCGCTCTCCGGCGAGCCGGGGACCCCGGATTCCGCCATCGTTGCCGAGGACCAAAACCCTAGCCCTAATCCCCATCGTCAAACAAGAGGAGAGAAGAAAGAATGGTTCCAGAGAAATAGAGCGAACAGCGTAAAGGAGAGTGGGAGGGGGGAGAGAGAGGGGTTGTAAACTTACCGGGTTAGTAATGGAGGGGGTCAGCGGAGAAAGCGACGGAGCCGAGAGGGCGGAAGGGGGAAAGCAACGGATGGATGGCGACGGAGGCGGAGAAGAATAGAGAGAAGAGAGGAGAGTTGGGATCGAGTCGATTCGGTCCCCTCTCTCTCTCTCTCTGTATTTGAATAAGAAATTAGACTTGGAGGGAGTGCACATTACAATTGTAGTGTGGCTGAATTGAGTACCCACCGTAGTGGTTCATAGCATGGTCGTCATAGAATCAAATAATATCAAATTATAATTAATTAATTTTTTTTAATAAAATATAAATATTAAGTACGATATTCGAATATTACGATATAACAGAAAGTCGATGCAAAATTAACATTGTTCGTATACTCGAATCTATACAGAAAATTAAAATTCTTCATCATGTGAAATTAATTATAAATATTTTTAAGTTAATCCTAATTTAATTCTTTATCGATGCAATAGAGAATGTCATAATCTTTATCAATATTTTTTTCTCTCACAAAAATCATGAGATACATGATGTACTTATAAAAATAAATTCAAAGTAGTATGAATTATCCAAGTGGACATAAACAAAAAGAAGATTATGTTGCTCACATGATTGATTGCCTTTGGTTGAGGACGGTAATATTAATACTACTATTTCATTTTGATTTCTCTCTTTTGTTGTTAATCTAGTAGATCAAATTGCAAGTGACGGATTGAGGGATTAATTTAGCTTATCTTCTCAGGTGAGATACACTAATCAAAGCTATCCAAGCTAAGCTTATTTGTTCCAATTATTTTAATCCGTCCATTGTTGATGGCATAGCCTCACATGCTTAACGTTTTTCCACCAAGGCTCGTAAGATGTCACCGTTAAAAACACAGGTGTTTTCGTGACTCGATAAATCCATCTCGGTATTAACAAAGCTATTGATTATTATGTTAATGTATGACATTAATTCTTTCATGATTATGTTTATGTATAATATTTTGATTAAATTTGCTGATATTTAAATAAGTCATGTGCATTAATCTTATCACATCATCGTCAGTAGCATTTATGATCATCGATATCCTAGTCAATCAAGCATTATTGGAGCTCACAAAAATATTCGTTGTGATTATAAGATGATTATTGAGTAACTTTGAGGTTGGGGTCGAATTTTTAAAGTATCGCTTACACTAAAATTAATGTCGGGAGATGTTTTCTGATCTCGTTTTCTTGCCGTTAAAACTAGTTTGAGATCCTTTTGGGGTATCTATTTTTTTTCGAAAAAGAAAACCTTCCACATTGCTCAAAGAGTTGATTTTTATGTTCCATAGGGATATACAGATGAAAGGTAATAAGAGCTCTTTCCTTATTTTTATGTGATGATAGATGTCAAATGGTGATTGGCCGTTACCATGTTTCCTATCACCTAACACCTAACGGTGGAAATTAGATGTAGATGAGACTGCGAAATTGACGGAAAAAAAAATTTGTTGATTTGATTCGAGAGGTTTTGCGGGAGCCACTCTTGATTTGATTGGAGAGGTTTTGCGGGAGCCACCCTGTCGCGTCGCTCAAGCAGGGTAGATATTTGAGGCTACAATTTTGGGTTCGGAGAAATCCAGCTCGTCCGCGTCCGCCCGGTCGACACACGGCAAAGCGATCGCGCGTGGGACCCGCCAGCCTCGCGGGAGCAGGAAAGTGGTGTTCCCTGGCTTGGATGTTACGGGGGAAATATCAGCTTCGCCGGAACCGCCGGGAGTCGACCGACGACCGCTGCGAAGGCTCAGGTGTTCTTCCCGGCAGCAGCCACTCACACCCCATCCTCCACCGTGTCCGTTGGCTTCTCTTAAGGAGGATACCCAACTGATCTCGCTCTGATATATCACGCTCTCTTCCTGCTCTTCGCTGCATGCACGCACGATGCATGGTCATCTTCTTGGTCGTCGGATGAACTCCAAACCATACACAAGCCGAAGAATATACTTGCCACACGGTCGTGGACGAGAAAACGAGTTGCAGACCTCATCACTTTCTCTTCATCATCATCCTCCTCCTCCTTACCCTTCTACTGCCACAGTCCTTATTCATGGTGACTTGCAGGGTAGCCACGCAGCTCACGAACAAACACACCTACATGTACTTCACTGTTTATGACATGTTCTTCTCCTCTCCTTCTCCTCCTACCTGTCGTGGAGATGGTGTGGTTCCTTTTCGAGAGTGAATAATGGGTTCAAGTTCTTTTGCACACGATCGCCATTAGTGGGCTGCAGATTCTGCGACAAGTTTAACCCATGAACTACATAAATTCTCACATGAGAATAACAGTTTCTTGCAGTGAATCAGATCCATTATCGTTAACTTTGGATTGTTGTTCTGAGATGACATCCTACATCACTGGAAGACCAGCCTGTTGCCAAGCTCCACTTGCCGCCTCCTCCTAGTCTTCCTGCTATTGCTCATCCTCCTCCAGTTCATGACCAAACTCTAGCAGCAGCAGCAAAAGCCATTTTGCTCGGAGCCAAAAAGCTTGCAGAAAAGAATGAGAGTCGAGTCTCCACAAGCTACAATCATGGAGCTCATGACCTTGAACAGCTCAATCTCCCAAGTAAGCAACCTGGTAATTCTCCACGCATGATCTCCATCGAGGAGGAGGCTGTTCCGGAACGAGGCTTCGCTGTTTGGGATCGAGAAGGCTAGGTTAATTCAACAAACACCTGGTGTTCTCCTCGATCATCACCGGACTTCACCTTCGGGCGGTGGCCGGTGGATGCACCCAAGCTCACACAGTCCGGTTCATGGCGAAGTCTCGTAACCAACTGTTGGGTTGGACTCATCGAGAGAATCTATTCACCATGATTACTTCCTCCTCCTCCTCCTCATCCTCCATCATCATCTATTACAGTGTCCCTGCACCCAAACAAGAGATCGTAATAGCTGCAATGGGAAAGATGAAGCACATAGAATACAAGAAAAGACAGCATAAAAATCTGCTACTGCCTCTCTTGCCTGTTTCAAAGCAACAGGAAGACGACTACAAGGAGGATTGAAGCCATCTCTTCCCAAATATACCTGAAGATAAACTTCAAGAGAAGAGAAAGGAAAAAGAAGAAAAATTGTAATTTTCCATGATCATGACCGAGATCTTTTCAGACTCTCTTCCTCGATCCACCATGACCACACATCGACACAAATCCCTCTCAAGGAAGCCATCGAAATTATGGTTTCCATCCTCTTCTCCATCTTCATCGTCACCATCACAAACAACATCGAAATTGGACCGTGCACGAATTGAAGCCATCAACCCACGAATTCCATCTCGCTTTGCACCAACCATACCAAAATCGTAAAATTAACACCAAGAAGAGGGGAAATTAAAAACGAATAAAATTGAAAGTAATAGGGTAAAAAATGGGTGATATGTTTGAGATCTGTCGATCCGTTCCGTAGTGTTTGGAGTCTACTCCAAGTAACGAAGGGTGGCGTTCGTGTCCGCCCTCGTGATCTCTCGTGGTCGCCCCCGACGCGTTCCTTCGAACCCTGGCCGCAATTACCGCGGATCCCGTGGGGAATTTAGGGATCGGAGGGCGATTTGGTGGGTTCTTGGATCGGTGGCGCGGAATTCTGGCTTCGGTGGGATTAGGGTTTCCCGTCGCGGCGACGGGATGATCATAAAGAGGAGCCAGAGGGTGGTAATGCCGACCCTGAAGCGGTGCAATGCCGAGTTCACCGTCGGTGACGGCGAGGGCGACGGCGGCGGGAAACGCCGGAAGAGGCGGAGGGAGGGGGAGTCATTCCCTCTCGAGGTGCTGGGGGACGTCGCCGCCGCCGGAGGGTTCCCGTACGTCGCCCTCGGGTTCGGGCGGTGTCTGGGTGGAGAGGACGCCGGCGCCGGCGCCGCCGATGCAGTGGCTGCTTCTTGGTGCAGCGAGGTCTCCTGCTGCTCCGGTGAGATGGACTCCGTGTCGCGGAACCGGCGGATAAGGGAGAGGGAACGAACCCGTGAGGCGGCGCCGCCGGAAGTGCGGCCGCCGGTGGTTCGGACCTCGAGAGGCCGCGCGCAGACGCTCCCCTCCAGGTTTAACGATTCCGTACTCATCGACCCTTGGAAGAAGGAGAAGCCCAAGACAAAAGCTCCGGACACGGACTCGGAAATCAAGGCTGAGCCAATGGAACCTCGAAAAGAGAACCGTAGCTATAAGAGTTCCAGCCATAGTTCCATCTTCCCTGTTTCAGTTGCATTGTTTGATGAAGAAGAAAGATACCGCGCATGCAGAAATATCAGCATGGAGAAGCACTCGTTGTCACAGAGTACTTCGACATCTCTTTGTGAGGGTCTTGAGACAAGGGAGGAGAGACGGCCAAATCCGCGTTTCCGTTATCCGGCAAAGAAAGAAAAGCTGCAGAAGAAAACGTTAGAACAAGGGAAGGATTACCATCGACTGGAGGAGTTTGCTTGTGGCGATATTGTTTGGGCGAGGCCGGGGAAGAATTGTCCAGCTTGGCCTGCAATGGTAATCGATACAATGCAGCAAGCTGTGCGACAAATTACAGACGCCTACATCCCTGGTGCCATCTGTGTGATGTTCTTTGGATACTCTGGAAGTGGAAACGAGAGGGTAGATTATTCTACTTGTATCTTTTTCTTATTTGATTTTATTCTGTCTGATTACCCGTGTCACTGGATTTTAGCAGGAGTACGCATGGGTGAAGCAGGGAAGGGTTTTTCCCTTTATTGACTATGTAGACAGGTCAGTATTCCGATTCGGGATATGAGAGGATAATTTGATGTATTCTTTATAAAATTTTGATCTCCATTGCAGATTTCAGGGGCAGACAGGGTTGCATGGCTGCAAGCCAAACAATCTGAGAATAGCCATAGAGGAGGCCTTCTTAGCTGAACATGGTTTCACAGGGGTGCAGGTTGATGGGATGAGTACAAGTGGGGAACCTGCTTATGTTTCTGGGATCAAGGAGGCAACTGGTTCAAACCATGATGAGGAGTGCCAATCAGAGAACAAGGCAAGTAAAGGCCCTACAATAATTGTCCTTTTCATTATGTTGTGGATGCCCCAGATGATTTTGTCAAGGAGGATAGAGAAGAAAAAACAGTAGCTAAAACTGGTTTCTGGTTACTTTTTCTTTGCGGTAAATTAATCTTCCTCACATTATTGTATGATGCTGTCAGCAAATGAGAAACCGAGAATTACATTACAGGATCTGTAGCAGGATTTTTTGCTTTAAATAAAACATCATTAATCTTAAGATGTACAGAAACAGCTAGCAGCACTCTTCTTGCTGCTGTTACAAACAAGACATCATTCACCAATTAAAATACCTCTCTGGAAGTCTATTGACATTATTAGCATGTATCTGATTCAGACTACATAGGTACACAACTTAGTACTGCTTGGTCTATTTACGGGAAAAATGAACATCTTTAGATGCTGAAGTGTTTGTGGAGTGTGGACATATTTAAACTGTTAAACTGATAAAATCATTTTTCTTGGATATCATGCTATGGGAATTATTCATATGAACCTAAATTGTGAAAAAGAGCTTATTATACAGATAGATGGACAACGATGACAAAGATTCTCTACTAGAATCCTTCTTATTTGAATATACCCCAAAGAAGACTAGCCGCTACCCTTATAATTAAGTTTAGAATGTCAACATCTGGAATTTTAAAGGCTTTTATCAGGTCTCGTGGAATGGGTTTAGGGCACTCACCTAGAAGTGCTACTAGTAGAAAATGGAGGGTGAGGATGAGCTTGGAAGTTGGTAGTGGAAAGCAGAACCTAGAACAAAAAGAAGCTGGAAAAGAAAAATTATGATTAGTGGAGAGGGGAATTTTTTTATTTGCACCATTGACAAAAACCACTCAGGTTTGGAATCAGAGTTGCACCCCATAATTTTCCAATTATTTGGGTTCAGCTATACAGATTTTTTCCTGCCATTGATTAATGTAATCTTGAATTCAGGGTGACTAAAATCTTGAATTTTAAGGTACAACACCAGATGTTCTTATATTGGGGTAAAATATGGAATTCTACTATATAATGCTGATTTCCAAGCATGGATGCAAAGAATATATAAAGAAGGAAGTGATTTAGAATTTAAGAAGCAATTCTTCATATCTGTATTAACCTTGTTTAGCATAGAAGAGAGCAAGAGAGAGACGAGATAGAAAATTGGAAAAGAGGGTGCTAGATTTCTATTAATTACTAAAAGACATCCCTTTAATTTCTTTCTTCACTTTCATTTGATATTTTTGCTCCCTAATCCTGATCTTCTCTCTCTCCTCTTGTCCATTACTCTGTTAACTATGTCCAAGCTCATGCTAGCTATGCCTTTCCTGCTGTGTGATGAATGTTCTTTCCTTTACATCAAGAACCTTGGAAATGTCCAACATGGATTTAAATAGCAATTGATTAGTTATGTTCTTTGATGCATGATATGTGGGCCTTGCATTATATAGGTTGGATCATAGAGAGCATGAATATGTTGTTTATTAACTGTTATACTAAAGGCATTAAATATTAAGGAAAAAAAGATCTTCATAGCAAAAAAATTAGAGACTTGTAAAAATATATCCAGTACATCTATGTTTTTTTTTTTTTTTTGTGGCATACACTGGTCTCCTTTTGTTCAAAATATAAATGTCATGCTTTCTGAATTTCATTGGTGGTATCTAGGAACACATTGAATAATTATTTACTATTCAAATTCAATTACCTGAATGCAAAATTGGATGTTCTAAGCCATCTGACTACCAAGTTGTCTTACTACTATGTAAGGGGTATTGTACATATAATTATACATCACACCTGTTGCGACCAAGCAAAAGAAGGTGAGGGAGGAGGCAGAGGGTTGCAATGGTGAAATCAACAGATTTTTTTTGCTATATATTGACAACCAATGGTTGTTTTCAGTTGTCTAGATAAAAAAAATTAAAACAGCAAAAAAAGTTCTGTTTCAACCGGACTGGGTAAAATTGCAGGGTCCTTGTGTCAGGACCAGGTCAGGCTGATAAATAATTTTGTCTAACAAATAATGTTGTCCGATCTGTGTGCCAAAACCAGGTCAGTCCAGTAAATACTTGTTGGCACATGCCGGTGTGACCGGTTTTTCTAACCCTGATTTCTGGCTACTTAATCATGATGTTTTCGATTAGACCAACCAATCCTTCTTATTTATCCTTCTGTAACCCTTTTAATGATCCTGTTGATGCACATTTTTTGTTACAGCCTTTTAAATCAAAACAATATCGTGGAATATGCATGAAGAGTAGTCATCATAAAGATGACAAGAAATGGGTAAGAGGTTATTTGACATGAATGAAAACACTTCACAATTTAATGCTTCCAACAGAGCCTAGTTTTGATGATTCTGAATGTTATGATTAATATCATCAGGTTCGTTGTTATGCATGTCGATATTGGGTCCATGCAGGATGTGACAAAACCTATAAGAAACTTCAGGTTTGCCCTCAATTATTGTTTGCATTACAAATTCATGATTTGCTACTATTTGTCAAATTCATGTGAAAATGATGTTCCACTGACAGATATTAAATTGTCTAACAATCAGCAGAGCATTGATTATTTTTGTTCAGAGTGCAAGTCGAAGTTTAATTTTGAGTCATCAGATACAGAGAAGAATCACTCACAAATTAGGTATATGTTGTTTCTTTAGTGCCTGCCTATACCTGACAAATGCATGTGTGATTTTCTCATGTTTAGTTCGGAGGCTAACACAGTTTAAGCTTAAACAGATATGTCCCTGATTGTGGGCGAGATACCAAACTGGCGTTTGATAAGGTTGCAGTTTGGTGTTTTGGCATGGAGGGAATATACTTGCCGGAGCAACATGTGTAAGGATATGCCTCTGAGTTTGGTTAATACAAAACCTGATATATTCAAACAAATTTTTTATTCAAATAATAATTTTACTTGATATATTCTGAATGATAATTGTGGTGCCTGTTGAAAATCTGCATGTTGCATTGAGTAAGATGAACTGTAAAAGCAATTATTCATTTATGTAAATATGTATATAGTATGCCGTGTTCTTCTTTTTTTTTTCGTTGTGGTGGTGGGACTGGTTAAATCAAACTGTGTCAGCGAAGACAGCAGAACAATGCGTTATCACAATTGAGTTTGCTGATAAACAGAGTAGGGTAATGCCCATTTATGGCCAGATTTTTGCAAGTGATCTTGAACTTTGTATATGATACTGAGTTAGTGACCATGGGCTTTTGCTGAGAAATTCTGATCCACTTAGCCTGCAATTATTTTATGAGGTGCAAATTTTGCTTATCAGTTCTTCAAATTTTTTTATCATAAAGAACCATTCTTAACTAAAAAGGGACCTCCTCTTTGCAGGGTAAGATGAATTTCTTCTCTAGAAATTGATTTTTTGTTCCTAACTTAATTCGTTAAGACCCCTGTTGTTTTTACTTAGCAAGAACCATCTTTTGTTCCTAACTTAATTCATTAAGATCCCTGTTGTTTTTGCTTGGCAATAACCATCTTGCAGAGAGTAGCAAATGGGATAGTAATTTGTGATTATTGAAAAAGAAGTTAAAGTTTTATATCACTGAATGACAGCTACCTTTACTCTTTTAGAACGGGCAGTATTGAATTTTGCCATGTTGAATGTAAAATAATTAGTAGTTATCTCTTTATAAAAGTTGTAGCTAGTTCATGCAGTCATGTGATGTGGTGAAGTATCAACATGGGCGTAATTTGATATTTTGGTATTTGAAAATCTCTACAAAATTGAAGGCCCAATATATGGGTTCAATTCATGAGGTTCTTGCTGATACAGTATTTGAGAAAGTCAATGTGTGCAAGTTTATACCTCACAAGTAAAGAGATGGTTTCCATTGACGTGAATCCTGGCTACCCACATCAAAATGGTGTGACAAGGCTTGCCTTATCATGATTACAAAGAGAACTTGAAAATGTCAACATATTCTGAAGTGCCTCAATGTTGTGCTAACAAGAATAGAGTTGCCACCCAGTTTTGACTGTATAACAAAGTATCTAATCATGCTGTCATAAAAGGTGTTTGCAAAACATGCAGATAAAGAAAGAAAGAAGACTCATCGATGAAAAATGACCATGAAACTTTGAATTACTTACCTCATATACAGCCTTCTTTTAAGCATCCCCCTCCTTTTCTGTGCCCCCTCATATTTTGTATTATCCAACACCCAGTGTGAGGCAACCAAGGTGACCAGGACGCAACTAAGATGGAAAAGCCTAAAATCGGAATATAATATATCTTTGACAAAATACTTGATATTTAGGATAAAGAAAACTGGGGCCAAGTAGAACCTGTCTAGATTAAAAGTTCACTGGCAGGCTAATAAACTGATCAGCTATCTTATAGGTAAGACCTGCTGTTTATGATATGGCACCACATCTGCTGGATAATTATATCTGGATACTAGTATAGAAAATAAAACTTGACTCCATGGTGCCAAATCATAGTGATTCAGAATATCTATGTCTGGAAAAAAAAACACATAATAACTTAAAGCAAAAAAGTACTTTCAGACTTTTTATCCCTTTGTCTGAAAAGGAAACGAAAAGTGTCTTCAATTCAGAAAAGGGATGAAGCATATGAAGAGAGTTGGATGGTTCTGTGTAAAGGGCATTAGAAGACCTATGGTACAGAATTCAACCTTCGTGAAAAAAGGTTAAGCAGATGCAGGATGCCAGGAACTATTGATGTTTACATGTGGGTTCATCTACATGTATGCATGGTCATATAAGAACCTAATAGCTTGAGTTTTTGTGTTCCACTAATGTCCACTATGTGTGTATTAGGCTCCTGTATAGTATTCCTGAAGTTCTTGATCTCCCTGGCAGTGGCATCAAAGCAATGGGTCTTTTTGGGCAACAAGTGATAAATTTTTACAATCAGTTCTTAGAATCCAGTAACTTGAGGTTGTGGTTTCTAGAGGTCTCCCAAATGAGTTTATTGCCCTTGTGTTTCTTACTCTGGAAGACTCTTTTATCCTGCAAACAAGATCAATGGATAATTCTCTATCTACAAAGTTATGTTTGCCTCCCTCATGTTATCCCCTCATAATATATGTGGGAATATATTCTTTGGTGGGTCCTTGATGTTTTCTTGACCAGCAGTGGCTTTTCAAACATAGGACAGGCAGAACCTATATGACTCCATTTGTTATGATTCTTGACCATCACAATCACCTACCATGTTTATTATCTCAGTTTTCAGACTGAGGCGAATACAATATTAAACTTGTTCAACTTATTCTCTTTGTTTGATACTACATTGAGGCACTATACAATCATAACCTCTCCATTATTTTAGGATTATTTTAAGGTTCTTTTTGCTCTTATTTTTATCATTCTTCTGAAGTATATTGATTTAGATTTTTTTCTTTTGCATCTTTGGATAGAATTTCTTGTCATTGTACATCATGCAAGGAGAAGAAGTTTATGCTTACTGAATGGGAGCGACATACTGGATCAAAAACGAAAAACTGGAGGTCAAGCATTAAAGTCAGAAGTACAAATATGGCACTGGGAAAATGGGTCTGTACTTAAAAAAGCTTTTTCAGTTTTAATGTGATAGTGTAAAATTGTTTTATAGAGCATTTCAGCTTCTTGTTTAACATTTCTTTACTTAATTTTACAAGTTTTATCATTAACTATAGACTAATGACTGTAGTGGTATCAGATGATATTTTTTTAAGCTTTAAAAATGTCCTATTTTTGTTTTGTTATATTGTGTATCTCTAGTGGATTTGGTTTCATTTTTGGATCAGCCAAGTCCTTTAAGCCCTTTTCTTGTTGGTTTGGTACTAGTAGGAGCAGAATGAGTTTTCTGTATCAAACAATGTGGGAAACTGTGTTTAGTAAAACATATTTGTTTGTTAACTTGCAGTTAGAGCGTTATCATTCTAGTATGGTTTCCACAAACCACACTAAACGGCCGTCTGCAAAATTAAGGAAACAAAAGCTACTTGCTTTCCTGCAAGGTGCATCCTTTTTCTTTGTATCATTTACTTCTTTAATATGCTACCTTGCATTGGTTTTGTAGCTAACATGCCTCTGCATTTCAACTAAGTCCACTATACATTGAGTTCTGGTTTCATTTTCATAGAAGCATATGACCCGGTGTATGTTAAGTGGACAACCGAACGGTGTGCAATCTGCAGATGGGTTGAAGATTGGGATTATAACAAAATCATTATCTGTAACAGGTATATTTCAGTGACTTTGACTTCTTTGAAATACTCTTTTGGAATGCAGGGAAAGGTTCACATGTTGGTTGGCTATTATGAATTACTAAATAAATAACATACTGCAAATATTAGATGCCAAATAGCAGTCCACCAGGAATGCTATGGAATGAGAGGAAAACAAGATTTCACCTCCTGGATCTGCCGAGCATGTGAAACACCTCAACAAAAGCAAGAGTGCTGCCTCTGTCCTGTAAAAGGTATTTGGAATACTAAACTGTTTGATAGTTTATCATATTACATATGTACTGTATCCATAATGTCTTTTGATGCTAAGAAAATGACCTCATAAGATTCTTTTTTCCAAATAAGAAATACTATATAAACATTTTAAAAGGATTGCTTTACTGCACGAGGCTTATTCTCATATCTCCTTCAAGTAATTATTATTTTTAGGAAACATAGAATTGCAACTTGGATAATTATTTTTGGATTTTACTTTTCTACCATATTTTGATGGTTCTTTAAGATTTAAAATCTTGGTATGATACTGGCTTTGATACTTTGTCGGGCCAATATGGCATCGATGCATCAGATGGTAAAACGAGTATTAATTGTGACTAAGGTATAATGGTCCAATATCAATCCTGATCAGACCAATAGTTACCAGTCGATACATATCAATCTAAGGGGTATTTGAAACCTTGTACTCTCACATTCCTTACATATGAACAGTTTGGTTTTCATGTATCACTTTTTTTCCCTTAGGGGGTGCTCTCAAGCCAACTGATGATGAGATGCTATGGGTCCATGTTACTTGTGCCTGGTTTCAGCCTCAAGTCTCTTTTGCAAGCCATGAAACAATGGAGCCTGCTGTTGGCATATTGGACATACCATCAGAGTCTTTTGTGAAGGTTAAGATATAATTCCATTATAATAGTGAGAAAAATATTTATTCATATTACATTTATGTGCAAACATTCCTTTATTTTCTTCACATTCTACTTTATGCATGAAATATTGACTCGACCGCTAACTTCTTTATGTGTGCACCTCTAGGTTTGTGCTATATGCCGTCAAATGCATGGTTCTTGCACGCAATGCTACAAGTGTTCTACCTATTACCATGCTATGTGTGCATCAAGAGCAGGATATCGCATGGAGGTAGGTTACCGAAAATGATGATATTTCATATTTGGCAAATTGATGAATTGATTAATAGGTCCGGTCATATAGTTGGAACACTTACATTGATAAAATCTAAATTTTTATAAGACCACTTAATATCAGTTCTACTTTTTAATTTTGAAAATTACAATTTAATTCTATCCCTCTTTATGAAGATGGTGAATGCACTAGAATCCTGGTGCTTAGCCTCATCTGCTAGGTGAAGCTGTTGGAATATAAAACATATATTTATTTTTTGTGCAACAACTCATGAATATATTCATGCATGTGTGTGTCAAGAGATTCGTCATACCCATCATAAAAATTTGTTAAATTCATTGTGTTCAAGAAATTCTTATTGCCAATTTTTTGCTACACTTCTATAGACCTTGGTTTTTAACTTAATTCAACACTTATTGGACCTTTTAGCTGAATACTTTTATTATTTTCAGCTACAAATTTCAACTAGGAAATTATTTTCTTTGAGCATGTTTGTCTTTTTTTCAGAAACATTGTTATATTAGTATAAATGAGATGATAAATACCAGTGACTCCAAAGGCCCTTTCACTCTTCCATCATCCAGTAGTTTTGTTTTTAATATATTTTTTATCATGAATTAATGTCATGTGTTTAAGTTTGTGCATAAACAATTATTTAATTTTAATAATTCCATCGATGAGTTGCAGTTACGCTGTCTGGAAAAAAATGGGAAGCAGATAACAAAGAAGGTATCATACTGTGCTCATCACTGGTAAGATTTTGCCAATGCCTTCCTGCCATGTTAACTATTTCAAGCGGTGTTATAAAGCATTACTTACAGTGCTTAAAGGTTATTTATGTATGTATACCTTAATGCACTCCACCACTTTATGTTAATAATAGGGCAATCATTTCTTTATATCTCATAGTTCACTACATTTATCTTGACTTTATCTTAGCTACAGCAGTATAATTCTTAATTATCAAAATACACTGCCTTTATTCTACTGTGTGGTGTGCTTTTACAGGGCTCCAAATCCAGATACTGTCTTAATTATACATACTCCTCAAGGAGTATTTTCTTCCAAAAAGATGATTCAGAATAACAAAAAACAGACCGGTACAAGACTAATTAGGAAAGGCATTCTCCATGGCTCAGACATCCTTGTTCAGAATTCTGAAACTCCATCTGCTGCAAGGTGTCTAATGTATAGAAATATAGAAATTAAGGTATGTTCAAAATTTCATGTGTAGCTCTAGATTTATTTATTTAATGCTTGACATACTATATAGCAACTCATCCTGCATAACAAAAGCTACATCTATGGGAATTTAGCTGTTTTGCCTGCTTCAATCTTGAATGATTATATTATTTGTCATCACAAGAAACTAATGTGCACCCACCGAAGGGATAGCACTTATGTAAAGTTCATGCAGGACATTTTGTGTACTATGTTTACTGCTATCTGCATTAATATTTTGCTTCGTGACAAATCTGATTGTTCTTGATGATAAAGATGATGAAATAGAAAATCTAGAAGGTATTAACAATCACAGATAAAATTAAGGGAAAAATCATTGAACATGGTTTGACTATGTTCAAGTAGAATTGAAATCATGCTAATCATATGTTCATTGGCTGATATGAAATTTTGGCTATTGTAATTTCATATTTTCTGTTTGCTGTTGCACTCGTTCTTGGGGAAGAACCATCATTATCGTGTTCTTTACCCTTCAGGTATCTCCTCTTAATTTAGTAATTAATATTATCTCCACCTTGCTACCAATTATATTTTTAAAATTGATCAACACCCAAGTTGCATGTAGGTATATTTATCAATTTGTAATTATATTTTCTGCTATTTAGACGAAAGACGAAGAGGCCATAGCGCACCGAGTTATGGGCCCTTCTCATCATTCTCTGGATGTGGTTCAATGTTTAAATGCACCTAAGGTAATTCACTTGTTCTTATGCTGTACATCTTTATTTCCATCCTGGACTACAGTTACATTCTAAAGATCAAATGGAAATTCACAATTAGTCATCATGTTTGCCCTACACAGGAAGAGAAAGATCTGGAGCTGTTCTCTACATTCAGGGAGCGGCTTTACCACTTGCAGGTATTTGTGATACCACCCGCTGCCTTTGTACATTCGTTCCTGTCATGACACACTCATTAATTCTCTGTATGCTTGTGTTTTCAGTCAACAGAAAAAAATAGAGTTTGTTTTGGTAGATCTGGAATACATGGATGGGGTCTCTTTGCTCGTAGGAACATTCAAGAAGGAGAAATGGTAAGCTGACATACTCTACCATACTATTCCTGAAGAATTTGATCTTTCTGTAAGAAGTAGAAGCTTATTCATCTTTTTTTCTTTTAATTGTGTATGCCTAATGTTAATTTGCATGGCTGGTTAGTTAGATTAATTATGCAACTACTTCATGGTATTTTGGCCTCTCATATCTCAAAGTGCAATGGACATAATTGTTTACATCAAATGCTAATCATGGATTGAAAGAAACCAGTGTCTCTTTGTTTAAGATGTGTGATATATTTGTTGCCTGGGAGCTGCATTTCTAGAACATTCAGCTGTTCTGTATTATGCACTTATTAGGATGTAGAATGATGAGAAATTTGACGTCAGTTTAAAAGATGACCGGTCCAAGAGCAGATTAGTGTATCATGTTGAAGATTAGAAGTTGAACTATGCCTTGCAATTCTTGATCCATGCTCATAGAGACGTTTAATGTTAGTGTTTGCATACTCTCATGATATACAAGTACAGACATGTACCGTATGATTGCTGAATACATACCTTATCATTTTAAGCCAGCATGGTACTAGTACATCACATGTGCTGGCACATACTGTGCCTGCCCATATTTAAGAGTCAAGAATGGAAGCCCATGAATGCTAATGTTCTCCAACATGGGCACAATAAATGGCAATGCAATCCTTTTTTTGTTAGTGCTTCCCTTGGTTTGAGCATATGAATACATGCACAATACACATTCAGGCATTGCACGGATGCATATATGCACATGTAGAATTTGCATGTGCCTTGTATTATGTTTTGTTGGCAACTGCAAGTTGGTGAAGCTATTTGGTTACTTGAGCAATGAGACTTGAATGAGTTATATAGAGCATAAGACCAAAGGATGATTTGATGATGAATCTAACAGTTATTAACCTATTGTCAGGTTATTGAGTACCGTGGTGAGCAGGTCAGACGTAGTGTTGCAGACCTAAGGGAAGCACGCTATCGATTGGAAGGGAAGGGTTGCTATGTGAGTCATCTTCATGTACCTTTTGTTTTATTCTCTACACATGATTGCCCTTGGCTGATGCTAGAAATTGAAGCCTCAGACAAGAAATATATTTTTTACTTATTTTCTCAATTGATTTTAAATAAATTGAAAAAGTAGTCGAGTCTAGTAGTTTATAGTACTAATAAGGGTGCCTTGGACTTTATAGTTTGGGGGCTACTGCATTACATATAAAAAAAAGGCGTACACGTCAGTACTAGATTCAAAAAGTCATTTTATCTGGCATTTGATCCTTAACATGATTATTCATCTAGCATATGGCACCGATGTTCAACCATTTGTTGTGATGATAGCTTTTTGTTTATGTATGATTGATATACAAATCAATTCACTTATACTGTTAAGCAACTTTATATATTTTTCTGCATGGATTGTGCTCATTTTCTTATCATTTTTTTAATTGGTCAAAAGGTTCCACTTTGATAAGTAGATAAGTCATTTACTATTCTTATATTGTTTTACCCCCCTCCAGTAGTTTTTCACTTTAATCCAATAAAAGATGGAAATTATCCTTAATTTTTCTAATATAAACTTTGACTTTTACATATAAACCCCATATTCATAATTGAGTTCATGTGTCATTGTTTTGTTGATTTCCCATTTCGGTTAACAGAAACCTATCAGATCAGAATCTGGAATTGGGTCCTCCATAGAGATATTCATTTGGATTTTTCTTTGAAACAGGCCTATAACAAATAACCGAAGATGTGGAGTCTTTAATCATTTATACCTGATAATCATGAAGGAATTTGCATACATAATGTGGAAATTCTTTTTGTGAAAATTTGTCAACTTTCAATAATAATGTTTACACGAATAAAAGATCCTATTATTTGTTCTCTTTGTTGGTTATCTTTCAATGACCTCCAGTCTTATTTGGGCAGATCCTTTTAGGATAGTTAAGAAATGAGCCAACAATCCTTCATAATGGGGGCCAAAAGTGTTGGGCACCTTTACCAGATGGGTAGCATTGGGAGTGGGCTTACTTGTCAAATTACATTGACATTATGATTATTATATTGCTCCAATATTATAGTTTAATTCACTGCCTGTAATGTTCTTGTCTTGCAGCTTTTTAAGATCAGCGAAGAAGTAGTGGTCGATGCTACTGATAAAGGAAACATAGCACGTTTGATAAACCATTCAGTGAGTCATTACGTTTAATAGAACTTTGGCTTCTGAAATTTAGCAGAGCTGTTTGCTGTAATACTCCAAAAATAATTATCATTATTTTATGCAGTGCATGCCCAATTGCTATGCTAGGATCATGAGTGTTGGTGATGATGAGAGCCGGATTGTTTTGATAGCTAAGACAAATGTCTCTGCTGGTGAAGAACTAACGTAAATTCCTTTACCTATCTGCAAAAGTTTTCATATCAGTTTGCTGAATTTTGTTTCTCTTGCCAATTTCTCGCTCCATCTATGATCTTGGCAAAGCATTTATGTTGCTCAAGTACTTAATTACCACCCAAGCGGAACATGTAGACGTGTATATGGAGCTAATGGAAAATTTTAGGAATGGATATGTCTTATCTCTTACATAGAAACATATGACGTAATGGTCATTGCCTTCCAAGTACCAACTTTGAGAACCTAAATAGGGGACTAGTTGTAGTGGAAAACAATTGATGCTTTATAATTTACATATTTTTTACTTAAATGATTTCTAAAACCCTCCCTCTTGAATTATGGTCAGAGTTGTATCCGAAGAAAATATTTGATTTCTCAAGCAGTGAACCCTGTAAAAGGGAGCTATATGTATATACATGTATGTACATGTATGTACATACATGTATATACATATATATACATACATGTATATACATATATATACATATACATATATATACATATATATACATATACATATACATATATATACATATATATATATACATACATATATATATATATACATACATATATATATATATATTCTATTCATCTTTTTGGAGAGAAACTGGAAATGCAAAGCTTCCCGGGTATATGTTCTTGATGATGTAGCATCAAGCTTTCAATTTCTTAGCATGTTTTCTTGCTCTTACACGCAAGCTGTTCCATGGATAGTAAATCGTTTTCTAGCATTTGATTCCTTTTGAACTAAATTTGATGTTGTCGATGATAAAATTCAAGTCGGCACTCTTGCTGTGCATAGGGTGCATCACTCTGTCTTTACATCAATATTTCTGAGAATATTGTCATTTAAAATTCTTGTTCAAGACCAAAGGACTACTTGAATATGTTGCTTAGTGGCTTGTGCTTGTGTGGTCGTGCTGGCAAGTTTCCTATTCGATTAATTATGCTGCTTATATGTATCCCCTCTGTCGTCTGTTGGCTTGCAGATATGACTATTTATTTGACCCTGACGAAAGTGACGAATGCAAAGTCCCTTGTCTCTGCGAAGCTCCAAACTGCCGAAAGTTCATGAACTAGGTATGGAATTTTTATACCCATTTTTTTGGAAGAATAGTGTCTCTTTCTTCCTCCCATCAGAGTCAAATCTTTTAGCTTGTATTCAATTCGCCCCCCACTTCCCCCTTTTTTTTTCCCCTAATAAGTTTGATGTTAAAGGTGAATTCGAATAACAGGCCTTACATTCTTTGTAAATCAACTTAGTGCATGCAGTAAGTAGCAGCCACGGTTTCATTCAAGTAATGCAGCATTTCTTTTCGAAAAATGTTGTTCGTGATTAGTCTGTTTGCTTTGCTCCTTGTCCGATGGCTGATGTTTAGGGCAAACAACCAACATTCATTGTGGCGATACTAGCAACATTCGGTGCTCCTTGCATTGCATTACCCAGAGTTGTAATGGGTGGTGTGATGGTTTTGAGTAGCTACAGAAGTTAAACCGGTGACAACTCGTGGGTTTTCTTTCCCTTTTGTTCTTTCAACTACGACTGCAATACAATTCAATGTTAGCCGATTCGATTCGTTGACAAGCAATGTATGATTGTATTCGACTCCACATTCGAACCCATGTTAATGCTTAGTTAGACCACAAATGAAGTATTTGGACTCTATGATACAATCGAATTAGACCACAAATGTTACAAATTCATGATGCAGCCAGCCATGAAGTGTTCGATTTTTTTGTGACATGGATAAATGCAGTAAAAAAGTATCAATTTCATGATCTAGTTAGTTAACTTCGATATCACAGGATGCCCACTCTACATCATTAAATCGTATCATTAATATCCTATATGTATCGAAATGCAACGGAGGGTGAATAATATAGAGAAAATGACATGTGGACATTCAAACATCACATTAATATCATCAACCCAACTCTCCGAGTGAAGACTTTTAAAGTGTGGGCGTATTGTCAACATATGACGTTGGCTATGACATTTGACGGTTTGAATGACTTTTCACGTATTGTCCAGATAATACCTCCACTAGAAAATAACTACAAATTTTCTATCAACTATGAAAGAATGGTCTATTATTATCTAGTATTTCGATAAAATTATCTCCTATAAAAGGGCCGCTCGTTTGAACCCCCTACCATATAACACTCAATACATACTTATATACTCCTCCGACACCGAGTTGGACGTCCGATCAACCCTGTTTATCGAACACTAAGCGGGGAACATCGTTAATGCACGATGCCAACTGTAAGGTTTGATAAGAGTTTGGACGATGTTTCATGTTGGGAAATCATCCGATGTTTTGATGAAACTATCCGCTACGAAATAACTAGCCCCACTAAATGTCCCTCGCTACACGCAGACGCAGGGATTATATATGCTAGTTGAACTTAACATGCAGATGACCTTTTGACAAGAAAATATTTTCTTAAAAATCTCAAGTCTCAGCATCTACCATTTTCTTAAAAATAATATAAGAATAAAAAGACTACCTTGAGATCTGTGCAGCTAGAATCATATTCCATAGCCCCGCAACCTATCAATTTATTTTGCAGACTGCAACACCTCATGTATTTGCCACCTTTTGAATTCTTCTAATTTAAAAAAGGAAAGAGATGTAGCAGAAGTTACCAATTGCTGCCGTCAAAGGTTAATGAATGGATGCTTTCATTAACAACGAATCCACCCGACCTCGAGTGATCTGCAATATTAGAACCCAAGTGTGGAGTAATAAGAAAAAGGATAACAGATTGGTCAATATGATTAAATTTGAAAGCTCACAAAGATTAAATGTATACATACCATTTCTTTGCCAAAGATAATGTGCATATGCCCTGCAAAGACATCCTCCGGACTCCCGTCCCTAATCCATGGTGAATGAATCAAATAAGAAGCTTAAAGAGCATGATATGTTTCCGACAGACAAAGACTGTTGGTCATCAGACGAGTTGCCAAGATGGAAGTACCTGATACTGCTTCAGCTTGCATACGTTTTGGCTAAGTCAATCCAAAACATACAAGGAAAAGAAGATAGAAGCATATATAAAACCCAGTTTTTGGTTGTGGACTCTCATCTCTATAGAACTACAAATGGAACATAACAGGTGCATATATGGCAAGCAACCGATCAAATAAACATGAACTTGAAAATGGCATTAGCAAAGAGATAAAATATCGTTCAGTGTGTATTTTCAGGAACATTATGTATCCGACTTACATTCATCCTGCACTCTTCTGATATAACCTCACAACCTTGAGTACTATTACCATGAACAGTAGGACCACAAGGGAAATCAGATTTTTGATCCTTGGCATCGCCAGGACAATCAGAGTCCTGTACGTCAGTGATGTCTCCTGCATTGATGTGATCAGTGGAGTCAGCATCAGTTTTCTCCAAGGAAGCACAGTTAGCACCACCCAGTACTTTCCGGTTAGCAGAAGCTTGTGGAGACTCCTTTTCTTCAGAATATACAGGTGCCGGTACATGATGTTTCCTGTATGCCTTTCCATTTTGCTGCTGATACAAGAACATAGCCCTCTGTAACCACGAGAACAATAGAACTGATCAATTTTCAGCCACAACAATTTCCATCAGAGTTAATTAATAATCTGGGTCACGCTGACTCTTGTATAGCCTAAAGTACAAGTATTTGGAAAGAACTAAATTCTTATAGGGCTTAAAATGGGTCGAATACAGCCATGGCTATGTGCTGAAACGAAGCCCAAATGTTCAAATATGGTACATGAACACAGGACAATATTATTAACTTCTGACTTGATATTAATACTCTTTTTAGTTATTTCATATGGGATATGTTAATAAAATAAGGATATTAGAAAATTCCTAAATATGTAAGCAAATCTGTTAAACGCAGATACCAAGAGTCTCGTACAAACTGGATGTACCATAGATACAGTTTTGGATTGGACTTAAGGTGGACAAGGATGCCAAGTTTGCATGAATTGGACATGATGCAACTTAACCAAGTCACAGTATTACATATCAATCATATTTGTTGGATAAAGAAAACTTGTAGAAAAGATAAAAAAGAACATGAAAGGACAGGTGCATCACTTATGTATAGAGAATAATCAATCAGGCAACACCTATCATTGAATAAATAGACCTACCAAACAGATGTTGTACCGTGTATATGGTCCTGGATGGGACTTAAGCTGGAGGATGAAAAGTTAACATGAAATGGATATGATGCACCAAAACTTAGTCAAGTCAAAATATTAGAGATCAATCATATTTCCTGGATAAAAAAATTATTTATATATAGAGAAGAAAAGGAAGAGTAGGAAAAGGCTAACATATCTTTTATACATAGAACAATCAATCAGGCAACATCTTTCCTCATATAAATATAGCTAAGTGTAAGACTTGGATATATACTTGAATACTTAGATATCTCAATACTGACAGATTTGAGACTCTGAATTTAAATTTGGAATCCTGGATAGCAAACTTTGGGTATTAGTACGAATATATAATCTCATAACCAGCACCATACACATACACAATGTGCACCCAAGCCAAAGTTGGTACTTAAGAAAAGAGAACAAAAATTCAAGGAGTATCTCTTCTCAAAAGAAGCTAGTGGAGAAGATAATCTTAAGCATTATTTATTTTGTCCATAGCTATCCATACATATCTTCGAATAAATAAAGCAGGAAATTTCATTAAAGCAGCTATACCTTGAAGACAATATCTTTTGCAGATGGAAAGAAAGAGTTCAAGATAGAACTTGCGCTCTTCATTTTCACTATGCTGCCTTCTTTGTTAGTCTGAAACAGAATGCAGATCAACAGTAATAAGCTAATAAAAAAAACCAAATAATCAATTTTATTTTCCTTTTTCTTAGTATGTAGATATTCAATACCTGGATGCTTCTGTAAGTAGTCCAATTGCATGCATCATTAACATGTAACGTTCTCAATTGGGATTTGCACCTTTTGTACAATTCTGAACCTGCAAGAGCTGGCGAGATATCTATTCTTGAAAAGTAATTGACGAAACAGTTGGATATTTTATCTCCTGGCACATTTGAGGGCTCACGTGTCTTCTCAATTACATCCTTTTGGGGAGACTGAACAGCACTCTTGACAGGCAGTGTATCACTTGATTGTTTTGCTCCAGTGCTTCCAGTAGGCAAACATTTTGATTGGGCTAGTTCATCAGTAAGAGAATGTCTCAACAATTCCCTTTCTTTGTTCCACCTATCAGAACCCATTTCCCAACCTCTACTGCTCTTTAGCTGACTATTTTCATCCCATTCTGGCCTCCCATAGGTCTGGGATTCATCCTTAAACATGTCGCTGCTTCCATCCCACATTTGCATGTGAGGATGGGATAATTGATCGACTGGATTGTGCCAACCAAATGGCTGGCAATGACCAGAATACCTCACAGCCTCATCATGCATGTGATAAGAAACCCCACCATGGGTCAAATCAATAGGTGGTCGAACACCAAATAAAGGTGGAGCTGGGAACGGAGACATGGCTGGATGAAATACAGGAGGTGGACCATGTTGTAATGGAACAAAACCATTTGTAACTGGAAAGGGCCAAGTTGGGGCACCCTTCCATGCGTTTCCATGCCCTCTTATGAATCCAAGATCATCCATCCTTTTATAACGATTAGAAGATTTGCGGTCGGTACTCCGAGCTCTCTCATCATCTTGATATGGGTCCAAGACTGCTGGATAGTCAACCCCAGACCTCACAGGCAATGGAGAGGGAAGGTGGTTAAATGAACAGTCAGAAACATAATCACTTCGATTAATAGATGATGAACCAAGGGTTGACTCCCTAACACAGACATCAGCAGGAGATATGTCATTTATGATTGGCTTTTCCAAAGCCGACTCTCCTCTGTCTCCATCTTTGGAGCTACTACTCCTCTGCCCAATTTCAATATCAACGCATTGCCTGGCAAATCTCTCATACTTCAAAGGAG
Source organism: Musa acuminata AAA Group (assembly GCF_036884655.1). Taxonomy (NCBI): domain Eukaryota; kingdom Viridiplantae; phylum Streptophyta; class Magnoliopsida; order Zingiberales; family Musaceae; genus Musa; species Musa acuminata. The sequence continues at coordinate 48,421,073 of NC_088334.1, read as the reverse complement.
ATCTTTCTGAAAACCGACGATTAATAATAGCTGAAGAAGATCTTCCCTTCAACTGATTTGGTGACGTATGGACATCTGATCTCGGAGTCCTATTGCACTTTGAAGAAGCAGCAGCTTCTGCAAAAAGTTCACCAGAATGGATGTCATCCTTTAGGGTTTGCTTCCCTGATCTAGTAGCAGAAATTTTGTCACGAAGTCCAGAAGAAATGGAAGTATCTCCTTTAGAAGCTGCATTAGGGTAAAGTCTATCTTCAAGAGCTGACTCACTATGTGCAGATTCTGCAATCTTTGAGATATTCCTGAAAACAAAGCCAGATCATTAACACAGGATACTAGAGATTTTCATGGAAATCTAAAGGAGAACACACCAGGCTAGTCTGGCTTTATTGCCCTCATATGCCCTTAAGCCCAAAAGGCCCAAGTAGGATAAGCCCAAGTCCTGCCAGGAACTGAGCCTTATTTTCTATGGTAAATCATGCAGAGGCTGCTCTTGAACTAACGTTTCATGCTTGGTTCAGGTTGGAAAAGGTGTAGGCCAAGGTCTGACTCAGCAGGTACAGGCACATTAACTATTAATCATTAACTACCAGGAAACTCGTAATCAGGATAGCAACCACCAGATTACCATATATCACCTGATCATAGCTATTATAAGGAGCAGATAAACATCAAGAATACGCTGTAATGTCCGAACTATTAGATGTCAACTACATGTATCTATTCCCAAATAGAAAAGATAAAATGCAAGAAAAAACATTATAGAAAAGATATATGCTTGACTATTACAATATGGTAGCTGCATGTATCTCCAGAGGTATTAGCTTGTCTAGACAAGTTCGAAATAAGATTAACTGTGAGATAGTACCATGAAGTTGATCTCTTTTTTTTTTTTTTAACGAAACAAGAACTTGCAAAACAAAACATCTCGCTGATAGTACCTACAACTTAGACAAGTACAGCTCAAACATATTGACAATCTTTAATTTCAAATGCATAACTCCAAATCCCTCGTGTGCTACATAGTTACAAATGACTTTGCATGACAAATTCTAAAGGTTAAAATTTTATGATATGTTATACTGACTATTTTTGTTAGTTTCACCAATTATTATTTAAATAAACTATCCAGAAAAGGTTGTGCAATGACAGAGCCAATTGTCCATGATTACTATGTTTCAAAAGAATAACTGAAGTGGCAATGTAGAGATCAGGAAACAAAAAGCACCTGTTAAGATCTTTAGCAGCACATGTGCTTGAGCTAATGGAGCTTTTCAGTCGGTGATTTCTTGGACTTGAATTAGTCTTCTCTGGTTGCTGAATCTCTGACCTAGGTTTATCAGAATGTGAACCAGTTTGACTGGTAATCGATGCATTTTTCTGAAAAACTTCACGTTGTTCCTTTGCACCTCTGGGTTCTAGGTCACTGTGATCCTTTTCATCAGAATATCTATTTCTTCCCCTGTTATCTTTGAGCTTGGTTTCATGGCCATCAACATAGGAAGTCGCATCATGATCAGTATCCTGAAGTTTAATTCTTTTATGATGACTCTCCAGAGGTTTGTTTTCATCTCTAAGGTTCCATTTGTCAGATCTATTGCTGGTGTGGTCTTTATCTGGACACTCATCATGGTACTTGTCATCACGATGCTTCTGATCCCTGTCATCATCATCCCTGTATTTGCCTCTGTACTTAGCATCTTCATGCCTTTCATCTTTATAGCTTCTATTTTTACTACGATCATCCATAGAATACAATCTCCTATCATCCGCATGTCCACTATCATCCAACCATTTCTCTCTGTCTTCAAAGTCATCTCTTCTCCCTAGGTGTTTCTCAGGCTCCTCTGTCTCAGCACTGCGAAAGATATATTGTTCTTGCCTTTCTGTCACCATATGGGTAAAAGATTAAAAATAAACAAATTAATGAATTCAGCAAAGCATAGTAGAAACCACCAGTAAAGCAAGCATACGATACACAAATAGTATAACAAACAAATGGTACATATGATAAGATAGTAAAAATATGACACATGATAAACAAAATCAGAATGTCCAGAATGTATTCTAAAAAGTTATAAAGATTTAGATGAACTAAGATTTGGAACTTTAAATGAACGAAAACCTGAAAACTGTATGGATTTGCATGACTATCCAATAAGTAAATGATTAAACTTCAACTTTAGTCTACTTGATGACATGATTCAAACTTTACGAAAAATACAGCCTTTCAACCTCCATATGATCAAAGAGAGCAACCAATCTAAAAGTAGTTGTCTTTAAATCTCTTAAAAGGATTGGACGTATCATCCACCAGCATTACAGGCCACAAACCAAAGTATTATAAACGGTAGTACCAAAGCCTATTTGGTTGACAATTAACCACTTGCACTTCCCCCGTCTTCCCGGCCTACATACAGGTGCTAAAGTGGTACCTTTCAGGAAGGGGTTTTGGCTAGTTCTACAGAATTATCCTGAACATCACTAGAATGAGATAAATAATCATCTATGTACTTATAAGAGTCTAAATGAGATGGCATAACTTGCAACAAAAAGTACAAATATATAAGAACTTCACTATTCACTGTATACTCCGGAATGTTGTCCATTGCAACTACATAACACATCTCATGACCAACTTCACTATGCAATCATGCAAATCATTTCAATTCCATGTGACACACCGCCAAGAAAATTTTCTATCTAGCCAACAGTGATGAAATAGAAGTCTGAAACTAGTCAGCAATGTGAAACCATGAAGATTAAGCTTTGTTTAAAACCATCCAACAGACCTCAAACACTTGTACGCCTTCCCCATGCCGATAAGCCAATCCAAAAATCTTCAAAGATGAAATACCTTATTTTGTTACATATTGCATATCGAGCAAGTAGTGGAAGAATAAAGACAACCAAAATGTGGTAGTTCATAAACGAAATACTAAGTTCCAAACTAGTTCATTAATGTTGGAAAAGCATTGTAGGATTACAATGTTGAAACACCACTAATCGAGGTAGTTTTCCCTAGAATTTGTCCTTCCCAATAAAATAAACTAATATACTTTGTTTACATATTAGCTCCAATGCATAGTCTTAAATAAGCTCATTAATGTGATTCTCAAGGCTTTTGTACCAGTATAAAGTGCAAAAATGCCACAATGTACACAACAGTTTATCATTAAAACTTCTTGAAAACAAAAAACCTACCAATCAAGATAATAGATAATGCATCTCACCATTCAAACCAAAACATTTCAACTCCAAACTCGTAATATTACAAACTCCACATTGTCCTCCCAACCCATTTTGGAATCAATTCCTGATGTTTACAGATTATGTGAATTGTCTCTCTGTCCAAAACCGAAAGTCAGGCCAAGATAATTTCCAAACCAGAAGTAAAGAACTTCCACCAACCTAATACTTGACATCCACCCACCTAAATCTTAGGAAACTACTTTTTCTGTATTCTAAGATACTTTTCTAGAATCAAAGTTTCATATTCTTATGATAGACAACCAATTATTTTCCCATGGCCAATTCGACTCTAGACTGTACAGGCTCTAATTTTTAACATATTATCATATTATTATGATAGACCACAAATTGTTTTCATATTTTTATGACACTTCCTCCTCCAGTTCGCCTATAATGTGGAACAAATCAAAAACCCTAAAAATAGACCATTCAGATGACTCAAATCTAAACAAGAAACCCATCCACAAAATCAAAGATACCCCTTCTTACCAGTCATATAAAATCTCCCAAGAATATGATCATATCATGACATGTGATATTTGCCTTTCCGTCTTTCTTCTTCTGTATCCTCCACTATAACCTGGATGTACCCCTAGTAAACTCTATCATTCCAACAAGTTCTTATTGGGATCCTCATTTTGCTCTGGTCAAATTTCTTCTGTCCTCTTATAGTAGAAGTTGTCATAGAAACATTTGAAATTTTCTTCAGAAATTACCACAAACAAGCTTTTATGGTAAAAAGCCATAAATGCTCTTATCGTAGAAAGCATTTATGGTTGCAGAAGCTCAAGAAACATGATCTATTGCAGTAACCATTTTTTCTCATCCATCAATGACCCAAGCTACTCAGACCACAGTCATGTTGCCAAGCAAGAATTGATGCATAAAACTTTTCTACTTGCTCAACCATTTTATGCAGAACTAAGCTTGACACAGTTTAAACAATACCATCTTTTGGTCGCAGCTGTGAAACAACATGTTTTTAATGGATAAGCCAATTTCATTGATGCCATAAGGAATAGCCTAATAAGAAAGCTCAAGTACTAACATGTTATGGTTACCTTACCATTATTTGTTGTATACTTCTTTGAAGTGAGTTCTTCTGTGCTGCCACCAGACTTAGGACCATTTTTTCTACTATGATTATCATCATACTTGTCATGCCTGGAATCTTGGACCTCCCTGTCCTTGATGGTGTTCTTCTCTATCCTGTTCCTGGCCCTTCCATCCTTATACTGACTACTGCTCTCCCTCCGATCTGCACCTCTTTCAGACTTGTGCTTGGCCGAATCATTCTTCCCACCAGAATTCTCATCTCTTTCATTTAAACCATCATGCCTTCTGCTAGACCTGACCTTGGAATCAGCAGTCAAAAACTTAGACCTTGAACTCTTATCCAACTCCACGGGCCCAAATTCCTCACACTTCGACCTCTTGTGGTCACACTCCTCACCGCCATTCCATCGATCAGCAACTGCCACCTCCTCTGCCTTTTCTTTCCGCTTCTTCCCATGCTCCCCAGAGGCATCCCCATTGCTAGTGACCACCAGCTCTTTCCCGGCATGTTCGTGCGAGGATTTCCGCTTCTCCGGCTCCGGATCTCTGGAAACCCTAGCACCAGAGCTCGCTGTCGGTTCCTCCTCCCTGATCCTCCTCTCCCGCGGACTCCCGTCCTCCTCGGAATCGGACAGATCTCTCGAGTGCTTGTGCAACCGGTGAGATCTATGCCGTGAGCTCCGCGGCATCTTCCCCGTCGAAACCCTAATTCCAATTATTTTCCGCTCAAGCGATCGGAACCCGCCGACGAGCAAACAAACTCCTTCAAAAAAAGCGCATTCCGCTAGATCACTCCGAGGACCGATCAGTCTCCGAGGAATCCCAAGTCTGGCGGGGCTACGGATCGAATGTCTCGGCAAGATCGAATAAGAAGAAATCGCCAATCCGCTCCAAGGAAGGGGAGTGTATCAATGAGGGAAATAAGAAGGAGAAGACAAGGAAGAGAAGGAGGAGGAGGGGGAGGAGAAGGAGGAGGCGGCCGTGGAGCGAGGAGCGACCGGGGAAGTCGAAGGCAGGAGGCTGGCAACAGGACTCTCACGGATAACTTGAGTTAAATGGACAAAACTGCCCTCTGCGCTCGTGCGGCCTTCGAGTCGCTTCCGGGTGGTAACAACAACGAATTAGGGGTGAAGTGGGGATTTCGGACATTTAAGAGGACTCTCCAGTAGGTCGAAAGAGACCCTTTTCCACTCGAGGTAAACAACCGTCACAGGATAATTAACTAACACCATGTTTTAAAACCCGCAGTGCTACCTGTAAAGTGATTGGAGAAACATAACGGGTCCCGCGAACACCTGCCTGTGAACTTACCGTGCCCTTCGGAGTAGGTGAGTACAGTAAGAATCTTAGGATTTCAAAGCGGAGGGAGAAGAGAGACCGAGTGTACGTGCACTAATCTTGACGACACGATGCGATAATTTTATTCCTTTGTAGCTGGACCGAGGTTAATAAATATATTCAAAATAAATTAGTATTTTTATATCATATTAAAATATAAAGAATATTGGACGCTTTATTTGAAAAAAAATCTTTTTTAAAATTTTTCCGAAAGGTATCATAGTTTTTAATTTTCCCATTTAGTATTTTTTTCTTTAATATCTTAAATTCCTAATCGTTGTCACATTTTCTTTCGGACTTGTACCGTGAATTGTCATGGTAGTTTTCATCCTACGAAGTCTTGTCATGTCATCCTCCTTCCGCTCTTCACTTTATCATCTATTTTTTCTTATTTCTTCTCCAATATCTTTCCTTCATCCTCACAATAGCATTCTCTTCTTTGATCTTACCTTCTCTATCGTTTTTCTCCACCTCCACTCTCAACGACATGCTTTGGAAGGAAGATATCGATGAAAAAAATTTTCTATGGAATATGACAAGTCAAGTGATATGAACACGGAAAAGAGAACGAAAGTAAGTGAGTCTAGTTAGGTGATGAGAGCATACAGAGCAACATGAAGACGAAAAGGGTTGAGGGTGGAGGCACAGAAAAGTATGAGGTGGAAATATGAAGGGGCAATGGGCTAGAAGTAATGATCGACAATGCTGACCTGAAAAAGGAGATGACGATGACAAGGGGCATTTAGGATATTTGATTAAAAAAATCAAATGAGAAAAATTAAAAAATAAGGCTTTTTTAAGAAAAAAATCCAAAAATATTATAAAAATAATTTGTATAATATAGTGAAAGAAAGTGATGAGAGAGTAACAAATATGATGAATTTTTTTTTATCTTTATAATAAAAAAAAATATTAGTGACAATCCAGTAGTTACCGATGTAAAAGGTACAAATGTATCAAATATGAAAGGTATTTTTTGGTGTCAAAGAGGTTTAATGGTGTCATAATCGAGTAATGAATTAATATAACTTTTCATATCTATAATAAAAAAAAAATCTTAATAGATCTTAAATTTGCGGTTCTATGTACTAATCAAATAGCTAATACAAGATAGCTCTTAAATATCATGAAGTGAGCATGATGGCAATTTCTTGAGTGACTCAACATTTGCCATCTGATTCTATCAAATTTCTAAGAGACCGATGGATTTAATTTTGCCATAGAAGAATTATCATCATAAATCATAATCTACCATTGGCTTTCCAAAGTAAGTGCAGACAAAAAAAAAAATGAATGTTTTCTTTCATGATCAGATCAAACAAAATAATCTTTTTCCTATTAGATTGTTTTTCTTTCATGATTCAATGATTCAATCAATAAAATAATCCTTTCTTGTCACATATTACCTGGTGAGATGTGCTCAACTTTGCTGGTTATGGAGGTGTCAGAACAAATATTCTTGAATTCTCACTGAAAAAGAAATTTATAGCAATCATGGAAAGTGTAGTAAGCTAGCTGAAATCTTATGCATGAGAGTATCACAACAAAATAAAGGCACAAAAGAACAATCTTGATCATGAAGATGAAGCAGCAAAGACTAGTGCACATAGAATTCTCCATTTACTCTGTTACAGATACAAGGTTCAGCAACCTATGAACCCTCACCATCTTCCTGCAGTAGCTAATGGAGCTTGTTCCAGGTTAACCAGCCCAACCCACAGGTAGTTCTTCTAGGTTTCAGCCTGTATAAGAGCAGCTGCATTGATACTCTTTGTATTGATGCAGACAAGAACACTTGTGTCAGATCTCTTCCCAATTTGTTGCTTCCAGTGCACTTTATGCAATGATCAGTGCATTAAATATCTTTCCCTTCATTTCTTTTATTTTGGATGGATTCTTGGGGTTCTCAACTAGCCAACAAAAACAATGAGGATGAAAGAGAGATGGGAGAGAGAGAGAGAGAGGGCCATTTGTTTATAGCATCACAAGGCAAAAGGAATGACCATTTGAGAAGGGAAGGAGTTGATGGGCTCTCCAATCACCTCAATGACCACTTGGGTATGCTATCTTAAATCGAACCTTTATGTAGTTCTACACCAAAGTCAACTCATCATCCATGAGATTTTGATTGGGTTCCAGAGCTAGAAAAGGAGATGACTTTTAGTAAACTGTGATTCTGTAGTGAAAATGTTTATTTTCTGATGATGATGAGCACATCTTTAGAAACATTCATTGGTGTTCTCACAGATGAGAAGCAATTCTGAATTCTTAGGACCTGCGCACAGATTACTACCATGCAGCTATAATAAAGATATGCTGCTGCATCTTGCATTGTGGTAGTTCTTCTCCTAAGCTGAGAGAGTGCTCTAATTGAAGTTGTGGAGACGATGAATAGATGCAGCTGCAACTATATCTCCTGAGATCTAAAGCTTTGGGTTAAACAAAGCCTAATAACTCTAGAAGAAGCCCAAGAACTAATTAGCTTTAGACTAAAAAGAAATATCCTTACCTGAGAATGCACTTCTTTTTGAAGGTATGCCAAAAGATATAGACCTCTACGCCATCAATTGAAATCATATATTTGAAGCTTGATATAGATATCGAAAGAGACTCACCGATATAACTCATAGGAAGAATTTGTTACCCAAAGGAACTCAAATTTGCTTCGACTGTCAAAATATGATACATTTTGTAGCAGTTGCAATGGATCCTTGTGTGGATTTCCAAACCCATATTTAAGCACAAAGATGGTCAAACTGATGCAAAAATCATCTAAATAAGTCTGTTTTCTGTCAATTTTACATTTTTTATAAGAGATTGAGCTCATCTCTCCAATTCTGCTTGGCACATCTGATGGCTGAGGCAGAACAACACAATCTGGATTCATAAAGTATGAATGTTTCGGCAGAATCATATTGAAGTCTCCACCCTCTTAAAGATTGATGCAGGTTGACTAAAGGCCAATTGCAGCTAATTAATCCTTAACTGAGATCCCAAGACATTCCCTCAGATTAAATATTGCATGCCTCCTCGATGAGGCTAATCGACAGCGTGATGAGACATAAAAGAAGGCTTTATGTTTGTTAGCTTTGAATTGTCTTCCATTTTTTTTCTGTTGGCATTGGTCTCAGCACTAGATATCATTGTAGAAAGATAAGTTCTAGACACTTATATTAGATTCATGTTTGTTGTTTTGTCATGAATCTGAGGCTTGACTTTGGAGTTTTCCGAGGCAAGAGAATGGTGGTTTGTGTTCGGCTCAGGAATAAGAGGAGCATGGGAAGATGGCAATTACCTCACGCATTTCATGTTATTCAAAGATCATGGATGTCATGTTGGTTGAGGAAAGACTTGGATCTTACAATCCACAACTTCACAAAGATGAAAGATTCCATGTCTATCTACATTTGTTTGCATTATGTGTTGCCAAATTGTGTTTGAAAAGTTCAACTGTATGTGCCAAGTCAAAACAATTTGATCATAACAAAGTAAGAATATCCATCTACATTCAGAATGTAGAATCCATCTCAGGTATATATTATTGTTATATTAGAAAAATGCATGGTGGATGAAAGCAACATTTGCTTTCATGAATCTTCAGAGTTGCAAGTGGATCTCTATTAAAGAGGTACTTCTTATGGTTCATATAGATCATGGAATAAAGTCTAGCAGGAAATAGGAAATGAAATGTGGCTTGAACAAATATCTTCAAGGGCAATCATGTAACCAAAAAGATAATTACTTATAAGGAGTTTTATTTCCTATGGACTAAACCTCAAGCTATTTTCCATGGCTTCTTGTAGGAATGGCTGAGCTGATGCTAGTGTTATAACAAAGAGAGAAGATCAATAGTTCTTGATCACTGGATTGGTCTCTTACAATTATTGCATGATTTATTTTTCCAGATGAAACAGAGTGGAGAATCATCATCAATTTTGGTACAAGAGAATGAATCTGCAAATCTTCTATGCAACTACTTATATCAAAGAATCCCACCCAATAGCCTCTCTCCTAAAGTTGATCACTGGAAGCTTGTTAATTTCCTGTCAGAAAAGAAGAGATAAACTCATTGATTCTGCTGCTATACTGAAACAAGATAGGGGAATGTGTGGCTGTCAGGCTGACTGATATTTGTCTTGGAAAGTAGCATGTAAGATATTAGCTCTTTATTTGTCTATGCCCATACCTTGTATTATCTATTCCAAGAAATGGATCATTCATGCCTTTATTTAAGGGAAGTCAAACTCCTCCATGCTTCTCAGATAAGTTTCATGTCCACTGACCACCCATATGAAGCTGTAGCTTGCTTGCTAGACTTGGCTACAAATCAGTTTTGCATATGCTTTCATTATCCAGTGCAAATGTCCTCCTCTTTTCTCACTAGCAAGTTCATGCTGCCATAGGTAAGAACAGCCATCACATTAATGCATTTAAGACCTGAATTGACTTCCTATACATTAAAAGCAAAGCATCAAAAGTGTTGATTAGTTGTATTAGATTATACCCTGCATTTTACACCGGACATTATATTTATATATCTTGCTTGAAATCTACATTTAGTGGGAGGCTGTAAGTTTGTAGATAACAGAGAGCATTAAGGAGCTTTCATTCTTGCAAGCTTTTCGTGCACAGTTTTACCTGAACATGCTTCACAGTGGGGAATTCCTTCAGGTGAAGAGTACTCTTTGAACTAAATTATATTCATCTACTGGTGTTTACATGTATGGTATGATCTAAACAACTCTTTCAGCTGATATGTATTGATTGCTGCTTTCTTGAAAGCAGTGAAACCTGATTTAGCAGGTGTTGTTGCTGGTTAGATATATGCATGCTTCAAACAGCAAGTTGTGTCCATTAAATAAGAAGATAGTCTTACAACAATGCAAGTTGTGTCCATTAAATAAGAAGATAGTCTTACAACAATGGTTTCTGCTACTAAAAAGGGAGTCAAAATGTGTTACGCAATGCACAGGAATTGCATAGGAAGTTTCCAGCACACAGAAATTGGAACCTTGAGTTTGATATGCCAACCTGATGATCTGAGTCTTGGTAGAAAAGAAAGGATTCTCTCTCTCACACACACACAAGTGAGAGAGATCATGTCAGAAATTGATTTTCCTTCCCCATGTGACAATCAATGCAGGATGATTTCTGTGATATTATTCTTCTCCAGATATGTGTGATAAAATGGGCAGTTTTTGTGTAACTTTTTCAAAGTGCAAAGTTTCATGCTCTGTCAGAAAGTGCAAATACTGTAATACTTCTGAACATGGCTGCATCCAAAGAATTTAGAAGGAATCCATTCAAAATGAAAGGAAAAGAAAAAAAATATGATTTTTAAGGGGATAAAGAGAACCGTATCAACCAATTACTTTTAACTTTTTACAGGAATCCAAACAGAAAACTTTTTCCATGATGATGAAGACTAACCACTTAGAATCTGATTGATGAATTATAAGAAATGTTACCTGGAGAAGTAAATGATTGAGAACAATTTGTGTTTGTTAGGAACATAAAGATATGGAATTTTCATGGCACCCTATGAGTTGATATTTAGATGTTTGGGAGCTGCTGCAGAAGCAAAAGGGTGGCCATGGAAAACCTAATACAGCTATGAAATCCCACAACTTTCTAGAGATGGTATTTAGAGATCATTTTACAGTAGACATTTAGAGGTTTAGAAGCTCATGCAGAAGTAGAAGTCTGATCATGGAAAAGCTCATACAAATATGAACTTGTATTGATAGTTAGAGTTTAGAAGCTCTTGCAGAAGTAAAAGAGTGGCTATTGGAAACCTCATATAAATATGAATTGTGCAGAAGCTGTTGCAGGAAGGAAAGACTGTCATCTGCATTGAGATCAGACAAGAGCTAAAGAATTCAGATACAGCAATAGGAAGGTGTGCAAGGAACTCCTACCTATGTCAACACCATCTAACAAAGCCTGTTGGTGTTGTGTCCAAAGATGGTTTTCAGCAAGGTTTGATGGAATCAGCTGGGATGTCCCCATCTCAAGCATCCTGAGGTCAAAAGCTACAAGCTCATAAAGGATCTGTACTCTTGAACACTGAATCTTGTTTTCCTTCTCACTTTATGGATTTGCTAGATCCAATGGTGCAAAGGTACCCTAAAAAAACCATTCTTTATAAGGAGATAAAACAATGCATGCAACTCAATTCCTAGCATTATTAAAGTACATAGGGATCTCATGCTTTATTGACTTGGTGAATTTTTTTAAGAGAAATGGATTTGATGAAAAATAACTTGAAAAAAAACAATAAAGATTAAGTGGTGTTATTATCTTAATACCATTGACCGTTGATCGGCATGACTTGGTTCTAGCCCGAAAGTGCAAGCTCGTCCTGATAACTCACGTGACGACTATGTGAGATCGTTGGAGTCAAAAAGGATTCGACCAAAACAATCCTGAGGTGACGATTGAGTATCCCAGATTGCTCTCGAATTGGTCCAAGGTGAGTCATAGTCTTTTCGAAGTCTTAGAGATGAGTTGAGGTATGCTTTGGTTTCTTTAGAAACCCTACACAAGCAGTTATCTATCTGTGTTGGAAGGATTTCTCGACCTAATCTCTCTGATGGCAAATTAAGTCTCACGGGAGTGTGAACAATAGAAATCTTTTAGTCCGATGCAACCCACATTGATTGAGTAGGCTCTTAACATCGTAGGCTTACAAATGAATAATAGCCTAGTGACCCCATAGGCTAAGTGAATGATAAAAGATAAGATTTATATATAATTTAATATTATTAATTCCACTGATATGAAATAGATAGGAATTAACATAATGAAAATGTCAAGTGACTAATCTATCCTCAGTTGTCATCATTGAAATTTCTCAATCACTATCTTAAATTTTTTTTAATTTAATAATTATTTGGATGATAGTAACTTGGATACCATCTCCACAAGATTTTTTTTAAATATAATATATCTTCGACTCGTAAAGAACAATAATACTTGGGCACTCCAATCTTTTACGAAACTAAAGGAGTAATGATGATTAAATATTAAATTTTAATAAGAAAGGTAAGTTAAAAATTACAAATTAAATGATTATGCTATCTATCATGAGCTGAAATCATATCAAAAACAAAAAGTCAAATGTATAGCAAACCAAGGCTTATTTGTATGACATTATACGGAGATATGGACTAGGATACTCATACTTCTTTTTGGTATGCTCGATACAAGGTCTATTTTGACAAGATTTATCGGATAATTATTTATTAATTTTTAGATTTTTAAGTTTCTTTTGTCTTGATACATATAGACGTATCAACACACTATGTTATATCGATCTATAAGGACATGTAGTACGTCTTATCAATCAACTCAAGTATTTAGACATAATGACAATGATTGTTATCTTTTAAAAAATAGTATTAAGAGTACTAACAGTATCTATAACTTTCAAATGGTAACAAAGAAATTATTATTTTTATATCTTGTGTTAAGTGGATTTATAATTTTCACAAACACTGGTTAAGGTTAAAAATCTGATTTGATGTATTTTTATGATTCTCTTATCAAAAATTTGAGAGTTCAAAATCTTATCCGATATATTTTTTTTTTTATCTTTTAAAAAATATTTTTATATCTTAAAAAAATTACTGTTGGCCATCCAAAGCTATTGGCTTTAGAAAACATATGTGGCCTCCCACAATAATAATAATAATAAAATTAATAATAACAACAACAATAACAATAATAATAATAATAAAATTAATTTTAAAATTATATCATTTTAAAGTTTCGAAAGGGCATATTTGCTCATCCAAACTTTAATCTTCATATATATCCCTCAGAATATTTAAATCCTTCATATATACTATTGGTTAAAGTCCATTAGATAAATTCAAGTTAAATACTATTAATCATAATTATTACTAAGTTTGAAGGTATTAATATTTTAATTTAAGGTTCTATATGCTAAATTTGAATACAAGAGGCATAAATTACAAAAATCACTAACTTTGAAGTGATATAATTATGATTTCATCTTATAAATAATAATAATAATAATAATAATTACCAAAGAATCATAACCAAAACGTCACGAACATACTAATCAGCATATTTAGTGGTTGATCATCCACCATCAATATTGATAATTGACTCTATTTGCCTCACTTTGTGCAATATGTCCTCATTGTTGCTAGGAATAGAAAAGTCAACCTCGATAACAACATCAAAGATATCAATATACGAAAGTCAACGTGTCATGATGGAACAAGACATTACTCTTATTCTTTCTTCTATCTCGATTCGTCTCCCCGCACCAAGATTTATAGAAAGAAGGTGGATTGGAAGACGAAGGTAGGGAGTAATTCTTGATCAAATATAATTAAAATGTAAAAAGGAGTACTAATATTAAATTAAGGAGGATGTTATTGTCTTCGATGGTAGCAATGGTCAACCCACAAGAAGCAAATCGGGGATTTTCCTCATAAGTTTAATTAGGAGGACAAAGAGGATTCAATAGCTTTATTTAATTTCATGATATTTTTATTCATTCTAAAACCACAAACGAGAGAGAGAGAGAGAGAGAGAGAGATTAATTGGATAGGCATCTTTGTGATTCTTATAGCCGTACTCATATCATCACTTCGGTTGATGATTCGATGGATTTGGGGTTTAATTATCATAATTATGTGGATAAACCACATAATCCCAGAGGTAATATTTAACAATATGTTTTTTCGGCACCGTAAAAGATACCGGCCAAGATACCCAAACGATCCTGACCGTCGATGTCAGGCCATGTCATCCATGATAGCCGCTTCCGTTTGGTGGGTGTCTCAGGAGAGCGTGGCGGATCACGGAGATTAATTATTTGGGATTTTGGTTCTTGGTACGGCCGCCCGCGGAGACTCGGAGGCGAACCGTTTCGCGTCCGAAGTCGTAAATCACGTCGTGGATAACGACGTGGTGGCGTTAGAATCGTCCACGCCACCACGTTCCCCCTCGCGCGTGCCCCACCCGCTCTCGCCGAGTCTTATCCAACGGCGGGCGAACTGCGGCGGGCACATAGGGATCATGGATTGTACGGATTCAGATAAAAGCATGGCTGGAGCGGATCCCAAAGCTTCGAAAATTAAAGGGCAGAGGGAGAGGGAGTATGGCCGGCCCCGCAGCCAACTCCTCTATAAATCCGTCTCTCTATCGGCGGAGGGAAGCACGAAACAATAGCGATAGGAGAGAGAAACAGCGAGAGAAGCGGCGGAGTGCGGCGTTTTTCTCTGGGTGGAGGATCTTTTGGAATCTCTAGCTTGCGTTTGGCAGTTGCCGGGAATCGAAGATCTTTTGCTTCTTCCTAGCTTTTATCGATATAGAGGTAAAAAGCAGGGGAAAAATCTTGTTTTTGATATGGGTAAGAAGAGATCGGCGGGTTTAGATTGTTAGAATAGTTACTGATGTTGTTATTTATCCATTAGAAACCGCCAGTGTCTCTGTTTCAATCTCAGGTGCTCGTTCTGCACGATACTTTTGCTTGCCACTTTTGACATGCATCATCTTGTGGATGCTCACGGTCTCGGTTTTTTCCTGTTCTACACAGCGAACCCGTCCCACGAAGAACGCGTCGTCCTGAACGGCTCTTTGATCGACTCTTTCTCCGGAGTTTCTTTGTTCGATACTTCATAAATCTACTTCCTTTTACCTGAAACCTGGTTGAGAGTTTCAGCAAGCTCGTAAAGATCTAAACTTTGTTCCAAAACCTCAAAGAATGAGTGGTCTTTCGCCTATGGCCTCCGCTGACCCGTGCTCGGCTTTAAAGCTTGGCGCAGGGACGTTGGCGCCTTCTTGCGTTGCGCACTACAAGAGGAACGACCGCCGTGGAAGCAGGGCCGTGTGGTTCTCTGCCTTGCGACGATCTCATACTGTCCCCTCGGAGAGCCGTTTTCTTGGTATACAAAGAAACCATCCACGGCGCACCGACGACCTCACACGTTGTTTGATGCCGAAGCGGAACGTCGTTGCCACCTCTCGATCTCCGTCAACGTCCATGTCAGAGTTGCCAGAGAAGCCCATGGGTCTTTATGATCCCTCCTTCGAGAAAGACTCTTGTGGTGTCGGATTTATTGCTGAGCTATCCGGCGAATATAGCCATAAAACAGTAAGCTTTTGTTTCCCCTGATCAAGAGTAATCAAGAGTATGTTCTTGACCTTGAAATCGTTGCATTCCAAGAGCATTGCTGAACATATGGAGAATTTGCAGGTTGACAATGCACTGCAGATGCTGGAGAGGATGGCGCACCGTGGTGCTTGTGGCTGTGAGGCTAACACTGGCGATGGGGCTGGCATCCTTGTAGCTCTTCCGCACGAGTTCCTCAACGAGGCATGTGTATTATTTGTTTTCAATGAGGCACGCATTTTGAATTTTTAAGGGGCCTTTGTTCTTGTAAGAAATATTTTTCCCCTGTTCTAAGCGTTTGTCATATCTTTTATTGGCGTGTTCATTTGTGGTGTTGTCAATTGGTGATTGTTCTTCTTAGGGCATTATTAACTATGAATTTTTGGTATTTTCTACATATTTTTTTTTCTCTTTCAGGTAACCAAAGATTTGGGGTTTGAACTGCCACCACCCAGTAAGTATGCTGTTGGCATGTTCTTCATGCCAACTGATGATAGCCGCAGGGAGAAAAGCAAAGCTGCATTCGTGGAGGTAATTTTCCATTATGAATAATTACACTTGAGATCTACCAGGATCTGTAGCTAAACTTCTGGAGATTTTATATTTCTCTTTTAAAAGGAACTGCAGATTCTCTTTGTTCATTGTTCAGTGTATACAGGCGTGTCTGTTGAGTAAGTTGATAGTTGTGTTTTACATTTATTGTCTATAAAAAATATTATCTTGGATGTGTTGTATAATTTATTTTTGCAACTTTCAAAGAACAATTTGCATGTTTTTAACATTATGCATTTTTTAAAAGAATATGATAAGATATTTACATCTTGTGCTACAATGTTTGTTTGAAATTAGGGTCCTGCTACATGTGCTGAAAGACATGATTAAATTTGAGGAAGTCTAGCTTCTGTTTCTTACACTAAATTTCCTTTTAACAAAGTGAATGTTTCTTTTTTGAAAGGTATTTTTTTTTATCCTTTTTGAAGTGATCAGGTCTGATCTCAACCAAGAAATTCATTTGTAATCTCTTTTGTCTAGATAATCTCAAACTTTTGTTATGATGCTGTTCTTGATGAGCTATTTTCACTTATGCTATAGTATACCTTTCTATTTTTTTTTCTTTTAAAAAATTTCTGCCATATTTGGGAGTTTTTCTTTTCTTGTGATTCTTAATACATCCTAGAGCAATTCAGAGTACTATGAAGAACTGTCTGGTACTTTATGCTACTTTAGGTTGCAGAATCCTTGGGGCATGTTATTCTTGGCTGGCGTCCGGTACCAACAAATAATACGGAGCTTGGTGAGTCTGCTCGACGGACAGAGCCAATCATTGAGCAAGTTTTTCTTACTCCAAGTGCACAATCCAATGCTGATTTTGAGCAACAGGTCCTTCGTTGATTTTTTTTTTTCTTGAACACAGAGAAACTCATTAAAACTTGATAGAAACTTCTAACTTCTAAAGGTTCTGTTTGATTTTTATCTTGGGTATATGCAGATGTATATATTAAGGAGATTCTCAATGGTTGCTGTTCGAGCTGCTTTGAATCTGAAGCGTGGTGCAGCGAAGGAATTCTATATATGCTCATTGTCTTCGAGGTGATATTTTAACCCCCTTTTGCCCTTGCATAAAGAAGAGGAAATTTTTGTTGTTTTGAGTTAGAAGATATGATTAGGGAAGAATGGGTTATTAAGTAGCTTGTTTCTGTGTAGATGTGATGGCAGTTTTGTTTCCTTTACTAATGGATAGAAGTCCTGGATCTTCTAAAAGTGTTGTGTTTTGTCTGATTTTGGCAGGACTATTGTTTACAAAGGTCAGCTAAAGCCTGTTCAGCTGAAAAACTACTATTATGCAGATCTTGGTGACAAAAAGTTTACGAGTTACATGGCCCTGGTAAATATATATACTTTTGCAAAAACTCTTGACCACAACAGTTTACTATATGAAATATGTAGTCGATGCTTTGGGTGGTATGGTGAAATCTTTGTAGTTGATAACCTAGGAAACCTTGTTGCAGAACTCTGATGCATTAAATCCTACAATCTATTGTATGAGATCCTATTTTGAAGTGGAAAAGAAATGATTACAGGTGAAGATTGCTTAGGCTTTCTGTGTAATTTTTCATTGGGACTGTACTTAGACTGATCCTATTGGCTATTCTGGTGCCCCTTTATTTCACACTGAACTATTAAACCTCAGAATGCAAGTCTAAAAATTGCAATTTTAGGATCAAATAACAATGTTCATGTGCAGGTGCATTCTCGATTCTCCACAAACACATTTCCCAGCTGGGACCGTGCACAACCAATGCGTGTAGTGGGTCACAATGGAGAAATCAACACTTTACGAGGAAACATAAACTGGTATGATAAGAAGATGGTGGATTTTTTCTTTGTTATAAGCTAATTATATATGCTAGTCACCGTTTGGTTTGGTTGACATCTTTCTTTTCTTCTTTCCTAACAGGATGAGGGCACGGGAGGGTCTCTTAAAGTGCAAGGAATTAGCCTTATCGGAAGATGGAATGAAGCAACTTTTACCAATTGTTGATGCTAGCTCATCCGATTCAGGTAGATATTTCTCACTTGATATCTTGCTTTAATCTAATCATTTGACATACAGGTCATGCGTGTAACATACGGGTACATGAATGTGCATTTTTCTGTATGCATTTATGAGTGCTTGACGTTGAAATATTTATGTAAATTGTAGGGGCATTTGATGGTGTTCTTGAGCTGTTGGTTCGTTCTGGTAGGAGCATGCCAGAAGCTGTCATGATGATGATACCTGAGGCATGGCAGAATGATAAAAACATGGATTCTGAAAGGAAGGCTTTGTATGAATATTTCTCAGCTCTCATGGAGCCCTGGGATGGACCTGCTCTCATTTCATGTGAGAACCCATACTATTCTTGGTGCAAAACTCCAGGTGACATGGTGATTTAAACTAATATGTTTTTTTTTTTTAAATTCAAGTGCAGTTACTGATGGTCGCTATCTTGGAGCAACACTTGATCGCAATGGGTTGAGACCTGGTCGGTTTTATATTACACATAGTGGCCTTGTTATTATGGCCAGTGAAGTAGGCGTTGTAGATATCCCTCCGGACGAAGTGGCCAGGAAAGGAAGGCTAAACCCAGGAATGATGCTGCTGGTGGATTTTGAACATGGCATTGTTGTTGATGATAAGGCACTGAAGAGACAGTACTCACAAGCTAGACCATATGGAAAGTGGCTTAAGAGACAGAAGATTTGTCTTGAAGACATTGTCAATTCTGTTTCCAAAAGTGACATGGTTCCTCCATACATTTTCGGAGCAGTTCTGGTACGTTTGATACTGCTTGTTTTGTTTCACTGAGTAAATAGACCTTGGTTGAATTTCTGATATATTTAGTTCCAGGGTGATGAGAAAATTGAGAACACAGGAATTAGTGGTCTTTTGGCACCACTTAAGGCCTTTGGGTTAGTTACAACTTAACTCTCCCATGTTATTGTTACAATGTACATGAACAAAAGTAGTCATTTTGAAATTTGTGCCTGCAGTTACACAGTAGAAACTTTGGAGATGCTGATGCTGCCTATGGCAAAAGATGCCAGTGAAGCTCTTGGCTCAATGGGAAATGATACTCCCTTGGCTGTGATGTCAGGTAGAGAGAAACTGACATTTGAGTACTTTAAGCAGATGTTTGCGCAAGTCACAAACCCTCCAATTGATCCAATAAGGGAGCAAATTGTAACTTCTATGGAATGTATGATCGGTCCAGAAGGTGACCTCACGGAAACCACAGAAAAACAGTGCAATCGCCTTTCTTTGAAGGGGCCTCTTCTTTCCATAGAAGAAATGGAAGCTATAAAAAAAATGGACTATAGAGGTTGGCGCAGCAAAGTTCTTGACATCACATATCCAAAAAAGCATGGCCGAAAAGGTCTAGAGCAGACTTTGGATAGGATTTGTTCTGAAGTTCGCGAGGCTATTGGTGATGGTTATACAACAATTGTCTTGTCTGACAGAGGTGAGAACTGATTGATGTTTCTGAAGTCATAACTTTTCCTTCCAAGATAGTTTATTGATTAAAATTGTGTTAGAATTAGTTCTCTTGGTTTTTCTTCTCTTATGATCCTTAGCTCTTATTTCTCAGTATCATGCTTGTTTCTAAGAATGCTTTGTTGATACTTACATGCTTTATCATTCAGAAAACTATTTTATTTCTATTTCTTTGCTTTTGTAGTATCTAGTCTTCAACTCACATGATATTTGTTGGTTTTCTTATGCTGACATGCATTCTGTTGATGCTAACCAGTCAATCTTTCTTCTTAAATTTTTATTAGGTTTTTCATCAGAGCATGTTGCTGTTAGTTCTCTGTTAGCAGTTGGTGCTGTTCATCAACATCTAGTCTCGACACTAGAGAGGACACACATTGGATTGATTGTGGAATCTGCAGAGCCTCGTGAAGTGCATCACTTTTGTACCCTAGTTGGATTTGGTGCAGATGCCATATGCCCATATTTGGCTATAGAAGCAATTTGGCGACTGCAAATTGATGGAAAGATCCCTCCAAAAGAAGATGGTGAGTTTCACTCCAGAGAGGATCTTGTCAACAAGTATTTTAAAGCAAGCAATTATGGAATGATGAAAGTCATAGCCAAAATGGGGATATCCACTCTTGCATCATACAAAGGTGCACAAATTTTTGAAGCTGTAGGTATTTCATCTGAGGTGATCGAGAAGTGCTTCAAACGAACACCAAGCAGAGTTGAGGGTGCAACATTTGAAAGTCTTGCTGGAGATGCTCTTTGCCTTCATGAATTAGCATTTCCAATGAGAGCTTTACCTCCAGGTAGTGCAGAAGCAGTAGCACTTCCTAATCCTGGGGATTACCACTGGAGGAAAGGGGGTGAATTGCACCTTAATGATCCCTTTGCAATTGCAAAGTTGCAAGAGGCAGCCCGATCTAACAGTGTGGCTGCATACAAAGAATATTCTAAACTGATACAGCAGCTGAATAAGGGCTGCAACTTGCGTGGTATGCTGAAGTTTAAAGATGTCACTGGAAAAATTTCCTTGGATGAAGTGGAACCTGCTAGGGAAATTGTGAAGCGTTTCTGTACTGGTGCAATGAGTTATGGTTCAATATCTTTAGAAGCACATACAACTCTAGCTATTGCAATGAACAAACTTGGAGGCAAATCTAACACTGGTATGAGCTTACTTTACAACTCCAGAATCTTCTTTCAGCTTCTAATGTCCTTTTTTATTTTAAATATCTTAGTCATAAGCAAACTTTATGGGTAGGTTGCATGTAACATTGGTCTAGAATAATTTTATATATGATTAGGAGCCTTTCCATCCTTATCTGTTTTGCCAGTCCATGATTCACTCGATGAATCAAGTAACCATTTTTTTCTGCGTGCTTGATGCTACCTTGATTGATAACTAGCATCGACGTAGAGAATAGATAATGATTTAGTGTCAAATTTAAAGTTTAAGGGTAACCAATCTTCCTGTCATAGTAGCTCATTAAGTTCTACCCTTTGACGTTCAAGTCTTGTGACCTTTCTGTTTTTTTTTTCTTTTGAAAAAATCATGTTGTTGCAATATTTTAATCTTGGAATCATCAATTGACTTAATTTTCTGTGTATTATATCTATATATAATCAATATTTTACCAATATGTATGTAATTGTCATGTGCCAGATAGTGGTTTACATGATGATTTTTTGTATATTCATATTGCAATTGTGTTTTCTTGACTTGACCTGATCTTGAGTGAACTTGGTTTGTCCGCTTCATCTTCCTAGATTATACGTGGTTAATCTTTGAGTGACAATGATTTTAGTATTAGAGTAGTGTTAATTTTATTCTTATTTTGTGTGTAACTTTCATGAAGGTGAGGGAGGTGAACAACCTTCACGTATGGAGCCTCTTTCAGATGGTTCAATGAATCCAAAGAGGAGTGCAATTAAGCAAGTGGCAAGTGGAAGATTTGGTGTGTCAATATACTATCTTACCAATGCTGATGAGCTTCAGATAAAGATGGCACAGGTAATTGCTACAAATTTGTTGTGCTTATAACTTTTCCTTTAATTTGAACTCCTTAATAAACACATCTGCCACCTTAGTGGTCCTCTCTTCCTAATAGAAAAATAGTTTCTCCTTTTCACAAATCAATAACCATGACAGAGTACCTAATTGTGTTTGTATCTATAAATGATGCATACCTTTCACATTAAGTGTGATTTATGTTGCTATAACTTAACCTGTTGCTATATACCTCTTTTGATTTTCTTTGGTTTGCTTCTGTTGCAAGGGTGCTAAACCAGGAGAAGGAGGTGAACTTCCTGGACATAAGGTCATTGGTGATATTGCAGTAACAAGAAATTCTACAGCTGGTGTAGGGCTTATTAGTCCTCCACCCCACCATGATATATACTCAATTGAGGACCTTGCCCAATTAATTTTTGATCTTAAGGTAATTAAGTGAATCATTTGGTATGTCTTTGTCACTGATTAATGGAAGTTACTGTGCCATAAAAAATTGTCAGAGGTACCCCTCCCTTTTCTTCGTTTTAGCGTGGTCCCATTTCTCTGTTATTCATATCATTTAAGGAGCCATCACAAGCATGATAACAGAATTATGGTATTTGCTTTATGTCTGTACTTTTACATCTTGATAGAAAGTCTCTCTTCTCTCACGCAGAATTCGAATCCAGGAGCTCGAATTAGCGTTAAGCTAGTTTCTGAGGCTGGCGTTGGGGTAATTGCTAGTGGGGTTGTAAAAGGGCACGCAGACCATGTATTGATATCTGGCCATGATGGTGGTACTGGAGCTTCTCGTTGGACTGGCATTAAAAATGCAGGGCTTCCTTGGGAGCTTGGGTTGGCTGAGACACATCAAACTCTTGTTGCAAATGACCTTCGTGGGCGAGCAGTCTTGCAAACTGATGGTCAGCTTAAGACTGGACGGGATGTTGCCATAGCTGCTCTACTTGGTGCAGAAGAGTTTGGTTTCAGTACCGCACCTCTTATAACACTTGGCTGCATTATGATGCGGAAGTGCCATAAGAACACTTGCCCCGTTGGCATAGCCACTCAAGATCCTGTTCTTCGTCAAAAATTCGCAGGGCAACCTGAGCATGTTATAAATTTTTTCTTCATGTTGGCAGAAGAAGTCCGTGAGATCATGGCCCAGCTGGGCTTTCAAACCGTTAATGAGATGATTGGCCGTGTGGACATGTTAGAGGTTGATAAAGAAGTCATTTTGAGCAATGAAAAATTGAAAAATATCAATCTCTCATTACTGCTTAAACCGGCAGCTGAAATTAGGCCAGGTGCTTCTCAGTATTGCATTCAGAAACAGGATCATGGTCTGGACTTGGTATTAGATCAAAAACTGATTACTCTATCAAAAGCTGCTCTGGACAAAGGTTTGCCTGTATTTATTGAGACCCCAATTTATAATGTAAATCGTACTGCTGGCACCATGCTTAGCCATGAAGTCACTAAACTCTACCATATGAAAGGATTACCTCCTGATACAATCCACATTAGGCTAAATGGAAGTGCTGGTCAGAGTCTTGGGGCATTTCTTTGCCCTGGTATCACACTTGAGCTTGAAGGAGACAGCAATGACTATGTTGGGAAAGGGTTATCTGGTGGCAAGATTGTAGTTTATCCTCCAAGAGAAAGTAAGTTTGATCCGAAGGAAAACATAGTTATTGGTAATGTTGCTTTGTATGGAGCTATAAAAGGGGAGGCATATTTTAATGGAATGGCAGCGGAGAGGTTCTGCGTACGTAACTCGGGTGCTACAGCAGTTGTAGAAGGTGTTGGTGATCATGGATGCGAGTATATGACTGGTGGTATTGTTGTTATACTTGGGAAAACTGGGAGGAACTTTGCAGCTGGAATGAGTGGTGGAATTGCTTATGTCCTTGATGTGGATGGGAAGTTTGAAGCTCGATGCAACCTTGAGCTAGTTGATCTTGAAAATGTTGAGGATGAAGAGGACATTACAACACTAAGAATGATGATACAGCAACATCAGCGCCATACAAAAAGTCAGTTAGCGAAGGAAATCCTGTCCAATTTTAACAATCTACTGTGCAAGTTTGTAAAGGTATTTCCTCGAGATTATAAGGGGGTACTTCAGAATTTAAAGGCAGAGCAAGCTTCTAAAGAAGCCAAGAAAAAAGACAAAAAAGAGCTGATGAAGGATGTTTCTGCAGTATCTAAGTTGGCAACTGAACGTTCTGATAAGAAGGTAAACCTTATTTGAATGATTTATTAAGATTAATTTGAGTTCATCCTTTTTCCCATGATGTAGGATAATTAATCTTCTCTCTTATATCAGAATTAAAAAACTGTCCCTTCTATTTGGCAAAATTGTCTGATATTGCAGTTTCCTATATGTAGCTGATTAATACTAGTTTTATCTGAGAGCTGTAGTGTTTGTAAGGTTCCTTTTGTCACTGAATAAGTTGTTAAACTGATTTTTGGATGGACATAACGTTGGTCAGGAGACAACGAATAGGCCAACACAGGTTGATAATGCTATTAAGCATCGTGGTTTTCTTGCATATGAGCGTCAAGGCATATCTTATAGAGATCCAAATAATCGAATTAAAGATTGGAAGGAAGTTGCTGTGGAGTTGAAGCCTGGGCCACTTACAAAAACCCAATCTGCCCGTTGCATGGATTGTGGAACCCCTTTCTGTCATCAGGTATCTTAAATCATGTTTTGTTATATCAAATGGCACTTGACAAAGTTTATTTTAGGATATATGTTAACAGTCCTGGGCTCTCTTTTTATCTTCTTTTGTTTGCACTTTTTACAATGGAATCATGGTCACTTTTCAAAACTAATCACATGAATATAATATAATCTTTGGTTCAATTTATGGTAGTCATACTTCCAGCTGTTAAATTTTCAATATAATTCATGTCTGGCATCACTACAACCTTATATACAAAAGTTTATTTTCTAGAAATACTTGAGGTTTTCTTTAGATATGATAGGGATCTCTAAACTTAATGCTTTACGAAAAATTTATTCACTTCGAGCATCATTATTTAAGTTGTCCTTCTAAATTTTCTCCCAACCTGCAGGATCAATCTGGGTGCCCTCTTGGAAATAAGATACCTGAATTCAATGAACTTGTCCACCAAAATAGGTGGCGTGAAGCTTTAGATCGACTCCTAGAAACAAACAACTTCCCAGAATTTACTGGTCGAGTTTGCCCTGCTCCATGTGAAGGATCTTGTGTTCTGGGTATCATTGAGAACCCTGTGTCTATTAAGAGTATAGAATGTGCCATCATTGACAAAGGTTTTGAGGAAGGATGGGTGAAACCTCGACCTCCACAACGGAGAACTGGGTAATGATTCTTTTCTTGTGCTATCCAATTCTCATAAGATCACTTTACATCCTGTCATGTTTTCTGTAGCATTTAGGTTGTTAGCCATTTAATCCCATTCTTTTCTTCAACTTCTTTTGGTAAGCTCTACTTCTAAATAAAGTCACAGAATGCTACTACACTTGTCTCATGGTTTGATTTGTGTTCCATTTGGAGGAAAAAACATTTTCTTTTGACTAATAAATTATGATTTAATCAAGCCATTTCTCACACATCAGTTATCAGTTTTTCTGTCTTTTCAATTCTCTGATGTTTTTGTCTTTATGCTTTGTGTTTCCTTTCCTTAGAGAGGGGGGATTCAAATGGTTGCATTTGTGTGCTTAGTTCATACTTAGGAGGCATAATATTCTCAGAATAATTATGTGGAGAATGATTTTTTTTTTCCAATGGAGAATGAATTTTAAAGTCCTCTTTTCTTCAACGGACAATTTAGCAGACTACTTAATGTTGTATGCACTATGCAGTAACCAAAATAATCAAATTGCCTTTTCCCAATATCATTAATAAGATTCTTTCGAAAATTTTAATTTAGAAATTTATGGTTTTAGCATCATGATATCAGGATACTCCATGATTTATGATAACAGGTCCTAACCATAAATGGAATATTCCAGAAGAGTTTCTTAATGTATGAAAAAAATATATACATCTTCTGTTACTCCTGTGTGAAACTAAAAAAATTATCGGATGTGAAACTCAGTAGAAATACCAGCAGCTTCTGCACCAGTGCCATTTAGCCATCTAGTTTCTTCATAGTAAGCATGAACCGTGCTCTCACTGCAAACTGCCTGTAGTTTGCAAAGGTAACTAGTTTCCATCCATGGGTTTATTTGTTTACCCATGCTTGTCGCCAAATTCTCTTTGTAAATTTTATGGCTAGTCATTTTAGAGGTGAGGTAAACTACTCAATCATTTATTTTGTACTGTCCCAACTGGTTTAAACTTGTATTGGCTTTTCTAACTAGAAAAAAATTCAACTGTGCTACCAAATCATTTTACGCTTATAATATCATGGATCTTCAATTAAAGTGTAGAATTATCGTGGATATAATGTGATTTTAATTATCAATTAATGATTTTTTGTTTCATGATGAAATGTAAGAAAATGTGAATGCTTGTCACTGATACAGGAAGAAGGTCGCCATAGTTGGTAGTGGCCCAGCTGGTCTAGCCGCAGCCGATCAGCTAAATAAAATGGGTCACCTGGTAACTGTTTATGAGCGTGCTGACCGTATGGGGGGATTAATGATGTATGGAGTTCCCAACATGAAGGCAGACAAGTTTTACATTGTTCAACGTCGTGTAAACCTAATGAAAGAGGAAGGTGTTAAGTTTGTGGTCAATGCCAATGTTGGAGTAGATCCATTGTACTCCCTCGACCATCTTCGTGCCGAAAACGATGCAATAGTTTTGGCTTGTGGAGCTACAAAACCTAGGTAACTGATTGATGTTGTTTAAGAATTTTACATTTTTATGAATTTTACATTTTTGCTTTGTGGAAACTTTGTGGAATATTTCTACAAATGAACATGCAAATGGACTTCAGAATATGTTAATGTGACAAGCAACCTCCTTATACGAGTGAAAATTGCCCTGCTATATTTCAGATTCTCCACATAGGAACCAGAAAGTTCCAATTTTGTTCATTTACCAGGAATTCTTTCAGACGTGTATTATGTGTTCATGTTGATTATCCATCGGGCCAGAGTCAGAATGACCTCGTTGACGTCAGCTTGAGTGCTGTATATGACTTGCTATATTTTATACATACAATGTTCTATTTTTCTTATAATATTTCCTGTCTGTAGCTTTTTAATCCTGAATAATAAATTCTATTCAAAATTAGTTAGCATTGGAATTTCTGCTGTAAAAAGCATTTGATTATAAAGGCCATAACGAGAGTATGACATCTGCAAAGGAATGTTGATGCACTGAGAATACTTTTTGTGCAGGGATCTGACAGTTCCTGGAAGGGAGCTCTCTGGTATTCATTTTGCCATGGAATTTCTTCATGCAAACACCAAAAGCTTGCTTGATAGCAATCTTGATGATGGTAAATACATATCTGCCAAGGATAAGAAAGTGGTTGTGGTAGGCGGAGGAGATACAGGAACAGATTGTATTGGGACCTCCATCCGACATGGTTGTACCAATATTGTAAACTTGGAACTCCTTCCTATACCTCCCCGAAAAAGAGCACCTGGCAACCCATGGCCCCAGGTTAAATAAATTTTTTTTAATAATATAGATGTATATTTTTCTTTATGGGATCATAGTAATTGTTCTATCCCTCTTGTATTTGACTAGAAGTGACATTTATTCTGAATTAGCTTTTGTCTTTTGCAGTGGCCTAGGATCTTCCGAGTAGATTATGGTCACCAAGAAGCAACCGCCAAGTTTGGAAAAGACCCGAGATCATATCAGGTTTTGACAAAGAGATTTGTGGGAGATGAAAATGGAGTTGTGAAAGGCCTTGAGGTGGTACAAGTATGTTGGGAAAAAGATAGTGGAGGAAGATTACAGTTCAAGGAAGTCGAAGGTTCTGAAAAGATATTTGAGGCTGATCTAGTCCTATTGGCTATGGGTTTCCTTGGCCCAGAATCGGTAGGTTCTCTAATGTTATCTGTCACTTAATTCAGTATTCCGTGTGGCATCACATTGGATAATTTAGATTATGAAGATAATATTGGTAACTTTTAGAAGAAATACTAGATGAGAGTTCACTTAAAGAGGAATGAAAGGAACAGACATAGGAAAAAGAAAAACTACAGAAAACTGGTTCTGTTTGTGTAGTTGAAGAAAAGAGTACTAAAAACTTTAATTAATTGCTCTCTTTTTGGTTTGTTCTCATCCTCCCCGAAGATCTAATTAGCTGTTAAGCATTAGACATGTCGAGTTGACAGTTCCAAGGGTTTTTTGAAACAAGACCATTAATGTTTTCTAAAGCTACAATATAAAGATGAATGATCCCTGTCCTCCAGATCACATTCACATTCTCCATCAATGGCCAAGCCTTCTTGATCATGGTGGCCCTAGTGTTCAGCTAATCTGTGAGGCTCAACAAGCAAAAAATTTCATGTTCATTGGCACCATTAGGTGTCCAAAGAGACCTGTTCTTTGTTAGTTGAGATGTAATAGGATATTTCCAACCAATGGAGTGCTGATCTGATGGAGCAACCAAGTTTTAGCTAGATAGTTCGTATGACATACTAGATGGATTCAAGTAACATTTGTGTTTATATTCTACACAGTTTTCATAAGATCTGGTTCTTGTGCCTGTAATTTTGACATGCTGTTTTAATGTTGATGATCTGGATTTATTTAGGTGGCCTTTTATTTGTAGTAAGCCTCATTGTTTATGTAATGTTCGACAACATCAGAATACAACCAGCTGAATGTTGTTTCACTTTTTCCTACATACCAAATTTGTCAGATATAATCTTGTAGTTATAATCAGTCAGATTAAGACTTAACTATGCTTGCAGACAATCGCTGATCAACTGGGTGTGGAAAGAGACAACCGTTCAAACTTCAAAGCAGATTTCGGATGCTTCTCAACCAATGTGGAAGGAGTATTTGCCGCTGGCGATTGTAGGCGCGGCCAGTCACTGGTCGTTTGGGCCATCAGCGAGGGCAGACAAGCAGCCTCTCATGTCGACAAGTACCTAATGAGAGATGAAACTAATGCCACGAAGAAGAACGGTGTTGCAGTTGCATAGATACGCTTCACTCCAGGATGTAACAGGACAGTTCTAAAACCAACTAGTTAAGTATCCAGCTAGTGAGTCCGGCCGACTGTATCTTCTGGTTGAATCCAAGTTTGAGATATTGTTGTGCAGTAAAGTAAGTAGTGTTAATTATCTAGCTGAACGACGTCGTATTTATGCGTTTTGGAGTTGTATTTGTTTCTGTTCTTGTCTTTCACAAGCTGTATTGTGGCTTAGAAACAGTGTTAAGTTCTCTCCATTGTTCAAATAAAAGATGCAAAATTGATCTCTGAAAGTATCAGAACAGCTTGGATCTGTTGACCATGGCTTACAGCATAACAGCAGCCTAATGGCTGTCTCATACTTGTATGGCCTTGAAAATTTCATCTTTGTTTTCGATATGGCAGAATTCCTCCAGCCGATGTGTCAGCCTTGTCCGGCCGACGTATTAGGGAGACGTGACTGACCAGCTGGCCATAACGGTCGGTGCAAAGGACATTAATTCTGTATGGCTGGCGAGCCAGTAGCCTGCTGCCACTTGGACCCAAAACGATCGAATTTGTCCATTCCATGAGTACCACGTGGAGACAATTACCCAATCCCAAGTTCCGCACTGGGTGGTGATGGTTTCAGCTAAATTTCACACCCTCTATTATTACCAATAAATCAGTGTAACAGTTCCAAGTTAACCACTATAAAAAAGAGCCTATAGGTATGATGTAGGGATATTGACTTTTCAATTTAACTTGTCATTGACATTTATTAGGAGTCTCTCTTGACTTGGTTGTGTAGGATTCAACGCTCATCTGACATGAACATTACCGGCTCCCTATGAACATTAAGTGTGTCATCACATTTGAAGACGACAAGAAAAGTGGGGAAGGTGAAGGTTCTACTAACGTGTAATTGGTGCTGGCACGTGCTTGGAATGTTTGCCATAGAGAATACGTGGTGAGCTGAATCACCCCTGATAATTGTCAGGGTCCATATGTGGGACAGGTCCAGATCCCACATCACCCAGGAAGTTTCAACGGGTGATTCAACGATTCGTTCGAGGCCAAACAGGGGTACGCGATCTGAACCGTCCGCGATTCAATCACGCGATCTAGACCGTCCAATCCGTAGCTATGAATACTGACCGCGCTTGTTCAGAAACGACGCCGACTAGGGTTTCTCCGTCTCCTCTGCGAAAATGGTGAAGGGCCGACAAGGCCAGCGCGTCAGGTGCGAATCAAACATCTTCCTCTTCATTTTCTTCTTCTTCTTCTTCTTCTTCTTCTTCTTCTACTTCAAGTACTTATTCTGTTCCTGTCATCCTTGATCTCGATCGCAGGTTGTATGTCCGCGGCACGATACTCGGATACAAGAGGCAAGTCGAGTTCCGATTCGTCATCTGCACCTTCGTATTTAACGTTCTGTTCTAATCGGATTTCGATGTGATGAATTAGGTCGAAGTCGAACCAGTACGAGAACACCTCGCTGGTCCAGATCGAGGGGGTGAACACGAAGGAGGAGGTCGCGTGGTACTGTGGCAAGAGAATGGCGTACATCTACAAGGCCAAGACGAAGAACAAGGGGACCCAGTACCGGTGCATCTGGGGTAAGGTTGCTCGCCCTCACGGCAACAGCGGCGTCGTCCGCGCGAAGTTCAAGTCCAATCTCCCGCCAAAATCCATGGTGAGATTCACATCGATGCTTTGGTTTTTTGCCTCTATTAGGTCTAACCCTTGCTAAAGGTTGTGTTTACCTTGACTTCGTTCTGATTTCGGATTGCAGGGTGGACGGGTCAGGGTTTTCATGTATCCGAGCAACATATGAGGTGGATTACCATTTGGGAATACACTTCATGGCATTTTGGTTTTTTGTTGGGTTTGATCTTTCCTCTTTTTTCATTTTCAGTGTCATCCTTTAGCTTCACTTATGATACTACTGGTGATCATTTTTGTGAAATTTTTTGTTGTCTGTTTCTTCCGTTTGCTTTGTGCTTGCATAATAATTTTCTTCAAGCTTATAATTTCTTCTGTTAAGAAGTAAAAGAAAATGGATGAAAGCTTCAATACTGTTCTATATACCAAAAATATGTTTTTGAATGTCTGATTTTATAGGAAATGTGACATCATATATCTTCTGTTCATTCATTTAGGTTCATTTTCAGTAGAAGCATGTTGCCTATTGACGGTTAAATTTTTACAGAGCATTTGAAGATTGTTATGTTTAGATTTTCAGTCATTATCATGGATCTTCCCATTAACCTAATATAGAGAATGAGTATCATTTAGAGGATTCGAAGAGGGAGTGTTCTCTGCCTCTTGGCAGGGTAATTGAAGTGTATAATCATTTACATTAGTTAAGAGTGTTAGAGAAAGTTTAGCAGATCATAGAAATAAAAGGTGTCTGGATCTTGTTGAATCGACAATAATTCTTTTGTGATTGGCTGGAAGAGGTAATTTATGTGTTTGAATTTATGTGAGAACTTTACAATATTTGCCAAAGTTCACTTGAGTTGGCAGATTTTCCAAACACCACGGCTCTTTCGGCCTCTCACTTCTCCGTGAGTATTATAGCATGTATTGTAATGGGAGTCGAAATGGAGCTTGACGCAAATACTCTGGGAGATGATGAGAGAATCATGAATCTGGCACACTAGGACAGCCTAAATGCAATTACGAACCAGAAGGAGAAAGGCAGGTGGGAATGTCTTCAAAAGTGAGAAGCTGTTATGGGTTTGTGTATATTTCATTGTTAACAATAAATAAGCTGAAGAAAGTTTTGTTGGTTTTGAATTTATCAAGATAATGTTTTTGATGAGATAGATGCTTGTATTGACCAATATCACGTATATTTCATTGTAGTGATTTCTTCCTAACATTCCTTTCATAAACTGTGCATCATCTGAAGTTTACTATTAATATAATGAGGTAACATGAAGCATCATCTTTAGTGGCATCAAATCCCTGATGCTGCTGGAGGCATCAGTGGTGATGTTTTAAATATGTGTCTACTCCGGAAAATAGCTTTCAGGTAACATGAAGCATATGTGTAATAGTACCAAATCATCCATGCTGCTGTAGGCATTAGAATTAAAGCTTTCCATGTGAGTTTTACTCTGGAAATTAGTCTCTCTCAAGTTTCCGATATTGAGTTGCTTAATTTCTTCGCAATTCTGCCTGTGGCTATGCGCCTCGTGTTCTGCCACTTTCTCTGTCAAGAGGTAAAATCTATTGTCTTCCCAATATAAATAGACATCAGTGAGACTGGAGATGATGCTTTCCCCTTGTGTTAAGTGGTCATTTCTTCTTGCTTTTATGTTTATGATTTGCATTTTTCGCTAATACTTAATTCTGTCTCTATTCAAGTCTTTCCACCATCCATTTACTGTTAGTCATTTCTTCTGTTGTACAGTTCTAGCAGATGTTCTTTGTAAGCTTGTGGGGGAGGGCTGCTAGCTTAATGACATCCATTAAATTCCTACATGAATTAATTACATAAGCATAACCAATTACAGAAGATATACAGATTTGGAATAAATTGTAATACTCTTTATAAATATTTA
Organism: Musa acuminata AAA Group; assembly: GCF_036884655.1. NCBI lineage: Eukaryota > Viridiplantae > Streptophyta > Magnoliopsida > Zingiberales > Musaceae > Musa > Musa acuminata. Next base: position 48,388,614 of record NC_088334.1, on the reverse strand, counting down.
TAAAAATGTTTTTATTTTTAGTATGTCTATTCTAGTTTCAATTAGTTGATATTAATCATAGTTAATATTTGTTGATTTGAAAATTTTAAATTACGTTATCTTCTTTCTCTTTCGTTAAAAAAAAAATCGCTTTTTTTAAGAGAAATAAAAATAAAGAAAATAACAAGATGACCCGGATCAAAAGGACAGCAAATTACCCACCGCACCTTTCCGTCCATCGTTCGCGTCTCATCTCACATGCCTTAATGAGTTGGTCGGGTGCAGTGAGGGCGCTGGATTGGGCCCCCCCCCTCCGGTGGGGCCGCCTCCGTCTCTTATCAACGGGAAGGCGTCTAAAACGGGTAGACCCCCAAAACGGGTGGGAAAAGGAAACGCTCAACCTGAACCCCCTTATTCCTCCGAAGGGGCTCCCTGCGTCCTCACCCCACCGCCCCGCTCTCCCAAATCTTCTCCATATCCATACGACCCTAATCTTGTTTGCATCGACGACGATCCGATCGAGGTTGGTTTCCTCATTCATCGCTCTTAATCTACGGTTTCGCTGATATTTTTTCTACATCAAGTTGTTAATCTTATGATCAACGATGGATGTGGATGTATGATTCTTGTGGAATTTTTGTTTGTTTGCGGAAAAGGTGGATCTTTCTTTCCCATTTCCGGTAGAATGGTCTCCGGATTTCGTCATTTCTTCTGTTTCTTTATGCCGAATGGAGTATTTCGGTGTTGCAGGCGATCATCGGCCCGATTGGATGGTATGCTGCTGGCATGAGGGAAATCGCGCAGAGAATTCGGTGCATTCCACTTCCGATGGAGAGGGGCAGGTCAAAAGCTTGAAGCGCGGCAAGGATAACAAACTCGGGGTGAAGTGTCCTTCGAAGCACCGGAGAGTCGAGGCGGTGGCAGGTATGATGGTTGATTCAGGTCGTGCCGTCAATCCCCGAGCTGCTTCTCATCTGTTGCCCGAGAAGGACGAGGTGGGCGATGGGGGTTATGCCACTGGAGCATGGAGAAGGTAAATTCCTGGAATTATTGCTAAAATATACTCACGATCTAGTTCGATGATCGTCAATGTCCTAGGCGATTTAGTTTTTACTTTAGCATTTGGACGACGTTCCACTATCTGTGGAGGAATTCATCGACATTTAATGCTGTACAGGACCAGTTTGGCTTTGTGTGGATGGTCCAATCATTTGGGAAGAGTTGACACACTGAATGGACTGTAGCGTTGGACAAAATGCACACTTCACACACGATAGAGACTGAACCCAAGACCTCTCATGTTTTATCATCTGAGATAAGGAAAGGTGGCATGCAGGATCGATCTAGGTTGGTGTTGCTCAGGTGGAAGAAAATTAGCCACAGGATTATCATGAAGTGTTTGTAATGCCAGTATATTTATGCTAGTAAGTGGATGATGTTGTTACCATTTAAAAATTTTCAGGAGACCTACTGAAAACTAAAAATATCTTTCTAAAATTAACAAGTGATTCTATGTTTAGCCAGTTATTAGTTCAGCAAGTGAAAGTGGCAGCATCTTAGTCAGGTTGTTTCAGTGATGGAGATGTGTTTAAGTTATTCCTTAATTGTCAGACATTCTGTACCGGGTGCCATATCAGAATTGCCATTTACATAAAAACCAATGCAACAAAGTGACTGCCTCAAATTTTTTATAGGACTTCAGCCTACTGCTTTCGGCAGCTATTTGTTTTATAATGTGAGGGGCTTTAATCAATTTGATATTGACCTAAGATGTCCATTGCATAAAATTAGATTTCTTTTGAAAAATAATGGATACATAGTTCTAAACATAAAATCTTTATTGGTTAAGAACAACATATGTTTATGTTAGACTTCTAGCAAATATCAGATGTGTTAAGGCACCATATCTGGATCATTGATGAAATGTGCTTAGCCTTGAATTTTTTCTCTTAATTAGACATGGCTTGAGTACAAATATTAGCTATTAAGGATCAGGTATTCTTTATATGCAATGCCCATGGATTATATGTTCAGGTAGTGTTGCATGTTGCTATGACCATGTAATATATATCATCAAAAGAAATACTAGATTTTGTGTTTCCTAGTTTTAAAAACGAGATATTTGATTCTGTCCTATATGTAGATTGTAGAACCGATATGACCATGTTCAAATACAAACTATTGCAATACATAAATACCATAGCCAGACCCCACTATACATGTTCATGTTCTTGTATCATTTTTTAATGGGTTGTTTGGATAGTTGCATTAATCCTTTTGCATTATTGCTTTTAGGAGATCTTTTTTGCCTACATATTCATTTTCTTTTCTCTTCTTTTTTTCAGCATGCCTTGTTGAAAAACATGGCTTAAGCCAACTGTGCTATACCTGATGGCTTAAGCTAACATTACCGTGGCATATCACTCTGTACGGGTGGTATATACTGGTCTGATAGGGAACTAATGCGAAGGTATATTAGTATGCTCCCATGTTTCGTATGTCGGTAAGCTTGGTATGGTTCGGTATGTACCGTACCGACAACTGGTTAGTACATCGGTATGGATTAGCAACGCGAATCATGATGTATACCATTGAAAGCTGTGTTTGGAGAAGACAAGCCTAGTGAAATCTTTTCTAACTAATCTCCTTAAATGATCAAGTTTGAAAGAGAGAAAGATTTTAGTAGTCTGTGTTTCCATCTGTCATGATGGCTTTCACCCCACTGCATTGGTAATTTGATAAGTGATGTTTTAAAATATAAGCGAAGAAGCATTTGATATTTTTGTATAAAGATGTCATGACTTAACTATTTTAAAAAGGCATGCCTCATTGTAGGTTGTCATGGTTACCTATAAATAATCATTTTGTATTCAAGGACATAACTTACATTATGTAGCTTTGCCATATTTTACTGTTATAGTCATCGTTTTGCAGAAACTTCTGTAGGAAAATACTTTTGCAGTTTTGCAAAGGTTATAAATTTCATAATGTTCTGCGAGGTTTCTTTGTATATAATTGTGCTGCTCTGTGGCTATCAAAATATCAGCATAAAAGTTTGTGTATATTTAAATAAGTTTCTGATTTTAGTTCTTTGAAAAATTGGTTTGATTGATCATTTGGCTTATTTGCAGTGATGATGGGAAATTAAATTGTGGATATTCAAGCTTCAGGGGAAAGAGAGTAAACATGGAGGATTTCTTTGATGTAAAATCAGCTAAAATTGATGGCCAAACAATTTATTTCTTTGGAATATTTGATGGTCTGCTAGATTTCTTACTTTTGTACTTTTGCTTGTCCTTAATATGAAATATTTGAATTTTTATACATAACTTGGTATTGCAGGTCATGGAGGCTCACGTGCTGCTGAATATCTGAAGGAGCACTTATTTGACAACCTTATGAAGCATCCAAAGTTCTTGACAGACATAAAACTTGCAATAAGTATTGTCAAGCTTTTGAATTTACTTTATCATATGTTTAATGCATTGCATAGAGTTGTTAAATGATTGTCATTTTTTTGGAAAATGACAAACTGCAGATGAATCATATCAGAGAACTGATTCAGATTTCTTAGATGCTGAAAACAATACTTCCAGAGATGATGGTTCTACAGCTTCGACAGCAATCTTGGTTGGCAAACACTTGTATGTAGCAAATGTTGGAGATTCACGTGCTGTTATATCGAAAGCAGGAAAAGGTTCTTTCCACTGATATCTAAAATCTTCTACATGTTTCTTTTTATAAAACATATTCTTGGGGGGTCATTTATGAACAATAAAGGTAGTTATGATTTGGTTAGCAGTTCTTTGTCATTGTATTGTGCCAAATTTTCTTGTGTGTTGGACAGGAACTTCATGCAAATTTAAAGGATTCACATGACTGCATTTGCAAGGTTTAAAAATGTCTGATCTTTTCTGTGAGAAATTACAAATATTTTATCTTACAACAATAAAGCAAAACAGCTCCAGATAACAACCGGCCTTTCTTTTCTTCCTATAACATAAACAAGGTAATACTTTCATGGAGAGGCACAGAGAAGGCCCATAATTGGCTTACTCCAATTAGAATGAGACCATTGTTGGTGTTCCAGGGCATTCTAGTCAGTAGCACTTGTGAAATTGAGGCATTTTCAAAAGGTAGGTTGACAAGTGCTTCTATTGTCATATCAGCATTTGGCCAAAACACATAATTTACGGCTTGTGGAACACCAAATATGGAACTTCTATGTATCTTGACACTGTAGAAATGGTTGATTAACTACCATTTTTTTTTAACAGTATGAGAACAATTTAAGAAAGCATGACATTTATGGAGTTCTTATTATTCTTCATTTTTTTGTCAATGGTAGTTATTTAACAACGATGAAAGATGTAAAAAATTTGGGGAGGCGATATGTAATCATTAATTTTCCAAGGACTGCTGAGCGGCTTAATCAGTTATAGCCATCTTGGCATATATTCTTGCAATATAGCATGCCGGACCATGTCAGGACATGTTGGCCTCGGTGTGTGCGAAGCACCCACAGGCACCTACATTAGTAAACTGATGGTGTCTTACCAAAATTATACATGCCAGGCATCCATAGGTGTCTTACCAAAAATATACCACAACTTTATTTTAGAGCTTGCAGCTGATGTGTGCCAGGCATTCATAGGCACACTTGCGACATGATGTAGTGTTACCAAATTGTACATGCCAGTGTGCATCATTCATCACAACTTTATTTTATATTTTGCAGCACACCATAATTTTATGTTTTAGAATGAATTTGTGCTGTTATTTTTTTCTGATATAATGTGTTTTATTTATTGTTGTTTCCTTTCAGTATATGAACCTGATTCTTGAACTCATGTTCATTTCATACATTTTAAGATTAACTGAATTTGGTTCGTATTTGTAGCAATTCCGCTTTCTGATGACCACAAACCAAATCGAATTGATGAGAGAAAAAGAATTGAGAATGCTGGAGGATTTGTCATGTGGACTGGTAAGTCTTCTACTCTGTCCGTTGCTGCGTGTTCAAGACATTTCTACTGGTTTTGTCTTGCTTAATTCTAACATGTCATTCTTTAAAATGCATACATGAAGTTTCATTGCTCAATTCACAGTCTAGATATTAGAATAGAATGTGCCACTTTGTACCCTTTATTTCTTATAGAACTTATCGTTTATGCTTTGGTGTTTATATTACATGATGATGGATTAAAAATTGCTCCTTGTTTGAAGATGATAGGGGTGATCAGTAGAAAAAATCCCTGGAATTTTGAGGTAGAGTAGAATACTAATTATTGTATTCAGATGAACTATTAGCCTTTATCTTAATGGACATTTGATTTGATTATAAGTAGCATTGATCCATTTAGTATCTCTTTTTAAGCTAATTACATATTGTTATTGGAAAGGAATCCTCAGACTTTGGATGGAAAAATACAACTCTGAATTGCTTATGGGAATCCTGGTCCTGCAAGTTGCTTCTTTCTGATCTAGGTGACTAGGGTTTGAATCATAAAAAAAGTCTCTCTGCTTGCAGGATCCTTCCTAGATCCTGTATTGGTAGGAGCCTCGTGCATTGGGATATCATTTGTTATTGCTTATGGGAATCCTGGTCCTGCAGGTACTTGGAGGGTGGGTGGTGTATTGGCAATGTCACGAGCATTTGGTAATCGCCTTCTCAAGCGATTTGTTGTGGCAGAGCCCGACATTCAGGTATTCTGCAGATAGTTTAAAGTGGGATCGTTTTGTTTTTAATTATCCTCATGACACATGCAATGTTCTACATTTTCTAGTATTTTTTTGTTGCTTTCTAAAACACACTTTATGTTGTCATATCTGTCTTCACATGTGTATATTGGTCACATGAATATTCTAATTGAACCAGACGTGCAGTCGCTCATGCTGCTTCATTCTGCCTATGGACTATGTGAGAGCTTGTCCACCTGCATACTGCAGCTGTTTTTATAAACATTATTTGCATGGGGCAGATTATACCTCTGGCAATAATTTATTTTGATTTCAGTGTAATGAGATGTCTAGAAAATAATTTTTAATGATTTCTTTGTTTTATCATGACAAACTGCAGTAGAATACTTAATCATAAATTCATTTTCCACAGGAACGAGTGGTTGATCACGAATTGGAGTTCCTGATTTTGGCAAGTGATGGGTTATGGGATGTTGTTAAGAATGAGGTGAGCGTCTCTTTTACATCAAGCATATGCTGTTACGTATGATACTGCTTTATTAGACAACTTAGTAGAGCTGATCTTCTATTATTAAGGTTGCTGAAATTTGCATACTCATTGAAGTCTACTTTGTATGATCCTTCTCTCAAGATATTCTCCACGGCACTTAAACCTCTTTCACCAGTATCTTCTTTCAGTTAAACCTGTGAACTCTAATGCTGTGTGTTTGTGGTCATTTCAACGATCTGTTCACTGCCTCTAGGTTTTGTGAGGATGCTTCATGATTAAAATTCTGATATTTTTCCATTGCTATTCACATCCATCAGGATGCCGTTTCACTCGTGAGATTGGAAGAGGATCCCAAGGCCGCAGCGAGGAAGTTGACAGAGGTTGCATTCTCTCGTGGAAGTGCAGACAATATAACGTGCATAGTAGTGAGATTCCTCAACAACAAAGAAGGTGTAGACCCTCCTCCAGCCTGTGTTTATGATTGATTGATCATATTGCCATAAGAATGCTCGCTCGGGACTCAAAGTCAGAAGAATGCAATTATTAGCATGCCAGTTTTTTCCATGCTTATCTGTTGTTGCCTTTCTTAGAACACTTTCTTCTCTTTTTGGCTTCCTCTTTCCTTCCTTTTCTTTTGTTACATATTGAGTATAAGGCTTTGTATTGCTTTTTAGTTGCTTGCCAAACGTCTTCTGTGCAAGTGTGAGCATGTTCTGTCAAACCTCCTTTGGATTGAGTTTCAATCGATTTGTTTTGGGCTTTTTGCCTATCTATTCTTTCAAAGTTTAGGAAATGTGTTTATGTATATATATTTTCCTTTATATATATATATATATATATATATATATATATATATATATATATATATATTCTCAATTTGATCACGTGATAATTTCTTATCGGTTCATAAATTAAAATGAAGGCTTCATTTGATCCCAAAATCTTATGAATAAATTATTTGTAAAATTGTACTTTTATGGTCACCCTGATTTGGTCCGATTAACTCGTATTAGCTTTGATAATCTGTCCAGAAAATGGGGATATACTTATCGTTGATCATCTTTCAAGGGAAAAAAAAGAATGGTAAAAAAAGATTAAAAAAAGGCCATTTATCCGATAAAGTTTTTAGTTTTTTCTTTAACACTTTAGATATTCTGTTTTCATTTTGTTGCGGCCTTAGCATTGTCACTGTGAAGCTTTTATTCTCGATGTTGACTACTCTCATCGTCGTCACTCTCGTCATCATTTATCCGATCGTGACTCAACTTCTCGATGTCATTGCCCTTGTGAAGCTTTTATTCTCGATGTTGACTACTCCCCTCGTCGTCACTCTCGTCACCACTTATCTGATCGTGACTCTCATCTTCTCGATATTATCCGTAATGCTCATAGCCTATCCCCTCTTCCAACCCCCCTTTGGAGATCATTGCATTGTTTTCATCTTCGTGAAGCCTTCGTCCTTATGCCGACTACTCCCACCACCATCACTCTCGTCACCCCTCATTCGATCATGACTCTTCTCTTCTCAACATCATCTGTGATGCCTATAGTCTTATCTCTTCTTCCAAACCCCCTTTGGAGGTCCTTGCCTCATCCCTTTTCATATCGCCAATAGCCACCCTATCCCCTTCCTCCCAATCATCTTTGATCTCCACACCCCCGCCTTCATCCCCCATCTAGTGACAAGGCAAAGGGTTCTGAGGAGGAGGGAAGAGAGTGATTGATGGAAAAGAAGCAAGAGTTTTTCTCAGTGTTAAGGGAAGAAGTGGTCAGACGATTGTCATCAATGAGGGTAAGGTTGGAGAGCACGCAACGAGGTCTATCGACGATAGCAGGGCTACTCCTTCTACAGTGATGAAGGTGTGACTATTAACTCGATGGGGAGCCAATGGTGCTAAGATCTAGCAACCTGGCTTCTCTAATGGAGGGGTTGGATCTTGAGGAGGTGGAGGGGGTGGACGCATAAAGGGAGTAGGGGTGAGGGTAGTGGGTTAAGGATTAGATTTCATAGTACCATCCAACTTAACCACCACCGCATCCTACCAATGATTTAATCTTTAGTTGTTGCACTGAGTCATAGGGGCAAGGTTGGGGCCTCAATAGATGGGCTTCGCGGTAAGGTGGAGGCAACAATGAAAGGCATTTAGGGCTTTAGAGGAAAAAGAGATAATAAATAAAAAAAATTAAAAGTTTGAGGTATCTTATGAGAAAATAAAAAAATAACATACTAATTTTTTTTACTTAGTGATATGATTTGAGATTTCTATGCTTTATAAATATAATAAATAACATACTCATATTTTTTTACTTTTTAAGATTAAAATACATGCTTCCTAAAATATAATTTTCATAATGTTCTACAAAATTTTGGTTTACCATGCATAAACATCGATATCTACTTTAAATATATTTTGTAGCAAGAAGGCATGATCCTTCAATATAACAAGATAAAATATTCTAGTGGACATGAATATGAGACTAGGTTATGGTAATAAATATGCATATAATGATTAGAAGTAACAATTAAATTTTAATCATTGTTAAGTGAATCTCAAAATTTGAATAAGTTTTACCATAATTAAAGTAAGAAAGTTTAAATTTTAAACGTCATATATATGAAGGATAATAAGTTACTTACGCATAAATGGAATAAAAAATAAATAAAAATATAAATCAAATATGAGTGTTATATTAAAAAAAATATTAAGAGACATAAGTGAAATTAAAGAATAAGTTCAGACTAAAAAATATCATCTTTATCAAACCAAATTAGACTCAATTAAAGTTGTTGAAACCTTATAATTATATTAATAAAAGAAAAAAAAAACTTCAAATAAGGTCCAATGGGATTGAGCCCTAGACCTCAATGTAATCTAGGTGTCTATCTTATTTTGGCCTCATCCTCTTTACCAACTTATAACTTACGACTCTCTTTTTTTCTTTTTTTTTTACTATTCTCTTTTTTTTTAATGGAGGCTAAGAAACCCTAACTCTAAGAATATTAAGATAAGAAAAATCCAATTCTTCCCTTCCCTTATTATATCTAGGATTTTAATTTTATAAATTATAAATTATTTTTTTAACTACAGTATCTTAGAATTGAAATTAATATTTAATTTTTGAATATATTTTGTATAACTCTCTTATGGTTCTAAAACATCTAGTATGATTTTAATTTGAGATCGATGCACAGAATTATGACTATCCCAATCTAAGATACTTAGAATCTTTTATTTTATGAGAAAGATTTTTATTCAAGTTGAATTAACCCACTTTGGGATATAATTATGCTCTATCGTTTTGATATATTTTAAAAGGTTCTCTTATGGTTCTATGAAATTTGGAATTAAGTGAATATTATATATGTGCACAAAATATACGGTTTATAAGTTCAGATAATTCTAACCCAATTTCAACATAATATAATAAATGTTGGTAGTTGAATTAGGAGGATACTTTAGCCTTCAAATGATTCTATTTTATGCTAAAAATTAGTTTATATTTAATTCTCTATCTTCAAGTTTTTTTATAAAATTTCATGATAATTCAATATCGTTTGATCAACTAAAATAGTGAAGTAAAATTTCTTTACAGAAATTATGCGATGGTTTAAGTGGTACCAAATAGTTCATTGATTATAGAGTGAATTGTTAACAAATCAATGGTGAAATTTAAATAAATTTTTAATTTGAGTATAGTCTATTTCATTAGAGATTTTATCAAAAATTTTCTATGAACTTTGCTATGAATTATTATAAATCAGTAATTCAAGACGCATGGTTCTTAATTAAAGCATGATACTATACTCCTAATTTGATAGATGTGCTACTCCCTAGCACACTCAATCATTAAGGAACATGGTCGTCCTCAACATCTTTAATTTTGAGTTAAATCAAATGAATATAAGTTTAATTTACTGTAAAATAATGATAGTATAAATTATCATATTCATAGTATATCTTAGAAAACATATTTCAAATGATATGATTGCCACGAGTTAGGCATGAGCTAAATATAAATTTATATATTTTATAAACATAAAAAATATATAAATTATGATAAAAATATATTATATAGATGCATATATGATGATATACGGTATGAGAGTGTATATATTTTTATGACGTGTGATGCGAGAGTTCATGAATATATTATGATGTGAAATGCACGTATATGCTATGACGTGTTGTATGGAAATACACATATATATTGTAATGTGCAATGTGAGAGTGCACGTGTATATTATGATGTATAGTGTGAAAGTACATATATACATATATATTATGACTTGTGGTGTGTAAGTGGATGTATATATTATGATAACGTGTGATATAAGAGTGTCCATATAAGTCCATGAATTTATTATATTTTATATATGTAAATATAAGCATTTTGAGTCATTTCAATATAGGATTTTACCTCTTTATTTTGCGTATGTGGTAGAGTTATGGTTGCTAAAGAAGAATGAGGTGTTTACCGTTAAATATCTTATGTTGATAATTGTGAAGCATTATATATATGACATGATATATACTCACCTAAATAAAACTATAAATGCTTATACTTATTAAGTAATTACTCACTATAAATTTTATTTTATAAGTAAAAATATTAATACCCCACCGAAGTGATTAGGTAGGAAAGTGAGCATGTGAGCACATGCTAGTACGGATGATAACCTATGAGTATTTGTATGTGTATAACCTTTGGACATGTTGCGTGGGTTTTTTTTTTTTTTGTTAAAAGTTATAATTATTTACAAATATCAAAATCATTGTATATAAAGGAACACTATCATTTTATTTGGTAAATTAGTATGTTTTACTTTTGATAATAATAAAAGAACCAAAAAATAATATCCTACTTTGGCCATGCATGTATGGTATGGGTGAGACGAGAGTAGAATGTCACACTAATAATGACTCTTTTTCATTAAATAATCATTCTACCTCTATCGGCCATCACCCTTCGCTCGTTGATCACTCTCCCCTAACGGCTTATGCCACCTTGTGTGGGCTAGCCCCACTGGTTGTCTCTGCATGATCACATACGCCTTCATGCATGGGCTAGCCTCGTCAGTCACCTCCCTCTATGCATAAGTTGCCCTATTGAACGTGCTTATATCTCTGTGCGAACTAACCATATCGATTGCCCCCCTCAACGTGCATAATGCCCCTAGGTCAAGAGGTGAAGGTGACTAAAACTAGCATGGACACTCATACTCGTGTTCGCGATATCCCTAAGCCCGATGAGGGCATAAGAGCGGTAACAATGTAAGAAGAAGAAGACGGTAAAATGTTGGTGGATCCAATGAAAATAAAAGTAAAATATTTTTTTTTCATTTTGGTTAAGGACCCTCGATAAAAAAAAGAAAATTTTAGATTAAGAGGTTGTATGAAAAAATATCAAACTTTTAAGTTTTTTTAAATTCTATAAAAAAATTATTTCTCTTCGAAAAAAAGGTAATTCCAAAGTGATTTATTCAGCAACTCCCTACTGAACCAACCAAAAAGCACACCCCCTGGGCGGACGACAATTCTCTCACCATCAGATGGCGGGGCCCGCGATGAGTTATCTCCCTGCGACCACAAATAGGCGGGTGAATAACAGAACTGGGAGTAAAGAAATATAAAGGAGCGCAAGGAGAGACAGGGAGAGAGTTCGGTCACTGTTTGTTAGGGTTTCGTTCGCCATTAGCCTCCTCGCTTCGGCTCTGCTCCTCGTCGACGTGAGCAGGAGGGACCGCAAGGCGTTTCCTTTGTGTTGCATTGTCGGAGAGAGCGAGCGAGGAGAACGATGGCGGCGACTTCGAAGGTTTTCCTGGGTTTGGTGGCCATTGTGGCTTTCATCGTTGCGGTCGCCTTGCCGGCTGTTCAGGCCCAGGCCCCGGCTCCCGCCCCTGCCAGTGATGGTCCGTTCTTCTTTCTTTTCCTTTCTTTTGCTTTCTTACACGGATCTCATGCTTGTTTGTTTCGTTTTCGTCCCAGATTTGGCTCTTTAGACGGTAAAGTTCTGATCTTTATTGTTGTTACCTTGCTCCAAGGAAGTCTGTTCATGTTTCCTTTGCCAAATTCCTGCCTTTGTACGTTTCTGTTAGCTTAGCAGTCTGGAGGTGGTCAAATACATTGTTTAATCTCACCTACAAATCCTGTTGGTTTAGCCCTCAACACGTCCTTATAGATGGAGATCATCTTGGAACACAAAAGAAGCAACTTTGAGAACTACTTGATCCTGAGGCTCTTGAGACAATAAGATTAAAACATTGAGACGTTGGTAGCATATGACGAATCCGTTTGTTCCAAAGCATAATCCCCTTTTGGTGGTTTATGGTGTTGCATAGTAGAATCATATTACCTGGTGCCCCTTTGGCCAGTTGATGAACTACTTGTGCTATTTTTGCAGGGACATCAATTGACCAAGGCATTGCCTATCTACTGATGATGGTGGCTCTGGTCCTCACCTACCTCATCCACCCCCTGGATGCCTCCTCCCTCTACAAGCTCTTCTAGATCGTCTGCACCGAGCAATGAAGAAGGTTGATGTTGGGAGAGGCCAGGGGACGATGGTATTACTGTATTCTTGTTGTGGTTCTTCTTTTGTTGCTTTGTACGCATGTGGACTGGTCAGGGAGTGGGATCTGGACCTGTGGTTGGATCTTTCTTTTGTAGTAGTTGAATTGCTTTGAGTAGCAGCTTTGTTATTGCAAATTTTTTCCGGTGCCTTTTTATTATGCTCAATGCCATCAAAAGATCGTTGTTCTTGTTGTAGTCATTAGGTTGCAACCTATTTATTATGTTCAGATTTAAGAGATGCTACAGCTACAGTTTAGGATTATGGGCTATGCCTCTGATCCTTGGAATACAATTTATTTAGGCTTGTGTTCTTCTCTTGAAGAGATTCTCACATACTTTCCGGACAAGCCTGATTTGGTTTCATATCAACAAATAGTTCTGGCATGAGTCTGATGCAAACAATGAGATGTTCAATTGAGTGGCAGAGGTATATGATCGTTTCTTTGTGATAGTAGAGTCTCTGGCTGAGGGTTTTCACTCTTGCAGCAGTGTGCAAGACTTGGAAATATATTGGGGATGGCTGTGTGATGTTCATTATTCCCTCTCATGACAATAGGGCTCTTGGTCAGGCATAACACTGCTGCAGCAGTGACTGAGATGTAAAATGTCTTAGAGATGTCAGCGTGCAGCAGCAGGCAGCAAGTGGTAGTGGACAAAGTATGTTGTCATTGCATGTTCCGAGTCACATGGTGGGGAACAGAGGGAGCAGAGCAAGCTTCTTCAATTTACCCAATTTACCATAGACATACTTCATCTACAAGGAAATATCTCCAAGTCATGAGGTAAGTCTGCCTAGGTTGACTAGTACCAGTATCAGTCACATGAATAGGGAATGATAATGATTTCTCTCCGTGGATATATCCTCCAGTTAAGATGCAGTGTGTATAGTCAAGAGGTCAGAAGTTATAAGCCCCGGTTATGCACGTTTGGGCGGAAGGATGGAAATTAAAACATATTGATATGTATTCTTGCATGAATAGGGAATGATACAACATTGACCACTCTACCTACCTATAAAACTTGCAACTATTGATATGTATTCTTGCATCAATCTATATGGTGTATACAGGCCAAATGCATCGAGTCAAATGACTGCTAAAAACACCGAGCAGCACCAATCATTATCTTACCAATCACCAACCATGACATCTTTTTCAATGAAATAAATCAAATGACAGTGCTAGCAAGATCATGTGCCAAGAAACAATGTGTTCAAGATTCAGATATAAATTTTTCATACCAACAATCAAACACATGTTCCCTGAGGGGTTTGTGGAGGCTTTCCTTCCTAACCTTCTAATAAATTAAGGGAAGCAAGCACAGATCATTTCAATCTTCAAATAAACAGACAAGAAGCAACCACCACACATAACAGAGAAGCCCCCATCAACCGTCTCTCTAAGACAACATTAGCCCATTGCATACCTCTGGGTCCAGCTCCTTGCAGTGGTCTCATACTTGGTCCTATCTGTCTTGTACATGTGGGCGATCTCTGGGACCAATGGGTCATCTGGGTTTGGGTCAGTTAAGAGGGAGCAGATTGACAGCAGCACCTGTAAGAGAAAGGAACTGTTGCTGTGATCCCATTTTGTAGAAACAATGATGTAATTTCGGTAAGACAGCAAAAGAAACAACAATCACATTCATGAGGCTGTGCTCTATGTTTCATGAAGCAATCACCTATACTAACTAATAGGCTTTAGTAAAAATTCTGACCAACTTGGATCCTTCCTTCTCGCGGTGCAGACAAATTGAACCAACTGGCCAATAATGTTTATGCATCTATTGACCAGAAAGGACTGGCCAAGGCATGAATATAGCAAAAATAATTTGTACTATAGTGATGCTAAGTCACCTCTCTTACTGGCATCACCAATATGACTAGCATAGTGTAAATTGGATAAGCAAGAGAACCCAACTGTTAAAGGATAATTGATGCAAGGAAAAGAAATAGTAACCTTGGAAATAGTCAAAGCAGGACTCCATTGTTCTTTTAAGATGTCCAAGCAAATGCTCCCATTGCTGTTAATATTTGGATGGAAAACCTTTGTCTTGAAAGCAACCTGCAGAAGACTCAATAAGTTGGACAAATCATAGAATCTACTATTGGACGCTCATCCATACATGAACATGTCAACCAGAATAACAGTGTTATGATGTTTACATGAGGATTCAGAATGTGCAAACCCATAAACTGATGTCAATGGATTTCATCCACAAAAAAAAAAAAAGAGCCTATTATGAAAAGATGTTCCATGTGTTTTATCTTCAGGAATAAGTGGAGCCACATACCATACATGGCCCAGGTTTTGAATGTGAAAAGATTATTCATGATTTATCCAACAGAACTTAAAAAGGAAAATAAGCATAAAAGAATATCATGACCCACACAAGATCATGTTACTATATTTAACTAAAAACCTGGTGTTATGATTATATATTATATTCCATATGGATTAAGAAAAATTAGCCAGCATCTAAAGTATGGCTTAAATAATTCAGTTGAGCACAAGCTCCAAACTTGGTCCAGATTATGATCCACACAAGTTTGTGCCGCCATATGGAATCTGAACCGATACATGAACATGGCCTAGCTTGAAGAATGGATCAGCAATTGATACTGTTGAACTACAAAGAGTGAGCTCCCGTCAAAGGCAATTTATTTTATGCCAACAATACCTTAGGTGGCTTAAATGGATAGTCTGGAGGAAAGTGGATAGTGACAAGAAAAACTCCCCCTGCATATGGACTGTCTGGTGGACCCATTATTGTTGCTTGCCAATGGAACATGTCTTCAGCGACCGGTCCTGTGAGAAAACGAGCCATTCAGGATAGTAATTTTAGTTAGGCTTGTCATTTGATACCTTATACAAAAATTAATTCAGGTTTAAAACAAACACATGAGATTGGAAAGTTTACCTACAACCAACCAAGATTGCCGAGCATGCTAGCAAGTCAAATCTACAGGACACTCAATAATTTTACTAATGACAACATATGCTTTCAGCCTTATCAGTACAAGTAATTTTCTTTTTATTGCACACCTTAATACTAATGTTCCATCTAGGTCTGTACTTAATGACAAACACTTCCCATACAACGTGCATCTTTCCCATGAATATAATCTACCTTAGTATCCAACAAAAATGATCTAAAATAAATAAATGGAATTAACAATCATGAGCAACTTTACAAGAAACAAAAAGAAAAGTAAAACAGCAAAAAAAGAGATATCCATGGCATATAGTTGCATATCTTAAGGTCACTAATATGATTAGCAAGAACTATATCAGGAGGCACCATAAACATTTCCTGAGAACTTCACCATCCTTTCAGACCGTATGACTCGAGATGCAAGCAATGAATATAGTGTACAGAATTGGATGATAAAATAGAACGTATACTTCCTTTGATAGGCATGCCAATCCTACAAGACTGAGCAAAGCAAGCAGCTCAAATATAAGTTAATGTGAGGTAGTCTCGACGGCACAAACAACTGCGTGTTCTCAGCCTAATAAGATTCCAACAAGCTATGACCATTGCACAATTGGATTCAGATATAAAAGTGAGGAGACATATCAAGGAGCAGATTGATATACGAGGAGACGGGAGATTGGAGGCACCTGCGCTACAAGACGTCGGGGGGTCCCGCTGGAGATCCTTCAGCTCCTTGATGATACGCCTCGAAGCCATGGATTGGGCGATGACCTAATCATTGCCCAAAAAAAATAGCCACCACAAATCGATCCAAATGATTCAGAAAGAACGCGAAATCAACAAGGGAGAGGGAGATCCAACAGGAGCGATTGCGGAGGAAGAGAGACGGGATCTACCTAATTCAAGATCAAGAAGGGAAAGGAGATCGATCGAACGAGAACGATTCCCTCCCTCCTCTGCGTCGCGGTCGGACGAGGAAAAGGGAAAGGGAGAAGTGAGCGGCATTCGCACGCAAGGGTCGATCTTAAATACCAGTAGTGCTTGATGACACGACTTTGCACACAACAACCGACGGCATGGCCCCCATCAAACGGCGCGAGTCAAGTCGTGCCCTACGGAAACGTTGTGTTTGACCGTGTTCAAGACGCGCCAGGAATAGGGGTGGGCACGCTGCGGTACCACAGAGTCGCCCGTCGCAACCTGTGGCTCGGCCAGAAGCAACATCTCAAACGTGTTTGAACGCGCCGGGAGGGTGACGTCGCCACGCTGCTGTACCACAAAGTCGAACTTGTGGCTCGGGCGAGACGCGGGCAAAGGCAACTTCTCAAACGCGCCTCAACTTACGGACGCATCACGTCCCCTCTTTTCTAAATTTGGACGTGTTAAAATATAAGAAACAAAATTAAAAGTACGAAAATTCTTCCTATACAAAGAAAATATAAAGCAAATGGGCTTCACATATCTTGACAAAATGATTTGTCAACCTTCTACCTTACATTCCAAGGTTACAAATTCAGTTCAGCTAATAAAAATCTTTCAAACACTAATCTTAGATCATCCAAGTTCGTAAACGAACGAACAAAGTTTTAACATATTCACTTATTTACAGAGAAGGCAGCAACAAGAGTGGCACAGTTGTGTCCACCATCAAGACTTTATGCACAAAATTCAAGTTATGATCAGCCCAATCTTGAATTCTTGGCCGAAGAATGAAGCGTTTCTTGTGACTTTTGTCCATCCATTCTGCAGGTCCTGCAAATTACATGTACATTAATTTCTTGTTGCTGTCAAATACTGCAATTGTACAATTTATAATTCTGGTTTTACACTGGTTCACAGAGAATGAGGATTTCGTTAAGTGGATGACAACCAACCTTCATTAACAAGAGACGCAAGATTATCCTGTCTCACCTCATGGTTTAAAGATCCTGCAAACCACAGGAAAGATCATAAAAGAAAGGCATGCAATCAACATGGCAGTCAAGAGAGACCATATATTCTGTGGAGAATTTTGGGCAACAGACCGGTGATGCTAAATCTAACAAATGCAGTATGAAAAAGAGTCAAAAGTTATGCATCTTGAAGTTAAAATGAACATGTTCAATTTTCGATTGTCATTTCCTGCTATGCAGATTTCATTATGTAACAATTTATAACGTATTACTGATTCCCAATGTCTGGACTAGAAAAGAGGGGGCAATCTTCTTCCAGTCCAGTGACAAATATCTTTTGACATTTGCCGTAGTGAAGAATCGACTCCTTCCGTAGTTGCACTTGCTACTCACGTGTTTCTGATACTGGCCGCGGACTAAAAAGAGCATAAGGTAAGATAAGATGCTTTATTCAACTTCTGTAGAGTGAAGACATTTTATATGATTAAGAACAGCATAAATCTTGAATGCATGGTCAAGGTCTCAATTCTTGATATGGTGCCGGTACCAGTGTGATACCAGTACTCTGTAGGGTCATCTTGGGCATCCTGGTCAAGTGTTAAGCTTCAATTATGTTTGGTAATCAAAGGTAGCTTTTCATTTTTCGCTTTATTTTGGAGTTCTAACAAAATTAAGAAGTGGATTGCAGATTGAACCTTTATCAATAAGAGACTCATTCGATACAAAAAATAAGCCCTGCAACTGGTTTTTAATTTGTCATTGGAAAAAGAGCAGCTAGCTTCTGCCTTCCCCATTAATCCTTCTCTAATCTTTTCTACTCCATCCTTTCTCTTCACTATCTTTTTTTCTCCTAATACCATCATCATGGTACTTTCTTCATATTGCCGAAATCGGAAACTGGTTCAAGTCATTTTTCGATCATATTAACCCCTGATTGGGAATGTTTCATCCTAAAACTTCCCAGCAAAGCTCAGGAGCACAACCCCAATAACAGTTGGTATGTTATGCTGGTTATGCTCATACACAGGAAACTGAGATTATTACCCTACAAATGCACTTATTATTCCCAAAGTGTAAATTAGAAGTGAAGGAGCCTACAGATTGTAGTGCAGCCATCAACTTGTGTCCACCACAACAATCATAAAAATAGTCAACAACCATAACTTTTTTTGATAAATCAAAATAAACATGTCAGTTTATTTCTTATTTGGCCGAAGCAGAAGTGAGAGGTGTCACTGAGATGAGTGATTTCTTTCCTAATCAACACATGCTCAACACAAGAACCATACAAAATTCCAACTCATAAATTTAGGTTGGAAGCAGATTGTGATCATTACCATTTTCTGTTCCTAATCAACAGAAACAAATTGAAAATCTTAGAGAAGTTAGTGGTTTGGGAGATTACGTGAAGTAGGGTTGATAATTGAAGATGTGAGGCAGCTTAAAATCCCCCAACCTCTGCGACTGAGTTGTACTTCACTTAAGAATCAAGATTTTTTGCACTTTGGCTCTTAGATCGAAATGCTCCAACTTGAATACCTCAATCAAAAATTGATTTTTTTTTGTCAGAAAAAAAAATTGGACGAAGAACGTTAAACAAGAAACACATTTCGTAGACATAATTACACCATCAAACAAATCGATTTGTCGCGCATCTTTCGGGAAGAATTCTAATTGCTACCAGATTTACTCGATGTTACCTGAAGTGGAGCTAAGATCTCAAGACGCATCTTCGTTGGAACGAAGAAGAGGACCTCAGGCAATGGGGTGTTTTGGGAGGATGCGGAGGGCTATCTTGGAATCTGACGGTGAGCTTTTGCTTTAGTGATTCGAGGGTTTTATCGAATTCCTTAAACTGTTCGGATCAAACCGGGTTCGTCGCCTTGGTAGGTCGGTTCGGGCTGCCCGGTTCAACAGCTAGTGCTTATATTTCTGGTCTCGAGACAAAACCCGTAACCCATTGGCCTCTTTCCCTCGCGCTACAGCTCCCTCGAGTTCACCGGATTCCGGTGGACGGTCGGCCTCCTAACGACGTGCATATCCCTGCGCTTCTCCTCCCTTTTTCTGATCTGTTTGATCTGATTTTGATTGCAAGATGGCATCTTTCCCCGCAGATGAGGCAAATTCGTGGGGGCAGATTAGAGGCGTCGGATGGATTCTTCTGCTCGTTCTCTTCAAGCTTCGATCCTCTCTTTCCGCGTTGGGGGCAGATTAGAGGCGTCGGATGGATTCTTCGGCTCGTTCTCTTCAAGAAGATGTAAGGAATTCCTTTTCTTCACTGCTGCTGTATATGGACCAAGAGGCTGGAACACTTCTGTTCCATCTTCTTGCTTACCCCTTCGAAAAGGAACTCCTTTCAAGTGCATTCAGTAGTTGATCAAGTTTGTCAAACCTGACCCAAAGATCTAGGACAAATGTTGAGTGGGCTGCAATTGGTCCCCAGCTCTGTGTCTGGCTCTTGTTCATATGCACAAGAAGAAGTCATCTTTCTGAACTTGGTTTGGATTCATGCACAGATGAATGGTGCATTCATCATCTCAGTACACCATGCAAGGAAGAAAAGGAAAGAAATTTACTTTAAACATGGAAAAGGACAGCGTGTGGAATGCTGAATGGAAAGAGACTTACAGTCTCACCCACCAGCTGACATCCATTGATCAGTAATTGGTAGTTGCCTTGGGCTCCACTCATAATTGACACACAAGAAGCCAGATGTGGCATCAGATTTCACTGTCTTCCCTACCAGATCTTTGCCTGCAGTGTCCTTGATCAGTAGTTGGTAGTTGCTCTTCATATTTAACTGTCCTCCCTACCAAATCTATGACAGATCTTGTTGGCCGAAGATATGAAGAGCAGAGAAGAAAAAACCTATTTCCACCTCAAACATCTACAGTGTCCTTTTAATTTGCCTGCTCTCAACATTTGATCTTTCATGGGGCAACTCACCACCATGCATCATATGGATTTGGAAAAGAAAGAACACCTGCCAGATAACTTATGGGTACTCTGTTCCTTCCTACAGAAAATTGCAAATCATGTCAGAGGGAACTTGAGCTGCTCTCTTGCAATTAGAACTATTGCACAAGGGTGGATAAATCAATGTCAGACAAGGCATCATCCATTTGAATCTTGGCTGACATATCTTCCAAGAAAATAAACAGGAGAGGAGTCAGCCTGCTATGGCCTTGAATCTTTACAGAGTTACACAAGCCCCACATGACATGTTGCAAACATTGTCATCATGTGAGCCATTGATTTTCCATGTTGCATGCAGAGCTGATGCCATCAATCTAATTATCATGCAACTGGAAACATATGCAAATGGACTGTGCAAGTCATTCATAACTCACCATGAAATGTATCGACATTCATCCGGTATACGATCAATGTTTGATAAAAATATCGATCGATTGGAAGACGACGAATAAAGTTCAGTGAAGACAGAAAAGTTGCTAATCTATAGAAGAGATATGCTAATGGCACAAACTTGAAGCAGCCTCCAAGGTGTAACAGAAACATTACTTTAAGCTGCACATTTTGAGACATTAAAGCAGAAAGCTATGTTCCTTGTACAGCCTAGTAAATATAAAGCAGTAAAGGAGGATAGAAATGTAGACAAGAACAAAGCTACAATTTGATGCATGATGTAGACTGGATTAAACGTCTGCAACCCTGATTCTTCTGGGACAATGTTCAATTTTAGCTACTGCAATGAGAGCCACACAGGAATGCTTTCACTTAATGGGGACCTAAAACAAAAGCCCTGAAGGTAATGCACCTATCACCACTGAAACAACAAGAAGACCAAAGACAAAGCAGATGGGCACAAACAAGTAAAAAGAACTCCAGAAAGGGAATTAAGGGCAAATTCTGCTACTGATTACTAACAAAGCCAGCAAACATGAGATCCAGAAGAAAGCTCAAGATGATAATGTTTGAACCCTTTTTCTTTTATAGGAGAACCTGTCGTTTTAAACACTTGCCATTCCATATGTCACTTTGTGCCATCACATGATCAAGATAAAGGAAAAAAAGAAGAGAAAACCTCAAATAACACGACACATGATTTTTCTGTACCAAGAAACCAGCACCTGAAACCCTACAAAAATTTAAAGACACTTTAGCAAACTGTAACTCGGTTCCAACACTAGAGAACAGCAGAGATCAGGAGACCATTTCAAGCCGAGGTTCAAAGCAGAAACCGGTAAAAAGCTGGAGAGGGAATCGTTTGGTCACAGGGCACTTAGCAGACCATTTCCACTGCTTCTGGCTCATGTCAAAAACAAGCAAAGCTGTAGCCCCATAGCTCTGTATAAAGATCAAGTCCTCGGTACCGCTGCTCGCAAAGACATCATCCAACTCACCAAACCCCTGGAAGAACCTGTGAGGCACACGAGCAACCTCTACCCACTCTCCTGCATCAAGTTCCCAAATGCCAATCCCTTTGATGATGTCCGGCTTGTCATACTTTGCAATTCCACCAACCATCACTAGTCTTTCTTTGAGGTTGATCAGCCGACCGCAGGTGAGGGAACAGGGTACCGGTATGGTCACCTGCATCGACGAAACATGTGGTGTTGTGGCTGAGATATCATACATCATCAGTCTATGTCGGAGGTCAGCATTTCCCACAACACCGGTAGAATGAATCAAACAATATAGTACTCCATTGCAGATCACACTTTCATCACCTCCCCTCCATCCAGACAAAACCGTATTTATGGAAGATTCCCATGACTCACTCTCAGAATTGTATGTGTGAATGGAGAAGTTCCACTGTGAAAAATCATCAGGCACCTGTTTAGATTTGATGACAACTATCGTATAACGGTGAGAACTTCTATCTACAGAGATGGCAAGAGAACTGTAATCAGGGAAAACAACACCCGGAGGCTCCAAAATCCTTTTCCAGTCTCTTATAATTGGGTTGCAAACAAAAATACGGCTCCGAGTATCATTGTCCATGAAGCAAACTAATCCATTGGAAGAAGAAACGAACCAATTACTTTTCTCGATACAAGGGAGATCAATGTTATACCATTTCCGAAGAACCGGATCATATGCGTAACCTGTTGCAGCCTCATTAAAGGTAAACATGAAGTACCATGGCTTCTGTGGTAACTTGTTTGCCCATATAAACCTCATCGAGTGGATGATATGATACCAAACTTTACACACAGATGCAGCCCTGATGACGCTTGCAATGGGCAGAAAAGAGAATATTTTCTCTAAAACGTCATCAGGAAGAATGCTGTCCAAGGAAACCATAGATACTGTCACTCGATTGTTACCCTCAGAGACATGTTTGCGCTCGATATCCTTGCTTCCAGAGTAGCTAGCAGACAGAGATTCCCATGATTGGTCACTCTCCATGAGAGAGGACAAATTGTTCTGTAGAGAGTGGAAAAAGAACATGAAGGATGAAGCATTTCATATCTAAATACACGATATTAAGACCAAGCAGTATGTAATATGGATGCATCGAAGTGAATAAAGTCAAACTACTAGTACAAAAAACTTGATTACTAGAACCAGAAAACACAAGAACAATGTCAGGAAAGAGGAATCTATACCTAAAATGCCTCTGAATTCGAATGAAAAAGATCTATAAAATAAACATCGGAAAAGAAGAGGTCATAGGACATTTCACAACAAAGGTACTGAATTATACATCAAATTGCCAGCAAATGTTGGGTGTAAGCCATATTGCCAACGGGGGCAAATCACCTCCAATTCAAGATCAGCATCCATGGTTGGGCCAGAAGATATTGAAGACAGGAATTGGGATATTCATTCCAAAGCAAATATTACCTGTTCACGGACGGCAGGCAGAATTGAAAACCTAGAGACAAGGACGAGAAAGACAGGATAAACAAGCTTCGAGCCATACCGCTGCAGAAGAAGAAAGAGACGCCAAGATCCGATCTTTTCGGTTCCGCTCGGCCCAAACCCCCAACTTTCCCTTATTCGTCCCACCAAAATATAACCAGAGCTCCGAGTCGGGCGCGATAATGGCGGAGAGAGGTTGTTGGCACGAACCGCTTTTGTTCGCATCCCACCGCGGAAGGGAGCGCGGGAGTGGGAAGCGGGCGGCCGTGCGGGCTTCCGCAGTACTTATCTTACAGCTTCTGATCCGGCCACAGAAAACGACACCCAAAAGAAGGCAGCTTTGCTTCGGGATCGAGATTGACAGTCCCCAAGAGATAAAAAAGGAGCAAAATGAAACAGTCCTCTCGGCTGCTCGAAAGCAAACAACCAAATAGACAGGCAGAGAACACCAAACGGGAAGCGGATTTCTTCAGTGCCGTTTGGTTTCAGCGCAGCGAGCGAGAGAGAGAGAGAGAGAAAGGGGTGCGCGTGATGTGTGTGTGTGTGTATATATATATATATATATATATATATATATAGATATATATTGTTGAGACCTAAACATCTCTGACCAGAGCAGAGGATCCAACTTAGCGCAGCTTCGTACACACCACTGTGAGGAGTTGGTTTTTCTTGCAAGCTTTTCCCCGACCTTTTGACGTCACCATTCCTTGTCTGATCCTCCAAAAAGCCTGTACCTACTTCTTCTCAACCTTTCATTACTGTTCTATAAGGTTTCTGACACGGATGCATTCCACTGATTCTGGTTCGGAAGAACTTTTAACAGCATCATGTTGGTTTTCTCCTTACCGAGTTCTGAGACCCAACAAATCTGCCCATTAACATGACTGTCTGTGTTTATCTTGTATTTTGTCTCACTCAACCTTTAATTTATGATTTGCTGCTCACCGCAGAAAGGAATACGAAGAAGAGCTTTGAGAATACATAATTCGATGTGATCAGTCCATGGAATATTTTTAGTATATGAATATTTGGTGAATTTATTATTTACGCCAATATCATAAGACACCCTTTCATTACACCTAACCAAAGTTTCATAATCGACATATTCGGGTTACTAAATTTTCAAAAATAGAATCGAAATTGAAACAGGACGATTTCGATTTTTTTTAATTTAAAAATAATTTAAAATAAAAAATTATAATTTATTTATAATTATTTTTTAAAATCTGAACTATCGTTTCGAGAATTATCGATTTTAAATTTCAAAACTCCAATTCGATTTAGAATCCACTAATTATCGAACTGATTTGAAGTTTTAGTTCGAGTCCAATCGATTCCGACCGTATTACAGCGAGCGCTGCCTTTGATTTCAATCGTTTCACGGGACGGCTTTATGCAATCTTTATTTTATTGGGACGCATCGTCACATCAATCTGGAACACGTTTCTATCACCGTCCCGCCTTATTCATGACCTCGTAATCGGAAGCACACTTATAGTAGTTAGTACATCGCCATCTCAAACACTGTTCCTCACGGCGGCGCCGTACCCGCTGTTGAGATCGTAGTATCTGCTCCACAGCATGATGCCGCCGTAGTTGGACGCAGTCTTGATCGCCGGCAGCACCTGGGAGGTGAGGTCGTCGGGCGGGATGTACCCGCTCCCGGCCGCGTCCTGCGAGGCCGGCAGCCCCAGGAAGACGGTCGACGACGGCAAGCTCGACGTCCACGTCCCCCATGCGCTGCTCAGGCCGCTGACCCCCGACGAGTAGTCGCAGCTGGGGTTGTTGTAGAACTGCACCCACACGTAGTCGAAGAGCCCCGTCTGCAGCGCGTTCCCCAAGGACTGGTCCGGGTAGGGGCACTGCGGCGCCGCCGAGAGGTACAGCTTGGTCCCCGCCTGGCTGCCCAAGTCGGAGAGCTGCTTCGCCAGCTCGTCGTAGTGGTCGGGGCCGCCATGCTCGATGTCGAAGTCGATGCCGTCGAGGACGGCGTCGCCCAGCGGGCGGGAGCTGGACGAGCCGCCGAGGTAGTTGTCCCACAGATACGTCGCCACGCTCGCGGCGTCGTCGGAGGAGGACAGGGAGTAGCTGCTGGAGTCGCCACCGAGGGAGAGCAGCACCTTGATGCCCTGGGACTGGCAGGCGCGGATGTCGGAGCTGAGGCCGGTGCAGGTGCCGGAGGGGGGATCGCAGTGGCCCGCCAGGTTGAGGACGGGGGTTTGCCCGTTGCCGAAGGTGGTGAGGAAAGCCAGCATCACGTACGAGTAGATGCCAGAGTTGCAGGTGTCGGCAAGGCCGCCCTCGTTGCCGTTCTGGCCCCAGTACACGGCGATGCTGCCAGCGTGGGAGCCGGCAGAGAAGGCGAAGACGAGGAGGGCGACGAGGAGGAGGGAGGAGAGGTTACGGGAGGCCATGGTGGATTGCCTGTGACGATTGGCGAAGGCCTCGTTCATGTTATATAGGGAAGGAGGGTGGGATGGGACCTGCACCAGAGAAGAGGAGATGACAGGGGGAGGCTGCGCTTTGGGATGAAGACATGAAGACTTTGACTAACTGTTGGATGACTCTTAGAAGAGGCGCTCATCTACTCATCATCTTTGCATCGTATAATTTATTTGTATTGCTGTAGTGTTTTTCTGTAACTCATGTGCTTAAGTGATTTCCAGCTTTCTTTGAGGTTAAGCATGAGAAGAAACGTATCCTCGAAGTATATAAAATCTTACAATCTATTATATTTCTGTGGCGCGCTCCGCCGCGAGCAGACTTCTTCGAGTCTGCTTCGCGAACGGTTGACACCGCGTCATTCACGCCTTCATTTATTTGGTCTTCCTCCATGGTCGATGCACCAGCGACCAACTGAGACAGTCGACTTGTGAGGGATCGAGTCGTCTCTGTGCAAACATCGTTAAGGACAGAGATGTTGGGTCCAGCCCGGCTTGGACAATTGGGCTTATTGAGTCCAAATCAGTAATTAAGAGAGAAAGGGTAAAATTGGGCAGAGTACAGGGTGTGTGTGTGCACAGTAAGATTGCAGCGTGCAGCATGCGGCGTGCAGAGGAAAGAGAAAGAGAAATTGAGAGAGAAAGATTAGGTTTCTGATTGACGATCTGTGGCCAAACGTTGTCAATTGTGGCCCAAATTTTATGTGGAGAATTCTTGCAGCAAACTCTACAATCCTAACGGTGTTGATCTACAGTTTACCCTCTCTAAGGTACTTTCCTGTGATATCCATTTTGTGAGACCTAGAATTCTCTTCGGAGGAGATCTATGTGCTGAAGATATGTTATTCTTGAGCTAAGATCTATGTTCTTGATGTTATTCTGATCCTCTAGTTATTCTAGAGAAGACCTACTGTAAACCTGTTATCATTATTATTGATAGTGGAAGTTTGAGGTGGACTACGGTCCCGTGGTTTTTCCCACATTGGGTTTTCCACGTTAAAAAGATTTGGTCTCACTGTGTGATTGATTTATTGCTCTATTGTTTATGCTGTGCTGATTGATATTAGCATTTTGATATCAAGTTGGTATTTTGATGAGTAATCTATTTTGATACACAAAGAGGGAAAAGAATTATTCCGCATTAACAGGTTTCTTCCCAACAAGTGGTATCAGAGCATCAGGTTGTTTGGTGCTAGTTTTCTTGTGTGATTGAAATGGAGCAGTCAGATGGAATGATTAAATTGAACTCATCAAATTATTCCACTTGGAGGCGTCTGATGGAAGATTTGCTCTATTGCAAAGATTTGTATAAGCCTATTAAGGTTAAAGATAAACCTTCTATTATGGACGATGAAGAATGGGAAGTTCAACATAGAAAAGCTATTGCCTATATTAGAAGATGGATGGATATAAACTTGCATGAGCATATTTCAGATGAAATCAGAGCTGATGTTGTTTGGCAAAGGTTAGAAAATCTCTTTGCGAAAAAGACAGTGGGAAATAGAATTTCTCTCCTCAGAAGGCTTGTAAATTTGAAGTATAAAGATGGTGGTAACATTGTTGAGCACATAAGCCTATTTCAGAGTCTTGCAAACAAGTTGGTTGCTATGAAAATGAATATAGATGATGAGATGCAGGGATTATTACTTCTCAACTCTTTACCAGAAAGTTGGGAAACGTATGTGGTGACTATTTGTAACTCCACGCCAGAGGGGACTCTAACCATAGATATGGTTAAAGACAGTTTGCTAAATGAAGATGCAAGAAGGAAAAAACAGGGTGAATCTTCTCCTGGTGCATTTGTTACTGAAAAACAAGAAAGACGTGAAAGAAGTCATAGCAGAAATCCATATGGTTATAGAGGAAGATCCAAGTCTAGAAGAGATATCAAATGTTTTCACTGTAATAGGCCAGGTCACATGAAGAAAGAGTGTAGGTTTTGGAAGCGAGAACAGAATGAAATGAAGAAAAATGAGAAAGAGATCAATACAGTTGCTGCTGAAGGTAATATCACTATTGTCTGAAGGTTGTGTTAGCCTTGTAGCTCAGGACAGTAATTGGGTAATTGACTCTGGTGCTTCATTTCATGTTACTTCTCATGGTGATTTCTTTAGATCTTACAGTGCTGGTGATTTTGGTAATGTCAGAATGGGAAACAATGGTACATCTAAGATTGTGGTATTGGAGATATTTGCTTGGAGACCAGTATTGGGAGCAAATTGATACTCAAAGATGTAAGGCATGTTCCAGATATTCGTCTTAACTTGATATCTACAGGTAGACTTGATGATGAGGGCTTTGCACATTATTTTGGTGAAAGTAAATGGAAACTCACTAAAGGTTCTCTAATTGTGGCAAAAGGAAAGAAGATTAACTCTTTTTATGTCATGGAAGCTAAGCTACATAAAGGAGAGATTAATGCAATTTGAAAAGGGTGAAAGTATAGATTTTTGGCATAAGAGGCTTGGACATATCAGCGAGAAGGGACTTCAAACTCTTGCTAGAAAGCAGTTCTTACCAGAGTTGCAAGGTATATCTCTTAAATCTTGTGATCATTGCTTAGCTGGAAAAACACATAGAGTTACATTTCAGACATATCCATCATCTAGAAGATCAGATGTTATTGATTTAGTTCATACTGATATTTGTACTATGCAAACTAGAACTCTTTGAGGTGCTCTTTATTTTGTTACTTTTATTGATGAACATTCTAGAAAAGTGTGGGCTTTTGCTTTGAAATCTAAAGACCAGGTACTCAATTCTTTCAAGGAGTTTCATGTCAGTGTTGAAAGAGAAACTGGCAGAAAACTAAAGTGTATTCGATCAGATAATGGTGGCGAGTACAGGGGTCCTTTTGAGAATTATTGTAGGTTTCATGGAATCGGGGTTGAGAAAACAGTTCCTAAAACTCCTCAGCAGAACGGTGTGGCAGAAAGGATGAACAGAACCATTGAAGAAATGATTAGGTGTATGCTTTCCCACGCCAAGTTACCAAAGTCATTTTGGGGGGAGGCTTTGAGAACTACAGTTGACTTGATAAATCTTTCTCCATCAGTTCCTCTGCAAGGTGATGTTCCAGAGAGAGTATGGAGAGGAAAAGATATATCTTATAATCATTTGAGAATCTTTGGGTGTAAAGCATTTGTTCATATTCCCAAAGATGAGAGGTCCAAGCTTGATAATAAGGCAAAAGCATGTATCTTCTTGGGATATGGTCATGAAGAGTTTGGGTACAGATTATGGGATCCAGTGAACAAGAAGATTATTAGAAGCAGAGATGTTGTATTTCTTGAAGACCAATTGTTTGATGATGGTGATAATGTTGAGAAGCCAGAAACCTCTGTTTATATTCCTTGGAGTTTGGGTCCAGTTCCTTCACCTGTATTTCATGATGATCATGGGGGAGATGAACAAGAAGATTGTGGTGAGAATACTAGTGATGATACACCTACAGTTGATGATGCTGAACCAACTGAACAGGCACCTCCACCACCAGTTGAGATTCCATTGAGAAGATCCACTAGAGAGCGACAACCCTCTACCAGATATCCTCTACATGAGTATGTTATGCTTACTGACGGGGGAGAGCCAGAAACTTACCAAGAAGCTATTCTACATGAGAATAAGAGTGAGTGGGTTAAAGCCATGCAAGAAGAGATGAGATCCTTGCTTGAGAACCACACCTATGACTTGGTAAAGCTGTCGAAAGAGAAGAAAGCTCTCAAGAATAAGTGGGTTTATAAATTGAAGACTGAAAATAATAGCTCACAACAAAGATACAAGGCACGACTAGTTGTGAAAGGATTTAGTCAGAAGAAAGGTATTGACTTTGAAGAAATATTTTCTCCAGTTGTGAAAATGTCCTCTATCCGAGTTGTTCTTGGTTTGGCTGCCCGCTTGAATTTAGAAGTTGAGCAACTTGATGTAAAAACAACATTTCTTCATGGTGACTTAGAAGAAGAAATTTACATGGAGCAACTAGAAGGTTTCAAAGTCAAGGGAAAAGAAAATCTTGTATGTAAGCTTAGGAAAAGCTTATATGGACTCAAACAAGCACCTAGACAGTGGTACAAGAAGTTTGATTCCTTTATGATGAGCCAAGGGTATGATAGAACCACATCTGATCATTGTGTGTTTATGAAGAAATTTTCAGATGATGATTTTATTATTTTACTACTATATGTTGATTGTTGGCCATGATGTTGGAAAAATTGAAAAGCTTAAAAGAGAGCTAAGTAAGTCTTTTGCCATGAAAGACTTAGGATCGGTGAGACAAATACTTGGCATGAAGATTCTTCGTGATAGGAAGAAAAGGAAGATTTGGCTATCTCAGGAGACTTACATTGAAAAGGTTCTTGAAAGATTCAACATGAGTAAAGCCAAAGCAGTTTGTTCTCCACTTGCAGGTCATTTCAAGCTGAGTTCAAAACAATGTCCTACAAGTGAGAAAGAAAAAGAAGAAATATCCAGAGTGCCTTACTCATCTACAGTATGCAGTTTGATGTATGCTATGGTTTGTACTCGGCCAGATATAGCTCATGCAGTTGGAGTTGTTAGCCGATTTCTCTCAAATCCTGGAAAGAAACATTGGGCAGCAGTAAAATGGATATTAAGATATCTAAGAGATACTTCCAGGTTGTGTTTATGTTTTGGTGATGATGAACCTGTGTTAGAAGGGTACACAGATGCAGACATGGCAGGTGATACTGATTCCAGGAAGTCCACTTCGGGATTCTTGATGATATTTGCAGGAGGAGCAGTCTCTTGGCACTCTAAGTTACAGAAGTGTGTTGCTCTATCAACCACAGAAGCAGAATACACAGCAGTTACTGAAGCCTGCAAGGAAGCTTTATGGATGAAAAAGTTTTTACAAGAATTGGGCTTGAAACAGGAAGGATATACTGTTTACTGTGACAGTCAGAGCGCTATTCACCTCTCCAAGAATTCAACATACCATTCTAGATCCAAGCATATTGATATGAGATATCACTGGATTCGTGATGTGCTTGAGATGAAAGAATTACAATTGGAAAAGGTGCATACCAATGAGAATGGTTCAGATATGTTGACAAAGTCTTTGCCTAAGGAGAAGCTTGAAGCATGTAGACGAAGAGCGGGCTTGGTACAACCCACCATATGAGCTGGAGGGGGAGAATTGTTGGGTCCAGCCCATATGTGAGCTTGGACAATTGGGTCTATTGAGCCCAAATTAGTAATTAAGAGAGAAAGGGTAAAATTGGGCAGAGTGCAGGGTGTGTGTGTGTGCACAGTGAGATTGCAGCGTGCAGCCTGCGGCGAGGAAAGAGGAGAGAGAAATAGAGAGAGAAAGATTAGGTTTCTGAGTTTTCTGCTCGATGATCTGTGGCCAAACGTTGTTAGTTTTGGCCCAAATTTTATGTGGAGAATCATTGTAGCAAACTCTACAATCCTAACGGTGTTGATCTGCAGTTTACCCTCTCTAAGGTACTTTCCTGCGATATCCACTTTGTGAGACCTAGAATTCTCTTTGGAGGAGATCCACCTATGTGCTGAAGATATGTTATTCTTGAGCCAAGATCTATGTTCTTGATGTTATTCTGATCCTCTAGTTATTCTATAGAAGACCTACTGTAAACCTGTTATTCTATAGTGGAAGTTTGAGGTGGACTACGATCCCGTGGTTTTTCTCATATTGGGTTTTTCACGTTAAAAAGATTTGGTCTCACTGTGTGATTGATTTATTGCTCTATTGTTTATGCTGTGCTGATTGATATTAGCATTTTGATATCAAGTTGGTATTTTGATGAGAACACAAAGAGGAAAAGAATTATTTCGCATTAATAGGTTTCTTCCCAACAAGAGATAAGGACGGCGGTAGATCGATTCTTTTCGGGCATCCGACTCTATTCGATCTATCTAATGCGTATGCAGGTACTCTTGAACTGATTTTGAGACTGAATTCATTGACGTACTGCAGAAGGGAAACTCCGAGGAAGTCTCGTGCAGATGAGGCTGCTGGGAATGAATGGGTCGTCATCATCCTAAATATTTATTAATATAAATACTACAATAATGTGTTGGGTTTGTCAGTATCCATCCTCGCAATGACGCATGAGCATCCGATGTATAATTCCAACACGTAGAGAGGGCTGAAAGTGAAGCAGTCTCCCCGGTGGGAACTATGAGAAGGTCCTGCGACTGAGTCTTCTCCAGGAACAACGCATCCTAGAGGTGGCGGTGGTGTTCATAGTCAAACGATGCACCAGCGACTAGCTGAGGCAATCGACTCGATAAATCTGACTTTAACAGCTAGCTGAGGCAATCGACTCGATAAATCTGACTTTAACAGCTAGCTGAGGCAATCGACTCGATAAATCTGACTTTAACAGCTACCCAACATCTCGGACTGAGACGGAGTCAAAAGTATACATTGATTGGCTCCGAACCTTACTCACATGTCACACCATCAGAACCTAAGTTAGCACAAAAAGGTTATTGGAGTATATTAATCGCCACACCTTTAATTCTTCAATGCCATACTCTGTTCATGTTAAGTCCTTTGATCTTTGGCTTGCAACATGCGGTGAGCGAAATTAATGGGGGAAGAAAGACGTGTTCGCCTTCTTCAACCCTGCTTGCACACGGTTTCCGCTGCGCCATGGGAACGACCACGAACTTATTAGTCTTCCTCCATGGTCGACGCACCACCGATGAGTCAATTAATGGCCGGGGCCAGCTTAGCAGATTTCCTAATCGATTGTGACTCCTCGCCTCTAAGCTGAGACCAAAGAAACTCACGAGAATCATCATCTTTGCTCCATGACTATAAATTTCACACTCGAATATATTTTAATATCACGATAAGAATTATGATTGAGATACAGTTAGTCTCAAAACCTTAAGCGATTAAGAAAGAGCCAAATTCGTGTAAGGTTTAAAAGTATTAATCCTGACATAAGGGTTTACATGAGAATTCTAACACAAACAGAGAGAGATGGAGGTGATGGAAGTCTCCCAGGTCATCTGAACCTTCTTAAAATATTAGGGTAACCTCGGAGCTTCTTTTGATGACAAATCCTCATCAACAACACAACACGGTCAAGATTTGGCAGTGGGTCATGAACTACGGAGGAGAGTACGTATAGGCATTGACATTGGGGGCCTTTTCCTAGAGTTCAAAGTGTCCAGAATAAAATGGTAATCCAAGTGAAGATTTCGCCGATCTCTAGTTCATTAATCTTTGGCTCCCATTATCCTTGTTTTTCTTTCTCTAAGTTTATACATATTAGAAGATCCTGATAGTAGATAAGATTTCTTCGAAATCTTACTGATCAGTTAAGAAAAATCAAATTGACATTGTATTCAACTAATTGAAGTGTGCTTTATCATTATATTTTATTTTATCATAGTATCAGAGCCCTTGCAATAAAGCAAGATTTCTCTGCCCTTCTTCGTTGGTCAACAATAGCCAACTCACCTTCTATCAGCATCGCCAACATCACGCTTGCGAGGTCGATGAGGAGTGGATCGACGAGATCCTCCACATCCACCTTATCCGCTACTGTACCTTCCTCTCCACCAATGAATCATCGGTCCCCATCGCCTAGACGAGGCTTCGGGACGACGCCACATGACGTCGTTCCATACGTACCGGGCGATGGCCGCACGAATGTACGAAACTCGCCCCTTGGGGGGATCGACCGCCACGCCAAACTCGCATATGACCGATCCTCGGACAATAGTATAAAAGCCCCTGACCAGCATTTGGCCAGGGGACAGAGAAAGAAAAAGGAAAGACCACTGACTTAATCTACGAGGGACCAAGTCGGGAATCCCCTGACCAAGGCTAGTGTGCAGGAATGTGACCACCCCTAAACCAACTCGATCCCTCATTGGAGACAGAGCCATCTCGACCCCTAGTCCAGCTCAACCTCGACGCTTCTTCTAATCGATCGAGAGACGTGCTCCCAAACATCAGTGGCACTACCCTAACCCCTGGACTAGCTTGGCCTCGGTGCTTCTTTCAACCGACCGAGAGACGCGCCCCTGGATTCCTGGAACTCCGAACATCGACCCGTAGACCAAGTCGTGCTGACTCCTCGGCCATCACTAACAACATCTTATCCTGCCTAATCAAAATATAGAGATATATAAAATATTTATAAAAAAATTAAATGTTAATTTATAGGGTTTTCTTTCTACTACGATTTCTTATCCTAACTTTTGTTTTCCACTCCTTTCAATCTTCATCGCTCATCCTTATAAAATATTATCAAATCTTTTTAGCTTTCATATCATTTATTGGAGAGGGCAAAAGAAAACAAGAAATCAAAAGAAATATCTCAGAGATTAATAATAAAAAATACACTAAATATTCAATACAAGACTTAATGTTATTTGATAAGTCCCACGTAAATTCATAAAGAAAATTTAATTTTTTTTAACATTAATTATAAGATCCTTTGATTATTTATATTGATTGAACTCTAATATTTACTCTTACATAAATTTTAAAAAAAATATATTTTTATTATCTCTATAATCAAGAAAGAGCACCCTCTCTAGACATCATAAGAGAAACCCTCCAACATTAGAATTTTATAAAAATATTAATTTTATCTTAAATATTTATATTTTTTATAAAAAAAAATACAAGTGAATATTTATAAAAAAAAAACTAAATCTTAATTTTCAGCTATTCATTCCTTTACAATAATTCTTACTCTTATTAGGATTTTGTCTCTTTCGAGGAGAAGGGATCCAGGGTTCTCGCCAATCTTTATCGCGGCGCCGTACCCACTGTTGAGATCGTAGTATCTGCTCCACAGCATGATGCCGCCGTAGTTGGACGCAGTGTTGATCGCCGGCAGCACCTGGTTGGTGAGGTCGTCCGGAGGGATGTACCCGCTCCCGGCCGCGTCCTGCGAGGCCGGCAGCCCCAGGAAGACGGTCGACGACGACAAGCTCGACGTCCACGTCCCCCATGCGCTGCTCAGGCCGCTGACCCCCGACGAGTAGTCGCAGCTGGGGTTGTTGTAGAACTGCACCCACACGTAGTCGAAGAGCCCCGTCTGCAGCGCGTTCCCCAAGGACTGGTCCGGGTAGGGGCACTGCGGCGCCGCCGAGAGGTACACCTTGGTCCCCGCCTGGCTGCCCAAGTCGGAGAGCTGCTTCGCCAGCTCGTCGTAGTGGTCGGGGCCGCCCTGCTCGATGTCGAAGTCGATCCCGTCGAGGACGGCGTCGCCCAGCGGGCGCGAGCTGGACGAGCCGCCCAGGTAGTTGTCCCACAGGTACGTTGCCACGCTCGCGGCGTCGTCGGAGGAGGACAGGGAGTTGTTGCCGGAGCCGCCACCGATGGAGAGGAGCACCTTGATGCCCTGGGACTGGCAGGCGCGGATGTCGGAGCTGAGGTCGGTGCAGTTGCCGGAGGGGGGATCGCAGTGGCCCGCCAGGTTGAGGACGGGGGTTTGCCCTTTGCCGAAGGTGGTGAGGAAAGCCAGCATCACGTACGAGTAGATGCCGGTGTTGCAGGTGTCGGCAAGGCCGCCCTCGTTGCCGTTCTGGCCCCAATACACGGCGATGCTGCCGGCGTGGGAGCCGGCAGAGAAGGCGAAGACGAGGAGGGCGACGAGGAGGGAGGAGAGATTACGGGAGGCCATGGTGGATTGGCTGTGACGATTGGCGAAGGCCTCGTTCATGTTATCCAGGGAAGGAGGGTGGGATGGGACCTGCACCAGGGAAGAGAGTATAACAAGGGGAGGCTGCGCGTTGGGATGAAGACAAGAAGACTTTGACTAACTCCTGGATGACTCTTAGAGGAAGTGCTCATCCACTCATAATCTTTGCTTCATATAATTTATTTGTATTGCTGTTGTGTTTATCTGTAACCCTTGTGCCTAAGCGACTTCCATCTTTCTTTGAGGTTAAGCATGAGAAGAAACGTATCCTCGACGTATATAACCTATTCTATTTCTGTGACTCGCTCCGCCGCGAGCAGACTTCTTCGAGTCTGCTTCGCGCACGGTTTCCACCGCCTCATTCACGCCTTCATTTATTTGGTCTTCCTCCATGGTCGATGCACCGGCGACCAACTGAATCAATTGACTTGTGAGGGATCGAGTCATCTCTGTGAAAACATCGTCAAGGACAGAGATAAGGATGGCGGTAGAACGATTCTTTTCGGACATCCGACTCTATTCGATCTATCTAATGCGTATGCCGGTACTCTTGAACTGATTTCGAGATGAATTCATTGACGTAATGTAGAGGGGAAACTCCGAGGAAGTCTCGTGCAGGTGAGGCTGCTGGGAATGAATGGGCCGTCATCATCCTAAACAACCGCAGCCGATGTGTTCGGTTTGTCAGTATTCATCCTCGCAATGAAGCATGAGCATCCGATGTATAATTCCAACACGTAGAGAAGGATGGAAGTGAAGTCAGTCTCCCCGGTGGGAACTACGAGAAGGTCCTGCGACCGAGTCTTCGCCAGGAACAACTCAGCCTAGAGGTGGCGGTGGGACAAGGACAACGACGGAGGCGAAAATGCTGACGTTGGTGTTCATAGTCAAACGATGCACCAGCGACTAGCCGAGGCAATCGACTCGACAAATCTGACTTTAACAGCTACCCAACATCTCGGACTGAGACGGAGTCAAAGGAAACATTGATTGGCTCCGAAGCTTACTCACATGTTACACCATCAGAACCTAAGTTAGCACAAAAAGGTTAATGGAGTATATTAATCGCCACACCTTTAATTCTTCAATGCCATACTCTGTTCATGTAAAGCCCTTTGAGCTTTGGCTTGCAACATGCGGTGAGCGAAATTAATGGGGGAAGAAAGACGTGTTCGCCTTCTTCAACCCTGCTTGCACACGGTTTCCGCTGCGTCATGGGAACGACCACGAACTTGTTAGTCTTCCTCCATAGTCGACGCACCATCGATGAGTCAATTAATGGCCGGCGCCAGCTTAGCGGATTTCCTAATCGATTGTGACTCCTCGCCACTAAGCTAAGACCAAAGAAACTCACGAGGATCATCATCTTTGCTCTATGACTGTAAATTTCACACTCGAATATATTTTAATATCACGATACGAATTTTGATTGAGATACAGTTAGTCTCAAAACCTTAAGCGATTAGGAAAGAGCCAACTTCGTGTAAGGTTTATTATAAGTATTAATCCTGGCATAAGGGTTTACATTAGAATTCCAACACAAACAGAGAGAGATGGAAGTCTCCCAGGTCATCTGAACCTTCTTAAAATATTAGGGTGACCTCGGAGCTTCGTTGATGACTAGTCCTCGTCAAGAACAACACGGTCAAGAGTTGGTAGTGGGTCATGATCTACGGAGGAGAATACGTATAGGCATCGACATTGTGTCGTTAGGTTTGGGACCCTTTTCCTCCAGCTCAAGTCTTTAGAATAAGATGGTAATCCAAGTGAAGATTTCGTCAATCTCCATCCCATTTATTCTTCCATGTCTTATTCTATTCATATAAAGTTCACATCATCCTCATTTTTCTTTCTATTAGAAGATCATCTCATCGTCTAAAGTCTATACATATTAGAAGATCCTCATAACAATACGAGAAAATTTTACTGATCAGATAAATCCTCTCTTCTTACATGTATAAATAGATATTGTATTCAACTAATTGAAGTTTACTTTATCATTACATTTCATTTTATCAGTATCAGAGCCCTTGCGTTATAGCAAGATTTCTCTTCTCTTCCTCGATGTTCAGCGATAGCTAACTCACCTTCTATCAGTATCGCCACTAGCATGACAACATCATGCTTGCGAGGCCAATGAGGAGTAGATCAACGAGATCCTCCGTATCCACCTTGTCTGCTACTATACCTTCCTCTCCATCAACGAATCATCGGTCCCGGTCGCCTAGACGAGGTGGCTTCCATTGTGTGTCTTGGTCGTCTAGATGAGGCAACTTATACTGCCACTTCTTCCTCCCTCAAGGCTCTTCATCCGGCAGAAAAGCTCTCCCTGACGCCCTCATTGGTCGCCTCCGTGTAGCCTTTGAGGAGAACGGTGGCAAGCGCAAAGCCAACGCCCGCACCTTTCGAGCCCACCACCCGGCACCGGTTCAGCTGCTCACCGGTGCCTTCTGTTGCATACTTCTCATCGAGAGGACAAAATTTTGCCACTCCAAGCATCCTCAAACCTGACATCCCAGCACACCTTGTAGATTGCAAGTTGTGCACGAGGAGTGCCTCCTCTTGCTGCACCGACTTCAAGATCGTGGAAGCTTGCATCACTTACTCGAGAATCTGCTCTTGTTGTTGCCTCTGCTACTCCAAACGCAAGTGCCACATCTCCTGTCAAAGGTCTCCACCTCCCAAGCAAGTGCAAGGCGACCGACGACTGATGATCTGCGTTCGTGCGCAAGGCGATCCCTTCCCTTTAGTGTAGCATCCCTATTTCTTCTCTCTTAACCATGGACGATGCTCCCAAAGGAAGCACGGGTGCTGCCACCTTTGGTGATTGTTGATCAGATCACTGATTTCCTCCTAAACGAACAGCGACTATCTTCTCCCTCTGTCGCTCTGCGCCAGCGTTCGCTCACTGCAACTCTGATAGCATGAGAAAATGAAATGTAATGATAAAGCACTCTTCAATTAGTTGAATATAATATCTATTTATACATGTTAGAAGAAAGGAATCCCCTCAACTGATCAGCGAGATTTCCTCGGTTGAGACCCAATCGCTCCAGAAACAAACTTCCTTCAACTTCTCCTTTCGTCAGTAGAACTGCTCCTCCAGGCTGCACCTTCAGCCCATTGAGATCAGCTCGCCCAAACGCCTCCTTCGATAAAGATATCTGTCTAAGGATCTGAGACCTCCTAGAGGGGCGAAGAAGAAGATACCTCAACCTGCTGCAGCAATCACTACGATCCTCATTGGAGCCATCTTCCACTCTCCTTCTACAGCTGACAACTCCCTTACTCTCTCATATACCTATCCTCAAAATATCTTTATCATCTACCTCTAACGCTCTAGTTATTATCCCCTCAGGGAATATATCACTTCTAACATATAGGTCTTATCACCATCAATGTTGTAATATCATCCCTTTTAAATTATCTAAAGATGACAACTACACATCTTTACGTGCATAATTTTCTAATCTCCTATTTAGATACGATCTACGAGGCTGTGTCAACAGCTCTCTTCATTGTCCATCACAATTATCAATATCCTAGAAGACCCTAGTCTAGTACTAAATCCAGCCCATAAACTATGATTACCCCAAGATCATCTCATCCTCCAAGTTATTCAAGCCTCCATCGTCAGGTTCGTCACCCCATCGTGGGGCACCTATCAACTCCTATGGACAATAGTATACGGGAGGTCGTTTGGGAAAATCATGTCGGTCACTAAAGATAGTGATCCCCGGGTGATCCTTCAGGTATGTCCCACTCAATCGGCCTTTGTGGACGACAACCCGCAAAAGGTCATTCGGGCCTATCGCTCACATGGACAAAATGCTATGTGGAGGGCATTACAACAGTTACAAACGATCCCCTCGATCGCCTAGGTTTAAAAGTCAACCCCTGATGGCTGTCCAAGGGTCGGACTTCTCTTTAAGAAAATCCTTTATACCCCACGCAACTTCACAAAGCTAATTTGAACATCAAAGAGATCGAGTCGGGTCGGGAAACTCCCCCCGATATTAACCTTTGTGCATAAACCCACTAAGAAGACCAAAGTCTATCCTAGATCCTCAGAAACTACCTTAGATTCATCGACACCACACCAACCACCTCGCTAGACAACCACGAGGGATCCTCGGACGACCTTGCAACTTTAGAATGAGACCAAATCATACCGACTATCAATTGATAACACTCAGGCAACAATAATATAATTGATAATGACAATCTCATGAGGAATAATATAATTCTCACACCTATAATTTAGGATGAATGAGTGTTGCACTGGGCTAACAGCAAGCAACATATATGGTGGGCTTCGAGCAAACCTAATGCAATTGATTTGTTGCATGATACATTCATGGCAACAATCCAGACTTAGATGAGTCATTATTTTTTTTAAGCTTTGGAGGTGGACCATCTATATTGACAGGTTACA
Organism: Musa acuminata AAA Group; assembly: GCF_036884655.1. Taxonomy (NCBI): domain Eukaryota; kingdom Viridiplantae; phylum Streptophyta; class Magnoliopsida; order Zingiberales; family Musaceae; genus Musa; species Musa acuminata. Next base: position 48,348,680 of record NC_088334.1, on the reverse strand, counting down.
CATACGACAATAGATATTGATACAATGAAGTATACATTAGGTTTTGTACTTACTTTTACAAGGGGAGTTGTGTCATGGCAATCCAGATTGCAAAGGTATATTGCTCTCTCCGCCACAGAGGCAGAATATATTACTACTATAGAGGTTTGCAAAGAAATATTATGGATAAAAAAATTCTTACAAAAATTATGACCGAAAAAAAAAACTATGTAGTGTATTGTGAAAGTCAAAGCGTCATCTATTTGTGTAAGAACCCAACTTTTCAATCCAAGTCAAAGCATATAGATGTCAGATGCCATTGGATTCAAAATATACTTGAAGAGAAGCAGTTACAACTTTAGAAAATTCATACAGATGGTAATGGAGCAGATATATTGATAAAGACCTTACCAAAAGAAAGACAAAATATTACCAATAGTTTGTCGGTATGATTTCACATTGAGGAGTCATGAGACAACCTCCCTTATGGGCTGAAGAGGAAGATTGTTGGGCAAATGACTCATTATTCAACTCATAGTAGGCTTTAATTATTCACAGCCCACTTTAATCTTAACTCTTTTCTCTTTTAACCAAAACACTAACTCTTTTATCCAAGAAGTATGGTTGCTAGGGCAAAAAAAGAGGGCAGCGATGGTTGTAAAAAAGAGAGAAGCAGCAGTGACAGTTGAGGAAAGAAAAACAAGAGAAGAAGGAAAAGAAAGAAAATAAGGACAATATAGAGACTATTCTCAATCATCCAAGAAGTGTTATGATATCATATTAGATCAGATTTATTGTAGATTCTTGTTGTGATCACTTGAGGAGATTTTAGATATTATGCACAATGACGTAATCCTTATATCATAGTTATTCTCTTGTGATTGTTGCTTGGGTTTTGGGCAAAAGACTTTGAGATTTGTATATTCATTATTTTTATAGTAGATTTTCTCTTGCTTACCCTATGGTTTTTACCCTTCGTGTTGGAGAGATTTTTTACGTAAATTTTGATATTATATTTGACTATGATTTTCATTTAATTCTGCTATCTCATTTATTCTCTCGTGTCTTAGACTATTCATTTAAAGTTCGTTAATTTTGGCTTGCATCATCCTCGTTTTTCTTTCTCCAAGTCTATACATTGTATAAGATCGAACATGAAGCTACGAAAGCAGTTCAATTCCTACTTGAAGCTACTTTTAAAGCAATGTATTTTTGTTCTAGTAAAGAAAACAAGAAGCTATCGAGCATAAGTGAAAGCATGCCACTAAATTATTTTATTCGATGATGCTAGTGCAATCTTAGTTTATGCTTTAAGCCAAGTCACTATTATAGTGCATTCACATGTCACTATCTATTTTTTCACATTGAAAGATTAACTCTTTGCATGAATGTGATATACGGTTTAGATAAATTAAGGTAAGTTCATGATAATGAAATATCGATAGAGTTAAAGGTTCCCATCTTACATCAGGTTCATATATCTAATAGGAAATATTTTGACAAAACTAGCTTTATAGTTGATCGCCACCGAGATGTCGACATGGAAGGTAAGGGTAAATCACCTCCCGACTCGATAGCATTGTGGGGCACTTGGCGGCCCTCATAGATAATAGTTCACGGGAGATCGTTCCGGTTAATTTTGTCAATCACCAAGAATAGTGGTCTCCGGGTGATCCTTCTGATATATCCCCACTCAGTTGGCCTTTGTAGACGATAACCCGTAGAGGATCGCTCGGGCCTCTCATTCACATGGACAAAATGCTATGCGGAGGGCATTATAATATTAACAAACGATCTCCTTGATCGCCCAGGTATAAAAGCCAACCCCCGACGCTCGCTTGCCCAAGGGTCGGACCTCTTTTCACAAAAACCCTTTATACCTCACACAACTCCACAAAACTAATTCCACGAGGGATCCTCAAATGACCTTACGTCTTCAAAAACAAGATCAAACTGTAACACTCAGCAAACAACAATATCGTTGGTAATGATAATCTCCCAGGGAATAATATAATTATCACTCCTATAATGTAGGATTAATGAGCGTCGCACTGGGTTGACAGCAAGAACATATATGGTGAGCTTCAAGCAAATCCACTGCAATTGATTCGTCGCATGATACATTCACGGCAACAGACCAAACTTAGACGAGTCATTATTTTGTTGGGTAAACCTCAATTTATTCGGACCCTAACCCAACATGAACATCGATTCAAAAATTAGGGGCATATGGCCCATTCGGAAGAAACGCATGAGGAATTATGATTAGACAACATTCCATGTTGGTTAGAAAGGTCATATTCAATGACCGAAGGCAAAGAGATAGAGGCAAAGGATGTCTCGTGTAAAAACCAATTAGAGAAGCATCATTTCTATTTAATAAAAGTCTAATAGTGAAAGCTTTCTCGTATAAAATGCTTTATTAAAAATAGAAGTATTTTTATTATGTCGAGAACATTTTTTTAAAGGTGAAGGAAGGCCTACACATCCTCGAGTTTCTTCTTTGCGGACAAAGTACGTCATCTCCGACCAAACTACGTCTTGCATGATCAAAGAAACGAATATATGAAGAAGAGCTTACAGAACAAATAATTAAAAATATAATTCCATTGTTTATAAGATAAAGTTTATTTCAATGCGATCAGCCTATAGAATGTTTTTATTAGAAACGAGAAAAACCAGCTGTTTATAATATGCAAACTTGTCTCTTAATTAACGAAGCCATCATCAATTCATGAATATTTGCTGAATTTGTTATTTGCATCAATTGTCATCGATACACCACCTTTCATGGTCCGTCTATGGGTTTATTTTAATTATTTCACGTGTCAAGCATACTTTATATATATATTTTTTTTTATAAAATAAAAAATAGTACTATAAATAACGGACATGATACTCGTGTACTCAAATATGATGCTCACATCTAAATTTAAATTTAAGATATATCACTTATGTATTATTTATTACTCTGACCACCTCAATGCCTCCATAAAAACACGCAATCTTTATTTTATTGGGACGCATCGTCACATCAATCTGGAACACCTTTCTATCACTGTCCCGCCTTATTCAAGACCTCGTAATCGGAAGCACACATATGGTAGTGAGTACATCGCCATCTCAAACACTGTTCCTCACGGCAGCGCCGTACCCGCTGTTGAGATCGTAGTATCTGCTCCACAGCATGATGCCGCCGTATTTGGACGCAGTCTTGATCGCCGGCAGCACCTGGGAGGTGAGGACGTCGGGCGGGATGTACCCGCTCCCGGCCGCGTCTTGCGAGGCCGGCAGCCCCAGGAAGACGGTCGATGACGACAAGCTCGACGTCCACGTCCCCCATGCGCTGCTCAGGCCGCTGACCCCCGACGAGTAGTCGCAGCCGCGGTTGTTGTAGAACTGCACCCACACGTAGTCGAAGAGCCCCGTCTGCAGCGCGTTCCCCAAGGACTGGTCCGGGTAGGGGCACTGCGGCGCCGCCGAGAGGTACACCTTGGTCCCAGCCTGGCCGCCCAAGTCGGAGAGCTGCTTCGCCAGCTCGTTGTAGTGGTCGGGGCCGCCATGCTGGATGTCGAAGTCGATGCCGTCGAGGACGGCGTCGCCCAGCGGGCGCGAACTGGACGAGCCGCCGAGGTAGTTGGCCCACAGATACGTCGCCAAGCTCGCGGCGTCGTCGGAGGAGGACAGGGAGTAGCTGCTGGAGTCGCCACCGAGGGAGAGGAGCACCTTGATGCCCTGGGACTGGCAGGCGCGGATGTCGGAGCTGAGGCCGGTGCAGGTGCCGGAGGGGGGGTCGCAGTGGCCCGCCAGGTTGAGGACGGGGGTTTGCCCGTTGCCGAAGGTGGTGAGGAAAGCCAGCATCACGTACGAGTAGATGCCGGTGTTGCAGGTGTCGGCAAGGCCGCCCTCGTTGCCGTTCTGGCCCCAGTACACGGCGATGCTGCCGGCGTGGGAACCGGCATAGCCGGCGAAGACGAGGAGGACGACGAGGAGGAGGGAGGAGAGGTTACGGGAGGCCATGGTGGATTGCCTGTGACGATTGGCGAAGGCCTCGTTCATGTTATATAGGGAAGGAGGGTGGGATGGGACCTGCACCAGGGAAGAGAAGATGACAAGGGGAAGCTGCGCTTTGGGATGAAGACAAGAAGACTTTGACTAACTCCTGGATGACTCTTAGAGGAAGTGCTCATCCACTCATCATCTTTGCTTCGTATAATTTATTTGTATTGCTGTTGTGTTCATCTGTAACTCATGTGATTTCCTTCTTTCTTTGAGGTTAAGCATGAGAAGAAACGTATCCTCGAAGTATATAAAATCTTACAACCTATATATTTCTGTGACACGCTGCGCCGCGAGCACACTTCTTCGAGTCTGCTTCGCGCACGGTTGCCACCGCCTCATTCACGCCTTCATTTATTTGGTCTTCCTCTATGGTCGATGCACCAGCGACCAACTGAGTCAATTGACTTGTGAGGGATCGAGTCGTCTCTGTGCAAACATCGTCAAGGACAGAGATAAGGATGGCGGTAGATCGATTCTTTTCGGGCATCCGAATCTAATGCGTATGCCGGTACTCTTGAACTGAGTTTGAGATGAATTCATTGACGTAATGCAGAAGGGAAACTCCGAGGAAGTCTCGTGCAGGTGAGGCTGCTGGGAATAAATGGGTCGGTCATCATCCTAAACAACCGCAGCCGATGTGTTCGGTTTGTCAGTATTCATCCTCGCAATGACGCATGAGCATCCGATGTATAATTCCAACACGTAGAGAGGGATGGAAGTGAAGTCAGTCTACCCGGTGAGAACCACGAGAAGGTCCTACGACTGAGTCTTCGCCAGGAACAACGCAGCCTAGAGGTGGCGGTGGGACAAGGACAACGACGGAGGCGAAAATGCTGGCGTTGGTGTTCAAAGATCAAAGGACTTTACATGAAGAGAGTATGGCATTGAAGAATTAAAGGTGTGGCGATTAATATACTCCAGTAACTTTATTGTGCTAACTTAGGTTCTGATGGTGTGACATGTGAGAAAGGTTCGGAGCCAATCGATGTATACTTTTGGTTCCGTCTCAGTCCGAGATGTTGGGTGGCTGTTAAGTCAGATTTCTCGAGTCCACATGTCACACCATCAGAACCTAACTTAGCACAAAAAGGTTCTTGGAGTATATTAATCGCCACACGTTTAATTCTTCATTGCCTTACTCTGTTCATGTAAAGTCCTTTGATCTTTGGCTTGCAACATGCGGTGAGCGAAATTAACGGGGGAAGAAAGACATGTTCACCTTCTTCAACCCTGCTTGCACACGGTTTCCGCTGCGCCATGGGAACGACCACGAACTTATTAGTCTTCCTCCACTCGACGCACCATCGATGAGTCAATCAATGGCCGGCGCCAGCTTAGCAGATTTCCTAATCGATTGTGACTCCTCGCCACTAAGCTAAGACCAAAGAAACTCACGAGGATCATCATCTTTGCTCCATGACTATAAATTTCACACTCGAATATATTTTAATATCACGATACAGTTAGTCTCAAAACCTTAAGCGATTAGGAAAGAGCCAACTTCGTGTAAGGTTTATTATAAGTATTAATCCTGACATAAGGGTTTACATTAGAATTCCAACACAAACAGAGAGAGATGGAAGTCTCCCAGGTCATCTGAACCTTCTTAAAATATTAGGATGACCTCGGAGCTTCGTTGACGACAAGTCCTCATCAAGAACAACACGGTCAAGAGTTGGTAGTGGGTCATGATCTACGGAGGAGAATACGTATAGGCATCGACATTGTGTCGTTAGGTTTGGGACCCTTCTCCTCGAGCTCAAGTCTCTAGAATAAGATCGTAATCCAAGCGAAGATTTCGTCAAGCTCCATCCCATTTATTCTCACAAGTCCTATTCTATTCATCTAAAGTTCACATCATCCTCATTTTTCTTTCTATTAGAGGATCATTGTCATCATCTAAAGTCTATACATATTAGAAGATTCTATTTCCCCAACTATACAAGAAAATCTCGCTGATCAAGGAAATACTCTCTTTTAACATGTATAAATAAAGATAGTGATCCCCGAGTGATCCTTCAAATAGTGATCCCCGACATGTATAAATCATGTCGGTCACTAAAGATAGTGATCCCCGAGTGATCCTTCAGATATGTCCCCAATCAATCGGCCTTTGTGGACGATAACCCGCAAAAGGTCATTCAGGCCTATCGCTCACGTGGACAAAATGCTATGTGGAGGGCATTACAACAGTTACAAACGAACCCCTCGATCGCCTAGGTATAAAAGTCAACCTCTGATGCTTGTTCAAGGGTTTGACTTCTCTTGAAGAAAATCCTTTATACCCCATGCAACTTTACAAAGCTAATTTGAGCATCGGAGGGGTCGAGTCGAGTCGGGAAACTCCTCCCGACATTTACCTTTGTGCATGAACCCACCAAGAAGACCAAAGTCCGTCCTAGATCCTCATAAACCACCTTAGATTCGTCGGCACCACACCAACCACCTCGCCAGACAACCACGAGGGATCCTCGGACGACCTTGCAACTTTAGAATAAGACCAAATCATACCGACTATCAATTGACAACACTCAATCAACAACAATATAATTGATAATGACAATCTCGTGAGGAATAATATAATTCTCACTCCTATAATTTAAGAAAAAATGAGTGTTGCATTAGGCTAATAGCAAGCTATATATATGATGGGCTTCAAGCAAACCCAATGCAATTGATTTGTTGCATGATACATTCATGGCAACAATCCAGACTTAGATGAGTCATTATTTTGTTTAAGCTATGGAGGTGGACAATCAATGTTGACAGGTTACACAGATGCAGATATGACAATAGATATTGATACGAGGAAGTCTACATTAGGTTTTGTATTTACTTTTGCAATGGGAGTTATGTCATGGCAATCCAGATTGCAAAGGTATATTGCTCTCTTCACCATAAAGGCAGAATATATTGCTACTATAGAGGTTTGCAAGTAAATATTGTGGATAAAAGAATTCTTACAAAAATTATGACTGAAAAAGAAAAACTATATAGTGTATTGTGAAAGTCAGAGCGTCATCTATTTGTGTAAGAACCCAACTTTTCATTTCAAGTCAAAGCATATATATGTCAGGTATCATTGGATTCAAAATTTACTTGAAGAAAAGCAGTTGCAACTTTAGAAAATTCATAGAGATGATAATGGAGTAGATATGTTGATAAAGACCTTACCAAAAGAAAGGCAAAAGATATACCAATAGTTAGTTGGTATGATTTCACATTGAGGAGTCATGAGATAACCTTCCTTATGGGCTGAAGGGGGAGGTTGTTGGGCAGATGACTCATTATTCAACTCATAGTAGGCTTTAATTACCCACAACCCACTTTAGTCTTAACTCTCTTTTTTTTAAACCAAAATACTAACTCTTTTAACCAAGAAGTATGGTTGCTAGGGCAAAAAAAGAGGGCAACGGTGGTTGTAAAAAAGAGAGATGCAACAGTGACAGTTGAGGAAAGAAAAACAAGAGAAGAAGGAAAGGGAAGAAGACAAGGTCAACGTAGAGACTATTCTCAATCATCCAGTAAGTGTTCTGATCTCATATTAGATCAGAATTATTGTAGATTCCTGTTGTGATCACTTGAGGAGATTTTGGATATTATGCACAATGACGTAATCCTTATATCATAATTATTCTCTTGTGATTGTTGTTTGGGTTTTGGGCAAAAGACTATGAGATTTGTATATTCATTATTTTTATAGTAGATTTTCTCTTGCTTACCCTGTGGTTTTTACCCTTAATGTTGGAGGAGTTTTCCACGTAAATTTTGATGTTTTATTTTATTATAATTTTCATTTAATTCTACTATGTATTATGATATGCTTGTATTTGTTGGTACACAAAATTCTCTATCTCATTTATTCTCTCATGTCTTAGTCTATTCATCTAAAGTTCGTTAATTTTGGCTTGCATCATCCTCGTTTTTCTTTCTCCAAGTCTATACAAAGTAGAAGATCCAACATGAAGCTACTAAAGCAGTTCAATTCCTACAGCTCCCTTCTATTGAGCTCAACACCAACTCTCTTGGAGGCTGTCAATTGCTCTAGTATTAGTTTTGCCCTTTTTGACACACTTGATGCAAGTGGAACCAAGCAGTTGAATTTTGGCAGATCACAGATATCTACTTTTAATTATATTATTCACAAAAACCCTTTATACCTCACACAACTCCATAAAACTAACTTGAACATCCGGGTCGGGAAACTCCGCCTGACACTAAACTTTGTGTAGGAACCTGGAAAGATCGAAGTCCATCCCGAATCCTCAAATGACCTTACATCTTCGAGACAAGATCAAACCGTAACACCCAGCAAATAACAATATCGTTGGTAACGACAATCTCACGGGGAATAATATAATTCTCACTCCTATAATTTATGATTAATGAGCGTCACACCGGGCTGACAGCAAGCAACATATATGGTGAGCTTCAAGCAAACCCATTGCAATTGATTCGTCGCATTATACATTCACGGCAACGGTCCAGACTTAGACGAGTCATTATTTTGTTGGGTGAACCTCAATTTATTCGGACCCTAACCTAACATGAACATCGATTCAAAACTTAGGGGTATATGACCCATTCGGAAGAAACGCACGAGGAATTATGATCAGACAATGTTCCATGTTGGTTAGAA